>NC_141756.1:130856633-131168888 GCF_982258835.1 Parasteatoda tepidariorum | reverse complement strand
GGACACTCCGACCTTGAACCAATTTTTGGTAATGGCCCAAAATAAGTACAAAAAAAATTTTTGGTTTTGCAATGAAACTGTCTCGTAAAAGAAAGTGATAAATCAAATTCAAAATTCGATTATCATTACATTATATTCAAAATGTTGAAATTTCATAAGCCACATTGAAAAAACGATCAAAAATCCGCATGGATTTCTTGGGAATCTGTGTGAATACAGATTATTTTTCTTATATTGTGTGCATATATATATATATATACAATGTGAGGGTAATAGAACAAAAATGTGCAAGCACAAAACGCATACAATCCATTGCCGTAAATCGCTTGAGCGCGAAACCCACGATACGATTGGAAACTAGATAGTCAGATGGAATTAGAGGCGCCTATGGCAGATCTCGTACTGGCGCCCTTCCTTAAATATTTATATTATCTTTCTTTTTTTTATACTATATGAAATAATTTAGCTAATTTTGGATACATAAATCGCAGGATTAAGTTTTCCTTCAAATTAAAGCTAATTGTTGAATATAGTTAACAAATCAAATTATCCATCAAAACACATTTTGGCTAATTTTGAAGTTGGCAACCAAAAGTTTCAGATATAAACATTAGCCCAGTAGAGGAAATCAATAGACTATTCTAGCCAAACAAAAATGTTTGTGAACTAAACCCACCTAAGAAAAAATAGCCAAAATATCACATCGCGTCAAATTTATGATCCATTGTAGTTCTTCTTTAACCCACTTGCCAAAAAGAAGTTCTGTCTAAGCAAAGTTTTAACTATAATATTATCTGGAAAACAAAACATTTAAATTTGCTTTAAAGCGTTTTCCAAATTAACACTAAACATACCTTAACTGGTCAAATAACCGTTTAAGAACATCGAAAATGCGCTTATGATCTTTTTGCACATTTGACTTCCTGACTTTTTCTAACAATTATATACAGTTAATAATCTATATAATTTTTTTTATATTTTGTTTGTTTCGAATAATACTTGTTGTATTCTACCACAACCGGTCATTTGACCGGGAGGACAATTTATTACTTTATGAGGATCAGAAATGTGTTGCATTCGATGAGTTTCTGCAAAGACTGTTGCGTTCAATCAGAATGAGTGTGAATTCAAGAAAGTACCTAAAAATTTAAAAACCACTTATTAAAGTTCGCCTCAATTTTAACCTAATGTAGGGAATATCATTGAAAATCGTCGTAAGTTCGATCACTGATAAAAAGTTTTTGGCTGAAATAAGACAACAGTAAACAAGAAATAACAAATGAACATGCTACACATATCTGTAAGACTACCTAACAACAAAATAAATTCTGCACTATCATCTAGATTAGCTTGCCTTATATGTACAGTGCACACTAAAAACGAACCATTTTGAATAACTTTTGATGTAATGATCTTATTTTTACGTACAACGACTCTATCTAAATTTAGGTAGATTTTCATAATTGCGTTTACGCTTCTTGTTTAAGACCTGTCCAAATGCACATGCACAGATCAACTTTTCTTTTGTTTACCAATTACGTGAGCATGCGCATTTGGTCTGACGAAGGAATTAACGGGATTTCTAGATTAGAGGGTCATTTTAGAAGTGAGGTGCTTGACTCTTGTAAGATGACAAAAATTGAAAATGTATCACGAACATCAACGGGAAAATGGCCGTCCGCGCGGACGTCGGATTCGAGAAATTTGCTGTCCGCGGGGAATTTTTGACCGCCGAGGACGGGCGGACGTGCGGTTTTTCGAGCCCTGGGTTAAATGGAACAAAATTTACTAAATGAAATCAACTGTTCAAATGATTCACTTAGTTTCTTCAGAATTCCAATTTTCCAAATGTTGAAGGGATGGGAAGAGACCTTTTCTTAAATTTCAATTTTTAATTTTCCTTTGTGACACGAACGTAATATTTTAGTTCTATAAATTCTCCATTATGATAAGCATATGACTGATTAAAGTGTACGCATTTCCAATAAAGTTAATGAAGTGTTATTAGTTCTTTGAAGCAGAAATTGTATTAAACATGTCTTACTTTTTCATTATATTGCATAAAAGTCAAAACAATTGAAAATACAGGGTGTTTATAAAGTCTCGGACCCATTTTGATGTTTAATAACTCATAAAATAATAAAGATGGATTAAAATTAATAACATAAATGGTTAGATAGACTCAAATAGTTTCATGACCCTTGTCCATGAACTTCCACGTGTGTTTTCTTCGTAGCACGGAGAATATCAAGTCGATAGTCAATTTCACGCCAGGTAGCGGCAAGCATGTCGGCATGCACAGAGGCTATTGCGGTTGTAATTCTGGCTTTTAGGTTATCAATGTTCGACACGATCCTCCTGTAAACATTGTCCTTTATAAATCCCCAAAGAAAAAAGTCCAGTGGCGTTATATCAGGTGATCTGGGTGGTCAAGGAATTGGACCTCCTCGCCCAATCCATCTTCCTGGAAAATGGTCATTCAAAGAACTACGAACGAAAACTTCGTATTTCCACAACTAGAAAAGCTTCAGACACATGTCTCTTTGCAACAAGATGGTGCACCACCTCATTGGGGTATCATCGTTCGTAGTTCTTTGAATGGCCATTTTCCAGGAAGATGGATTGGGCGGGGAGATCCAATTCGCCGACATGGATGCAGACATGCTTGCAGCTACCTGGCGTGAAATTGACTATCGACTTGATATTTTCCGTGCCACGAAGGGGGCACGCGTGGAAGTTTATTGACAAGGGTCATGGAACTTTTTGAGTCTATCTAACCATTTATGTTATTAATTTTAATCTATCTTTATTATTTTATGAGTTATTAAACATCAGAATGGGTCCTGGACTTTATAAACACCCTGTATTATAGTTAGAATTTTGATCATTCTTGGTTATGAAATTGAGAATGTCAATTTTTTTTGTTGCTGTAAAGGTAAAATTCTTGCAACGCGGCTCACTTCTAAATTTAAAAATTTACACTTATTAAAAATTTATTACATCTAAGAAATAGTAATTCATCATTGAAGTTTCCTTAATTAACAAAATCAATTATTAAATTTTTGACTATAAATAAAAAAAATTAAAACTACTTTTTGGATTATGTATTTCAGTATAGATTTCAGATTATTTTAGATTTTTAGTAAATATTAGACTGATTTTAGGATTTATTATACCGAAATATATTTTTACTTGCAATTAATGTGTCAAAAGTATATAAAAGAAAAACTGGCTCACCTACGTCAAACTTTAAGGAATTGTGCGTTGGTAGGCTAACAAACTAAGTTCGTTATTTTATGTAATTCTTTTTATTCATTGAAAGCTTTTTTACACGTAGTTTCCGGATTTAAAAAGTTTTTGTATTTAAAGATTAGACTAATAAAGTTACTTAAAATTTAATTTAAAAAGTTTCAAAAAAATTTTAAGCTAAATTTTGAGACTAGGTTCAATAGAACCAAATTTAAAGAATTTATTTAACTGCTCAAATGTTTCTCTTAGTTGCTTCAGAATTTTCCAAATACTGGTGCGGAGGGCAGAGATCTTTTTAAAACCATTATTAAATATCATTCCTAATTTTCCAATTTTACGGATAATTTAAAAAATCAAATTTTGGAAATATGACTGAAAATTTCGTATTTGGCTTTTATAGTTTAGTATAAAGTGACGATTTTTCAGTAACTATTGAATTGTTTTTAGAATTAAAAATATATTTTCACTTGTAATTAGAGATCTTGAAAAAATATATAAGAAATACTGGCGTCTGATCTGCGTCGGTTAAAGAATTTTTCTCATTGTGTACTAGTATGTTAAACTAAATTTTGTTATTTTATGTAATTCTTCTTATTCATTGAAAGCTCTTTATACACCTGGTTACCACATCTAAACAGTTTTTGTATTTAAAAATTAGACTAGTAAAGTTTTTTAGAGCATTTTTAAAACTTTCAAAATCAAGAAAAAAAAAAAAATTGTTTAACATTTTGAGAGTAAGTTCAATAGAACAAAATTTTCTGAATAAAATAAACTGTCCAAATGGTTCACTTAGTTTCGTCAGAATTCTAGTTTTCCAAATGCTGAAAGACTTTGTCAAAACCATTATTAAATCTTAATCTTCCATTATTACACGAACGTAATATTCTAGCTATACAAATTCTCCATTATGCTAAGCAATCTCGACAAAGATAATTTTCTACTGACAAAAGTGTACACACTAACAATGAAGTTTTCTGAACTGCTTTATATCCTCGAAATACAATTCTATTAAAACAGCAAATAGTTCCCATTGCGCTGAAGATTTTATAGCTTTCAAAGCTTTTGATTATTACACAAACGCAGATCCTTGTGAAAGTACTAATTCCTTAATTGAAATTCTTATTTCCTTAGTTAAAACTATAAAAAAATAAATTCGAAAACTGTAACGGAAAATTTTATTAATTTATATGAAGATCTTATGACTGAATACTCCAGGGGCCAGAGCTTTAAATGACTAAAAAAAATGCGATTTTTATTTAGAAATATGTATAGAGCTGAAACTCTTAAGAAATGTGAGTTTAATTCATATTGCTAGGATTTAATACATTTCAGCGGGACTGAAATCTCAAGATGAAAAGACTTCATGCAGATTTTTTTTTTTTAGAATTAAGCCATTCCGACTTTTTAAATGTAAGCATTGAATAGAAGAATGTGTGAAAGTTTCCACATTTCTAATCAGTATTTTTTTATTACCTAAAATATACTGAGTTGGTAATTAAGATCACACTTTTGCTTTTTTGAAATGTTTAAAATGGGGATATTATGTGTGACGGTTTCATCTGATGCCAATCTTCATGAAAAACCTGGTTTAAGGCCGGGATATCCTGGTCGGTAGGGCGCCGGGACCATGTCCGAGAGTTCGTGTATTCGCCGGCCGAAGACTCCCCGTGTAGTAAATGGTGACTGATGCACGTTAAATCTGCCGAGTCAGAATGTTCACCATGTTCTCATAACAAATTATACCTCTGAGGGTACAGACCTGGCGATGGATCGTCCTCTGATTCAGGTCAAAATGACAATCTGGGGATGAATGAATGGATGTATGAATTGGTCCGCCCTATAAACGGGTGTGACGTATGGTGTGGCAGAAGTAGAATTCCTGGTCATAGGTGCTTTTGGAAAACAAGAACAATCGCACGCCTCTGCCTTAACAGGCATACGACAGAATCGAATGATTCCATTTTTGTCTTAACTCCTTATTAACGGGTAATTTGTAATCTAAAACATTAGGCCCATTCTTACAAAAACTTTTACATTTCGGTACTGTACATGTATAAATACAATATTATTTATACAATGATATAGCATAACCGATGGAAAAAACGAAGTTCAATAACAAATATTTAAAATTGTCGGTTAACAACTACTGTTTGTGACGTCGATTAAAGACTTTGGAGATCTCAATGGTCTTATTTCGCAATGGTTCGGATCCGGAGTTTTTTTTTTTTTTTTTTTTTTTGTTTAAGCTTAAATTTTATTTTATAACCGTCGTTGAACAGCCAACCCAACTTTATGGATTTACGACTACTAATGTTCAACTCTGTAGCCTTGTAATTTTTAGCCCAATCCAGAAGACAAGGAACTCCTGGATCGAGTATTGGGAGAAATTTGTCTTCGGGATGGAGCTACCCCGCATTCGCGTTACATGGAGAAGAAGACAGCAAGAACCTCCCACTATTAGCCAGATGGCAAAGGGACTCTAACCCATGATCCGTCTACCACTGAGGATATTTCACGTCAGCATTGTGGTCGGTGGAAGCCGGATGCGGGATTCGTATCGACTGGAATTCGAACCAGGTTCGCCTTATTGGAAAGCGAACGCTCTATCCCCTGAGCCATCGCGGCTCTTTAAGCATAAATTCGTGAAATATCCAAAACATAAACGCGTTTTTTGATAATGCACGTGCACATTTTCAGGGGATAAGGCGTTTGCCTTCCAATATTGTGAACCTGGTTCGAATCCCAACTGTGACTAGTCGATACAAATTTCGCACCTAGCTCGCACCGATTACAGTGCTTGACGTAAAATGTCCTCAGCGGTATACGGATCATTGGCCCCCATATTCGTCAGGCTAACCGTGGGAACTTTTCTTCTTCATGATGCACCAATGAGGGTTAGTTGCATCAAAAAAACCTCTACGAAGGTAAATTTCTCCAAATACGTGATACAGGAGTTCCCTTCGGTTCAAAATTACGGGTAATAGTGTACCCTACCAGGGGAAATAATTATAGGCTTATTAGGGGTACACAATGTTGCCCTATAGGTTACTACGTAAGTATATATATATATATATATATATATATATATATATATATATATATATATATATATATATATTTATATATATATATATATATAAAAGTGTGTTAAATAGCGTTAAAATGATGAAATTCCAAGCCAATATTTTGTATTACAACATGGCCCTATATCTCCCCTTAATATTTAAATTGGACCACGTATTATATTACCGGGTACTAGCGTACCCTACAAAAGGAAATAATTATAGGTTTAATAGGGGGCCCACAAAGTGGCGCTATAAGTTACTACGTAAGTATATATAATAGTTTGTTGAATTGTGTTAAAATAATCACATTTCAATTCGTAGACTTGTTAAATCTCAAATATACATATAGAAAAATTCCCGGCGTGTAAAAAAAATCTCTAACTTCAAGTATTTGTAACCGTTTATATTCCGGAAAAATAAATCACGAGACCTTTAATTTGAGTTAAAAAGAAAGATTGAATTTGACGAAATTTGTAATGCAAAATGCATTAAATTTTACAATTTTTGTTAATAATTTATATATATATAAATTATTAACAAAGCTCCTCACACTTTTTTCAGTTCCCAAATGTTTGGTGATGGACATTACTTCAAATTCCGGAGTCTGCACTTGATTCCCACTTTGATGGATCTATTGCTATGACATCATCTGCTGGATGGAATTTCTCTGAGAGGACGCACCTGAGCAGAAGCCGAGCAGAGTGAGCGCTGCAACTAGCAAAGAAAAACAATGAGGCAAGTATTTACAATAACAACTTTTATTGCACCTTTCTGTACAGGAACAATGAACCGAATTCTTACTTTATTACATTAAAAGGAAATAGAATTTATTATCAACTACAGTACCTATATTACAACACAACTTCAAAAGAGATAAATGGAACTTTTCATAAATTTTATATCTTCTTAAACTAGAAACACCATAGAAATGACGAGGGGGGGGGGGGGAACTTGTACTAAAATGGAACCTTTTGTTCGTATCAATAATTTAATTTAACAATCTGATTGCTCTGTCAAATATATGAAGTCTTGATAATGCATAAGTCCTTAAGGATTTTGTTAATATGCATTTTCAATAAGAAATATGATTAATTCAGCTTTTACATCTAATATTGTTAATAAACTGCTCGTGTAAAATAATTTATAAACCAATATGCAAAACATATTTAAAAACAATTTTTTTTAGAGATCAGTAAAGGCGTAATCTTTAGAGCAAATGATTTTTTAAACCTTTTTTCAAACTTGTTTTATCATCAAGTTCATGAAATTTCAAAAATAAAATTCTTAGACTTTTCTAGAATTCTAGACTACATTTTATCTATATATGGTAATATTTCGTCAGAAAAAAATGATCTAGTTCTTATTATTTGATGTTTTAACGGATTTTGAGAGTGGAAAAACACGCAACTAAAGGAAGACATTGTGTAAACTATCGAATTGCGACGTCTTTAAAAGGACTTATTTTAATACATGCTTATAAAAATAATAAAATAAAATTATATAATAATAAAAAAAAAATTTATTCGCAATTCAATATTTAGTTAAAGTTCCCTGCAAAAAAATCAACAGTAACATTTTCTGTTATGTTAAATATAATAAATAACTTTATAAGTCAATTTGATAATTACTTAGGATTTCCTAAGTTTATGAAATGCAACTGAAATTTAGTTTCATAAATTATAACTATTTCAACAAATTTTTATTATTTTTTAGAGCATAAGCTATTATATTTTATTCATGAATTTTATAAATTCAAATTATTAACGAAAAACTTTTAACAATATATAAACTTTACTTTCCAAAAATATTTTGAAAAAGCCATAGTAACTTAAAAAAAAGAAGATAATATTAAGGGTAATTTTAAACCAAAAAATGAAAATTTCTTGTTTGGAGAATTTTTTTTTTTTGCCTCTGAAGAATCAATTCTCTGTGAAGAAAAATAAATAAAAATGTAAAATCAATGTTTGAAAGCCCAAACCTTCTGAAAGACGAATTTGTTTTTCTTGGTCATTCTAGACTTAAGTTATTACAAATTGACTGCAGATAAATAATTTTTATCAATGACAAGTTTAACTACATTTTGCAAAAAGTTATTTTCTGAAAAAGACTTCATAATAAAAAGGTCACTTGAAACATGATTTTAACCAAGACTTCATGAATCCTGTAATATATTAAAGAAGCACATTCAATAAAAAAAGAGATCAATAAAGAACCTTATCTTTATAAAATAAAGCAAAATCATACTTTTTTTTTAAATGAAAGAAAAAGAAAAAAGCATTAATTTAAATGAACAAATTTCTCATGAATTCAGATTATGTCCGGATATTCTTTAATAAATTTTATATATAAGTTAAAAAAGATATTTCAATCAAATAGCAACACTTCAGTTTTTTTCCCATTCCCTTATTTACATAAGTTGAAATAAATTTGTAAAGAAAAAAATATTTAAACGCAAAGCACAGGAAAATAAAATTTATGACAAAACAAATCAACAAAAATGAGTACAACAAAAATACACAAGACTGAAATTGCAAATAAGTCAGATTTAATTTAAACGTACTCCTCAAAAATGTGTATATTAATAATGGGCAGTACATTGCTAAAATCAGGCATGTAAAATTAAATTCTTTGTGTTATGCTTCAGTGCCTTTAAACATTCAGAAATTCAATATTGAACATTTTAATAAGTAATTTAATTGAAGAGTTGTATGAGAAAATAAACAAAAATGTTAAACTAAAACAAACTGAAAAATATTATGAGAAATATATTACTTTTGTAATAATAATATGATTAATAATAATAAAGATTACTAAATAATAATCATTATATTGTAATCATTATTATTTATCATATTATATTATTTTCTAAATGATAATTCTTATATAAATGATAACTATTATATAACATAATATAAATGATTACTATAATAATAAATGATATAATGAATGATTGTTTTTAATAAAAGAGTTAACAGGCTTAAGTTTTTTTTTTGGAATCAAATGAAATAAAGACATTTTTTGAAATTTTCATAAAACTCAAAAATAATATCGAAAGTAGAACTTTTTTACACTTCACACAAAATACAAGATCACTAGGTGTATTTATACATAAAATCGATTATTTAAAAAATATTTTAATTTTCCTTTAATTCTGTTGTGTCAAGTAAGTCATCTGCACCTTTATAGAAACAATTTACAATAACCAACTATGATTTATCCCTGTTTGTAAAGTATTGCTAAAACAACACTAAAGTTTAACATTAACAAAAATTATAGAACTTCATAATTTTTTTTAAATAACTGGTTAAAACATTACAAACATGAAATCTACGTACAAATAAACATGTTAGCATGAAACACTAATTAAAAGCAAATAAAAGCTGTTAAAAAAACTTCTAATTGGGTATGATTTTTTTGAAAATTAACCTTTAATGTACAAAATAAACTTTATCAAGCTTATGAGCTTATTTTCAGAAATATGTTGCATTAACTACAAGATTTAAAAAGCTTTAAACATGCTAGTAATATTTTGAGACCATCATATTTTGTCTTCAATATTAATGTATATTTAAATTAAAATGTTAGAAAAATTGAGCATAATTCTTTTTTTTTACTAATTATTTAGACACAAATTACAACATAAGTATGCCACAACTTAAATAAAAAGCATTAATAAATATGCAAAATAATAAAAAACATAAGATCACACAATCTTAATAACTGATCACACAACTGAAATAAAATAACTTTTACTTAAAATAAAAAAAAACCTTTTTCCTTGGCAGTAAATATTATTAAAAATTAAGCGTACCTTATATAATAAAATTTATCTCCAAAAATACCTCATAGTTGGTTAAATGCATTGAATACATTTTACACATAAAATAATTAACCTTAAAAAATGTTTTATGGGTAAAATAGTGTTTGTATTTAGTTTAATTAATGCAATGACATCAAAATTAATTAAATAAATAAAAATAATATATACTTTGTCAATTAAAAATAAATACTAAGACCTGCACTTTTTATGTAACTGTCAAAAATAATTGTTATAAAAATTTTTTTAAAAATTAAGCACATGATAAAGATGTTTGCAAAAGAGCAAAGCACATAACAAGTTTTTAGCAACAGTTATCAAATTTCTACAGACACTGACACTCTTTATCATTATCTTTAAAAATTAAGTACACAATTTTTTGCCACACATTCATTGTAAATATTTAAATAAAATGCCTTACGACTGTATGAAGGCTAGTAATTGATCAGATTTTAATTGGAATTAATATATAATAGTACTTTTTCATTCATTTTAATCTAATATAAAAAAAGAAAGTTTAATTGGAAAATTTTCAAAATTAGGTATGTTATAAACTCTGATTATCATGATCGTTTTAATAGAATAATTTTTAAAACAATTTTTACTTTATTTAAATTATTCAACTCCAAAATTAACCTAATAAATTAGAATCAGATTAGGAACAGTCATTATTTTATTGAAACTTAGCGACCAGGAAATAAAATTATTTTCACATATTTTTGGCAAAAACAAAATAACTTTTGAAATACAATGGGAAGACACTTCAAAATGCAATGATAAATAATAGAGTAGAACCCGAATTATACAACACCCAGGAGACTAGGGGTGTGTTGGAAAATTGAAATCCTTTTTTTGACCTTTTTATGTCAATTTTATAAGTGTGAGTAAAATTACTCAAAGCAATCAGCAATGATAATATAATCCCTTATCAGGCATGGGAGTAGGAAAAAAACAAAAAGTTTAAAAATACCTATCAATTCAAATAATGAAAACACAATAAAAAAGCATGTGAAACTATTTTTTACAAAAAGCAAATATTTAAATTATTTAGATACTTGTTTAAAGTTTTTTTTTTTTTTTTACTTTATCTACAAATTGAGAGTCTAACAAAAGTTTTTCTTAAAAATAAATCATGATTAACAGAGCTGCCAACATGGATAGGAAAAAATCCAGTAGATTTTATGAAATAACATACATTTCATGATAATTATGGCATTATGTACTAAATATTTTACACATAGGGAATTTTAGGGATCTTTAACGTCATCAAAATAGAAACACTATAATATTGCCCAACTAGGATTGACATTAGATGAACTTAAAATGCTATGTATTATGTTTACACACAATTTTGAATAGTAGTAGGCATTTAGTTCCTCAAAGAAAATTAAAAGTCTTTTAATTGAAAAAGGGAGTTCAGAATAAATAAAATAACAGTACTTCTTAATACGAAAAAAGTTTTAAATTGATTATTATAAATGAGGCTCGCTTCATAATGTATCAGTAATACATATTTAAATATTCAAGCAAGCAGCAATCAGTGCAAAAATGCTATTTTAATAGGGAACTTACTTTTAGGAAACTTACTCAATTTTAGGGAATTGTACAAAAACCAGGAGAATTTTTTTTAAACCAGTAGACAAGGAGAAACTGGCCAAAATCCAGTAGACTACTAGAAAATACAGGAGAGTTGGCAGCAGAGAATAAAAATAAGGAGAGTAAAATCATATTAGAGTAAAATAGCAAAATAATGTAGAAATATTATTTAAAAAAATCAATAGTTAATATAGCATTTTCTCTCTTCTAAAATTTAGAAACTTTGAATAATCCTATGTCTGTCTTACCCGCATTTTTTTTTCTGTCATAAATAAAATAATCCTATGACACAATAGCATTAAAAAATAAGTCATTCTCAATTTTTTTTGGTCATTTCCTAGGAGTTTTTCAGAATTGTGATCATGATAGTAATTAATGAGTTTAATGACTAAAAAGAAACAATACATCAGCTAGAATGCAATATAGTTTAACAAGCGTTGAAAGAGGTGTTGGATAACTGAGGGTCTACTGTATTATGCATATAAATGAAATATATTTGTCAATAATTTATAATGAGTTTTTAACTTTTAATTAAGTAATAAACAAATAGAACAACATGACATGCAAAACACAAATACTAAAAACCAGCTTGCTGAAAAATTGATTCACGAATTCTTAAAGATCAAGAATTTCTTTTGATCATTTAACAATGAATTATATGTGTTTTTAAATTGATTATAATTAGGGTTGCAAGTTTGTCGTCAAATTTCACATAAAATTTAGAAATTTCCGAGGAATACAATTATAAGCATGTAAAAGAACAGAAAAAATTGTTCGATTTAATTTAATTTAGTTTTATGTAACGTTAAATTTATTCATATAAATATTGCAAATTGCAAAATTATTCTTTATGTTTTTTCTTTCTTCAAATATTTGTTTGCTAACATTTCTATACGTTTTTTGGTGGAAATTTTTTATAAATTTCACAGTCCTGGCCATATAGCCTGTGTTACCTCCTCACTCAGTTAATTGTCATTTCAATTCATTTTTGGTAAAGTAAGAGCTTATTGCACTATTTGGAGGGCATGTTGCTTTTATTAATTGACAATTGAAAAGATAGTAAGCAACAGAAAAGATAGTAAGCTTAATAAGATTTGGACTACTCTGAACTATTTTCATGTGAAATTGCTATTGATCTATTTTCCTAAACATTTTATCAATAAAAAATTATCAATTTTAAAGCTGCAGAGAAGTAGTAATAGTTGTTAGAATTAGTGTTCTTGAATTAGAATGAGGTGAAAAAACTTCTCTGTTTAAACAATTTTTGCAAAAATCACAGCACTTCAAAAAATTTCTGGATTTAAGAATAATAAATCATGGAAATGAGCATGAAAATTCATTCCCTGACAAACTTGCAACCCTAATTATAACACATATTACTTCAATGACTTTTTCATGACTAGTAATTGACTAGTCTACTATAATAAATCAGAATAAGATTAAAAATAAAAACTAACGGGAAACATAACACAATTGAAAAACTGTTAACAAAAATATGTAAATACAAAGTTATATGTAAATACAAGTTGAATTCAGAGAATAAACAAAATCAAAATAGTTACTAGAATCGCATTTCAATCTACTACAATATAATTTTTCTTAAAAAATAAAATGAGATTCTATAAAAAGAGATGATTAGAGTAAAACACATACAAAGATATCCCAAAATAGATTGCAATTTACTTGTCTGTACTGCTTATAAAATATTAAAACAAGAATTTGAATAAAATACAGGGATGTTATTCACCAATTAATAACTGTATAATATAAATAACAATTTAATAACTACATAGAGCAGGGTTTCTTAACCTGTGGTTCATGAACCCCTAAGGGGTCCATGAGTCATATTTTGGGGGTCCGCTAACTACTCCAAATTTTTAAAACGTTTGGAGGCCTACCCATTGCTTGTAAAGAGATCTATGGCAGCTATAATTCCGTTTGCTACGGTGTATCTTTGCAAAGCGGGATTTTCCACACTCATGACAATAAAAACAAAACATCGAAATCGATTGAATGTTGAACATGATATGCGCGTTGCTTTGTCAAAATCTATCCCCCAATTCAATTTGTTAATTAAGGAAAAGCAGCAGCAACCTTAACATTAAAAATTTTAATTTAAAAAATTTTGTATGCTATTAAAATAATAAAATTAAATGCTTTCTAATAATTGATGTTTTTTGCAATTACTTTTTCCACAGGGGTGTCGTCCGTGACTTCTTAAAAAATTTTAAAAGGGGTCCATTATACCAAAAAGGTTAAGAAACACTGATCTAAACGGTTTGAGAGGGGAATTTATTTTTAAAATTTATTCGAATTCTCAGGAACTATTCGTACGATTTCGCTGTCTTTCGGTATTTTTTCGATTGGTTATTTAAAATTAAATTCTTTAAAAAGATGTAAAAAGTTTGGAAAGCATATATTTAAAAAAATTTTTTTGTCTATTATGAAATAAAATAATTAAAAATAATAAATACTTACTAAAAGCTATTTTTTGTATGGTATTATCTTTTGATAAACGAATTTTATAATTGCGTTTAAAACTTTTCAATTCGCTTAAAAAGTCCTCGCGTGATGGCAAATAATGCAAAAAAGTCTAAATAACATTTAAGTGTCCAAACTTTGGACAGCTCTCCTGACAAAACTATTGGAACCATATTACCCAGATTGCGATTGAGACTACCACCTATATTTTGTGGATCCGAAATCCGAATCCCCCGAAAAAAATTTAAGTTTATTCAGAGAAAGTACGATATGTGTATGCTTTCGTAGCTTAAAATGTTTTCTGCATTAATTAATTAGCATATTAGTATTTACTCCCTCGAACCATTAAGATTGAGTACTAGAACGTGAGGATCCAATCATCAGATAAAAAGTTATTCAAATTAGTTCGGTTCTTTTTTTCGCACTGTAAATTGATGAACCGTTTATTTTAATGGAAGAAAAGATATTTTCTTACTAATTTTTGATATACTACAATTGAAATAAAAAAGCAATTTTGAATTAATTTTTAAAATAAGAATATTAAACGCTTCACAAAATTGCACGTATTCGAAATTTTTTTTCATTTATCATTTTTTTAATAAATATGCGCCGTCGATAAAGTCATGAAAAGTTTAAATTGTTAACAGAAAAAATTCGAGAAAAACTCTTTAGAATAACAAACTGACTCATGCAAACATGAAAAAACATTGCGTAATTATTTCTCATTTTTAATAAGCCTATTTTTTTTTCATTCAAAAATATTTTGGACATGGTTGTAAATGAAATTCTCCAACAAAATTCGTCTCGTAAACGTCGTGAAATAGTGACTATATTTCAAAAATAGTTCGTAGTCACTGCATTTAAAAAAGTAATTGTAGTTAATTACATTTGTAATACAGTAGTCATAGTTGTATGTAGTTAACTACAATAGCAATGCAGTTTTTCAGACTACTGCCAACGCCTCAAAATAGTTCTGTCTGAACAAGTTTCAACCGATTTATGATCTGAAAAGAAAATTTTATTTAACCGCCTTATAATTTTGCCCTTAAAAACAAGATTTCTGGCCGCTGCTTTCAACTGATACGAACCAAAAGGATCAAGTACAGGACTGTGTACCAGCCTTATTAATTAACCTCCTTATGTTAGAACAACAAAAAGTTTCGCTAGATATGGTGGGGAAAAAAAGTTTTAACTCATTTTTAAGCAAACAACCACGTGCTTATATTTTTAGTCAAAAATAGACCATTACTGGAGAATCAGTTTGCCAAATATTTTTATCTCAAAAGCAAAAAAATTGTTGCGGCCAAAACATCTTGTATCCAACTTCTGATAAATTATGATAATTCAGAATTTTGATTTGAAGGAAAATTTAAAACTATTTCACGGTATATTAGCTCATCGAAGAAAATTTTTATTTTGCTCAATTTTTCATCAGTTTACCTTCAGAAGTAAATAACATTTGTAAGAATTTTTAACCGAATTTTTGAACTATAAGTAAGAGAACATATATTTTATAACCGTCGTTGAACAGCCGACCCAATTTCATGGGTTTACGACTACTTACGTTCAACTCCGTAGCCTTGTAATTTTGAACCAATCCAGAAGACAAGGAAACTCCTGGATCAGTACCCCCAGAGGTATTGATTTGTTATGGGAACATGGAGGACTTTGAGACTCGACAGATTTAACGTGCATCAGTCACCATTTACTACACGGGCAGTCTTCGGCCGGCGAGGATCGAACCCACGACCTCTTGGACTTGGGCCCAGCGCCCTACCGACCAGGCTATCCCGGCCAATAGGCGAACTATATTAAAAAAATCGGCATTTGGCATCTGAAAATCTATCTTACTGCAAAAGAAAATCCACACAAACCTGTATGCCAGCTTGTTTTTGCATGCCTACCTTTAACCCTTTCTCTGTTGGTATCGCATCTCGGCCTTTTTGTGGCCGTATGGTAGACTTCTCATGCCATGTGAGGAAGAAAAAAAAATTACATCATTGAAATTGAATTCGTCGCTACCTACTCGATTCTTTAAATCCTGTGATTACTTTTGTATTTCTGAATATTGCTAAGAGATGGCGCAACTAGTCCCACTTTCGTCACAATTTTCGCATTGAGATTTTCCGCCTTGAATTGAAATCAAAATCAATTTGTACTTTCTGCAATTTAGCTTTCATTAATGTTACCGTTGCATGTCAAAATAGTTATGATGTATTCGGAGAGTGAATCCAATGACAGTGAATTTATTATCTCTCTATCCGAAGATGATAGTTCTGAAAAAAGTATTTACAAAAATATTTTTTACCTAAGTTTAATAACTATTTCTTGAAGATCATACACACTTTAAAGCAATAGAGTAATAAATATGTTATCACATTGAATTTTTTATAAAGATAAAACAGGGAAAACTGGAGATCAGTTGTTGGGACGCCAACAATACGTCATGTTAAAAACTGCTTGAGAACAAATGTTTTGCATTTGTGAAGTTAGGATATTAATTTTCAGCAATAAAAAAAATGCTTATTTTAGGTCTGAAATTTGAAAAAAATCCGACAACCAACCACATGCATGCAGCGTAAGTGAAAGATAAACCGATAAGCTATGCTTATGTTTAATGATAATTTATTTTAAATGATTAGCCTATCTTGAAATTTAAAAAAAAAAAAATAATTAAGCAAGGCAATCACAGTCCGCTTTTTCAAAACACGTGAAATACTTACTTAAACCATCTCTTTTACAGTCGTTCTATTGAAAGAACTCCCCTCGCCATTCGTCTGGAGCAGAGACGGTGACGAACTATTTCAAGTTGGAGTGTTGGGTCAATATTTAAGATAGGTTTGGTGAGAGAAAGGGAATCAGGGGAGAAAAGCACCCTCTTGTGATAAACTTTTTCTGCTATTTTTCTGGTTTCCATAGCAGTAGACGGCTTTAAACTTAGTCCTAAGGTGATTTTTTAAATAGACAAACTATAAGTTATTGTCTCATTCCTCCCTGTTCTCGTAATCTTTTGCACCTTGCACACATTCGTTTTGTAAAATATAAGTGTCACTATTTTTTGAATAAATTTTTATTGTAATTTATTATTTGAAATGTCGATTACCACGTTTATTCTCTTATAATTTTCTTTGTAATTTTTACAGAACAAGATGTGGCCTTCTTTCCTGATAGAGTTGAGTCCTGATGACGTTGATTCAGGTGTATAATGTGATACACCATAATTCAGGTACGAATTTCATTCTCATGTTCCATTCATTTTAAGATCTCCCAGTGCCGACCAAATATTTAGTTCAATTTTCACTTCTCAATAAGGAATAAAAAATACTAAGAGGTTCCGCCCCCTGCTCGCTAACGCTCGCCAACCCCCGAGAATTGCTACGCAATCCTATGTAGTTCACGCCGTGAACCATGGCTCGCTGCGCTCGCTCGCCAATGAACACAATGTTCTAGCACAAAGACATAGTATATTATCATCAAAGACATAGTATTTTATCATCAAAGACATAGTATTGTACTTATGTAGAAGAATTCTATCAATGTTCTTATTGGCTTTTAAAAAAGTATATTAGCTATTTAGATTATACATGGTGAAAAAATCAAAACATTAGCTAAATGAGAAACATATTAGCAAAATAAGTTATCAAATATTGCAGTTGCTCACCTAAATTCAACTAAATGTGTATAATAAATTAGTTAATGCTAGAAATTCTGAAAGTTTTAGAAAAAAATTTTATTATTTAAAAATATAAACTTTAAACCCTAACTTTTCCTTGTGAGATAATAACCCTCAAAAAGTCTTTCATTTTCAAGAACACAAAAATTTGTTTTATCGCCAAATGAAATATTTTTTGGTGATCAGCATTATTGAAATCAATTTCTATATTAATTAACATTTGTGATAAAGTACATAACATTTTAGAACAAAATAAGGATGTTTTACATACAGTAAATTAAAATGCATGGCTGCTAGCATTACCCGAGAAATACCACGTAGAGGTCGCCATGCTGCATTTCTAATCGGGGAGTTTTGATTTTGACAGTTTCCCTTGCTTACTGCCAATAGAAGTTTCAATTAAATTTTTTCCAAAAAACATTTTTTTCTGCAAAGCTCTAAGAAATTAACACTAAGCATTTAGAATTTCTTTGAAAACGCAATTATAGATTTGGCATCTTGGAGCAATTACTGAAAGGCTGTCAAATGACTTAACTCTTGACAGGCCAACATAAAGTTGTCCGTAACTAAAAACTTGTTTAGTCAATACTAAACTGATTTTCTCAAAAGTCTGACCTTGTGACTTATTTATAGTCATGGAGAAGGCCAGCCTAATTAATTCCTAATTGAGTTTAAATTAAATATTATCATGTTATAAGGGCATGAATCTGAACTGAACAACCTGATAATGCTAACTCTGGTTATTGTTTCCGTTTTTAAAAGCGCTATATGTTGAGCCACCTCATGTGACATTTGCCATGTGACATTTTTATTAGCAATCATTGGTCGATTTTCTAACGTTGCCATTCGGGGAGTTGCAATGAGGCTTTTTTTTGGTGCCGTGTAAGAGAAATATATATATAGATTTTAAGTTTTTATTCTAGTTAGAGTAATACTATTTATGTTTGCTTGTTTTTTGAAGAAAAAAACTCTTAGTGTAACTTATTAATGTTGCTACTTGTCCCTTTTGCTGACTTTTTTTTTCTCTTTCTCAAAACTGCAATTTCCAAACACAGGTTACATACTTTTTTTAAAAACTATTTCTCCTATGAACTTGAATTTTGATGCACACAAATACTTTTCATTTTTATTAATTTAAGAGATGCTTTTTTGCCCAAATGGTTATAGGAAATAACATCATTAAGAAAATGGCGTTGCGACCGTTTCTGACAGTTCCTTTAGTGACCCTTTATAATTACAATTTTCTGGCAATTTATAAAATTTATTAAACAGCAATAAAAATTATAGAAAATTGGTAACTTAAATTTGATCTCCAAAAAGTTTCGTTTGCTTGACCGCTAAAAAATGCCAACAGTTTTTCGCTGATTTTTGACAACAAAAGAAAACTAAATGTTTGAATTTAATATCGAAATCAGAAAATTGACATCCAATAAATGTTTCGTAATTTCTCCACAAAAAAAGGCATAATAATCTTCAAAATAAATTATAGTTAGTTTTCGACGAAAAAGAACAGACATTTAAATTTCGCCTTCAAATTTAAGCCAAGTTTACGACATTGTTAATCCAAATAAAATATTCATTTGTTAAAAACAGTTTTGGATTAAATAAATTTTTAACTATATTTTGGCTTACAAAATAATTCATTTTTACTTTCAAACAGCTCGTTGCTGGAAATTATTAGTACATATTAAACTGCCAAAATTTTTTTATTCTACCCGCAAAATAATATGGCGCAACAAGAGAGAACTATAAAAGTTTTTGTCCTTGAAATAACAGTTTGAATTTTGTCTTCAACTGTTAGCCTATAGTAGTAAACCTTTATCCCACCAGAAATGGTGTCTTCAAACTGTTGGTCCATAGTTAGCATTTGTTAGCAGTGTAGCATTTGTCTGTGTATTCTAAAAAAACTCCAAGCCAGGTGGATTTTATTAAGGAAACAGTCTTTTATTTAAATAGCTTTTATTGACTTTTTTTAATTTTTTAACTTACTGCAGAGAAGATTGTGCTCCGGAAAAAAATCCGGATTTCCAGATTTTTCTCTAACCGCGATCCCGAAATCCAAGGTCCAAAAGTTTAGAGAAATCAATCACATATATGTATAAAAATTCTTGTATACAATTTTATTTAGAAATATTAGAATTGGAATTTATACTTGGCATCTCTTTCATTTGTAAATATTTTTTCTGGTAGAATAATAAATGTGATTAGTGATAAAAATAAACCTATTCATAATTATTAATTTAAATTATGCTGCATATTATTTATTTAGAATTTCATGTTCTGAAAATATCAGTGATTTAAATTTATAAAACCAATATTTTTTTTGAAAAGCAGCATTAATGATTTTACTCAAGAAATTTTCAGGATTTTTGAGTTGGGCTCACAACTTTTTTGTCCATTGTGTATAGACATATTGCCTATTGTATTCAAATTGAATTTATTGATTATTTATAGTTTTCAATTAATAGTAATTTTTATGATGAAATAATGCATCAGACGTCTACTGCTGCTGCTCACAATAATTCCTGTTAAAATGATACAACAGACGTGACAGAAACAATCAGTATCTTATCTACTACAAGTTGTTTGATACAATGATTTAAAAGATATTTTCATGTCTTCAAATTGCAGAAGTTCAAATTTTATTTTTTTGAAGTAAAACTTCGTTTTTAGAAATAAGTGAATAATTTAAATTTTTATGAATTTATATACATCAAGTACAGTGTGCAAAAAAAATCAAACCACTGTGCATAACTTTTTGTCCAATGATCGGATTTTCTCGTTCTAGGACTCAAACTAAATGTTTCCGAGAGGAGACTTCAAACGTAGTAATTTGTGTGGACGATATTTTAAGTTACGAAATCATAAACAAAAACGTTCTTTCTCTGAATAAACATAACTTTTTTTTAACAGATTTTAATTTCTGACCCTCAAAATATAGGGGGGTGCCGCAATCTTTCCCAATATCAAAATAGATTATTAATAAGATTGCACTTGTTAAAATTTTTACTGTGCGAATAAACTTTAATAATACGGATATTTTTTAATTTTTTCTGAAAGAAATTTCTTCCTAGTTAAAGTTATTTACTTTTTTTAATGGTACTTATTACACAAATAGTTAAAATGTTAGTAATGTATAGTAATCCTTTTTTTGTTGTTGCAATTCATCCCATTTACTTTAAAATCAGCCTAATCATTCTAAATATCAAATCATTAAATCATCAATCAAAATCAACAATTAAAATCAGCTAAATCATTCTAAATATATTACAGTCATGTTTTAATTCGTACTAGTTGTGCTTTACATTGCTCCTGCTTAAGCAAGTATTTTTCATAAATTGTGCTGAATCTTTTTATCAGGAGTAATATATCACGATCAATGGTAGCAGATGTGATCCGTGGGCGTAATTCTACGAAATCACGTTATCTAGGGAATATCAATACAAAATCTTTGTGGTAACCCTATAAAAAAATATCTCAGGGATTTAAATTTAGAGTTCAAACCGATTTTATTTCAAATTCTGGAAGGAATTGTAACACACCCTGCAATTCTGATGATACTATTTAGACTGCTTTTTTGGAGCTATGATACTACTAAAGTAACTATTTTTCTGATAGGGAAGAGTTCTGGCTTTAAATGAGCAGTATAATGATGTACACTATACGTCAGGTAAGAATGTCCTTTTCATGATTTGTTAGTTTTGTAATCTTCACATGTTTTGAGCAAAAATTGAGTTTTTCAGCTTTCACTTCTCAGTAAAGTTTTTGAAACAATTTTCAGTTCATCAGTCTAGTTGCAGTAGAAAAACTTTTATGTTGTTCTTTTTCGAAAACTATCACTCCTTTTTGTTAATATTGCTGCCTGTTTCTTTTGTTGGTTTTATTCTCAAAATTGCAGATTTCAACTGAAATGGGAGATCTTTAAAACTACTTCTGTAATAAAATTACATTTTGATGAACAGTGCAGAAAAGAAAAAACACAAATCAGCCTGAATACTTTTGATTGAATGATTAGATCTTCAGGTATTCGGTCTAAATCTTAATAGTTCGAAGGTAAAAACTTAAATAAGCTAATTATTAACACAGACAATATATGAAGTTACGAAATCAGACACAAAAACGTACTTTCTCTGAATAAACATACTTTTTTCCGACGTATTCGGATGTCTGACCCTCAAGATATGAGGAGTACCAGGAATTTGGAAAATATGATTCCCAAAGTTTGATCAGAGGAGTGGTTTAAAGTTTGGACCCTTTAATGTTAATTTCACTTTTTGCGCATTTCGCCATATCTCGAGAATTTTTTAAACGAATTGAAAATATTTTGTACATAATTATAAAATTCATTTATCCGATAATTCCATGCAATAAAGGACTTTTAATAATTATTTATTATGTTTTAGTTTCCTTAATGACAGGAATTTTTTTTAATAAATATTATGGTATTCTAATTTCTGCGTCACTTCAAAGAATATCACTTTAGTTTGATGAAACCAATTAAAGGAAAGAACGGTTTTTTTTAAAAAATAAATAAATAAATAAAAAGCAACACCTATATACAAATGAATTATGAGATGATAGCTAAGCTCTTCGCGCACACCTTGACAAGCAGTAGCTTGTGACATCTTATGGCAGTGGCGCTATGATCGCATTTATGTAGTGGTACCTCGTCGAATTTTCTCGCCGAATATTGTAGCGTAATAGCGTTCTGAAACATCGTAGCTTAGCCCAATATTTGTTTTTAACATTTTTTTGTTTACCCATCTTCAGTATCGCCAGTCTTCATCGTTTAGACAATGCAACACTGTGGCGGAGAGTTGGAAGACACAAAGCAAGCCAATCACAGGCTACTTGTGTTTTATATCTTATATCCGCCGTCGAACCAATTTTGCGTTTACGACTACTAACGTTAACTCTGGACCCTTGTAATTTTGAACCAATCCAGAAGACAAGGAAACTCCTGGATCAGTACCCCCAGAGGTATGATTTGTTATGGCAACATGGTGGACTTTGTTATTCGACAGATTTATGGTGCATCTGTCACTATTTACTACATAGGGAGTCTTCGGCAGGCGGAGATCGAACCCATGACCTCTTGGACGCAGGCCCAGTTCCCTACAAACAGGCTACTTGCTGTAAAGACCTCTAGGTTTCGAGAAAGTTCATAGAGATAGAGAGAGAGATGAGAAGCAGTTCGCCAACCTGATCAAGACCACAAAAGAGGAACAACGCTGTCTCAAGACAATTATTAGCCATTTCTAGCCGAAAGGGATCGCCTCGTGAAAGCCTCGCAACCTGCATAATACATAATGATCGAGGTGGTCTGATGGTCTGGGCAGGCATCATGGTAGGCAAACATACCGGTCTGTTCGATTGAGGTACTCTGACAGGTCAGTGATACAGGGACACAATCCTTGCACTCTATGTGACACTTTTTCGCGGACCAAATTTCAACCTCTTGTTCGATAACGCTTCCCCATACAGGGCTCAGTTCGGGATGATTGCCTTTAATCGGGTAATATTCAACGATTGAATTACGACGTCCCCTGAACTGAATCCCATCGAACAGGTATGAAACATCCTTGGATGCTTCATTGCAGCTTAAAGACCAACTCCAATGACCATCGGTGAGCTAAAGGTTAACTTGGGGCAGGAGCGGGTGTGGTTGCCATAGTCATTGATATCTACCCTGATAAACAGTATGAAACACCGATGCGAACGTTGTGTAGCTGTTTGGGGTGATTATACACCCTATTAGATATATATGAAAAATTACTCACATTCTTTGAACCAGGGTCCGCTTTTACGAATTTGTGCAAATAGGGTCCAGTTATTGCAAAAAACTTTTTCAAGGAGTTTTTAAATTGTAGATACATACAAGATTATGCTCGGCACTGTAAAATTATAATAAAAAAAAATTAAATTTTCAAAAATAAACAGCAATTGCTGCTTCTAAATTAGAGATGCAACATACAGGGCTGATTGTGCTCCGGAAAAAATCAGTATTTCCGGATTTTTCGCTAACAGTGATCCGGAAGTTTCCGGAGATTGAAGGTCCAGACGTTTAAAAAAAATCATTAATCATAGAAATTTCCGGAAATCAAATTTTCAAAGGTGGAACTTAAAAACACAGTTTATTTTATTTGTTTGTAAGGGAGAGCCAGAGAGATACTTTATAAGCATGTAATCATGATTAATATTAATTTTTTATCAGTAAATAGTTGTTATAATTATAAACTCAAGAAAAAAAAGACATATTTGTAAATTTTAATTACTTCTCCAGGTCATCATAGGTATGTGTAAATGGTATAGGTATGTGTAAAATTGTAAATATATTTTAAGTAAACTAAGAAATATTGAGAAAAGGGAAAAATAAACTTTTTAAATTTTTTTCAATTTAAACCTTTTTTTAACTCACGAAATTTTCCGGAATTTTGCTCACAATCACCCTTAAACATGAAAATATATGGTATTTAGCCTATACCTGCTGAAAGCAGAATATTCATTTCCGACGAATAATGGCAGAATCGTCAGCTGGAGACAAAACTTAATTCGTTTACATCCATCTTTCTTGGTTTCTGCCCTGGGAAGGGTTTATTCGATTAACAAAACAATAATGAAGATAAACAAATTAGGGAAGGGTTCGATTAAAAGAAAAATCATTTTGTGAAGAGTCCTTTTTTAAGTTGAAATATTTTGTGAAGGGTCCGTTAACGGACCCAAATTTCTTCTAAACAGATCCCTGTGGTCTGAACAAAAAGCGCACCAGCTTTGTTCTATCTGGCTCAAATCCGGCAACCCTGTACGTTAGCTCACTTGCTAAAATGTAGTTATGGCTGAAATTGGTTTTACAAATTTAGTGATCTATAAACCTACCGTTAAAAAAAGCAGTAACAAGTTTTAATTAATCTTTTATTTAGAATTTTAGAAAGATAAGTAAAACCGCAACACACTCGAGGGGGTTATACAGAGATTATAAGTTAAAATATGCAACAAATATTTGATGTAACTGCATAAATAGTAAGATGAAGTAAATCTTAGAATTTTAGAAAACACAATATTTAATTTTTATTCAAAATGTTAGCTGCTCGTAGAAATTTTGTTTCTCTACTTTAGTCCTTCAAAAGTTTTCATTCGGAAATTCAATAAAAAGATAATACAAAGATATGTTTAAAACAAAAAGTTGAACGAATATTAGCCCACTCGAAATGATAATCCATTAAAATTGATAAACCATTGCTTGATACTGATAGCCCATTCACCATGAAACAGAAGCTTATTAAAAGAAATCGTTAGCCCCTTAACGTTTTTTCTGGCCAAGATGTCATAAAAATATGACGGTGACAAATATTTATCGGATTTTAAACCGCATGTTTAAATTTTTGCGTCGAAGTTTAAGCCCATTGCAGGAAACAGCTTGCGTTAGTTTAGGGATAGGTGTAAATTCGCCTTTTCATTTTAAAAATCATTTGCAAGGAAATGAATTTCGCAATAAAAAATGAATCAAGTTCATTACCAAAGTTTAAAAAAGTGAACATCGTATTTAAAAATTAGCTCATTGTAAGAAATTATTAGCCCTACATTTGACCACCAAAAATTTTCTTTCCAATAAA
The DNA here is from genome assembly GCF_982258835.1 of Parasteatoda tepidariorum. Classification (NCBI taxonomy): domain Eukaryota; kingdom Metazoa; phylum Arthropoda; class Arachnida; order Araneae; family Theridiidae; genus Parasteatoda; species Parasteatoda tepidariorum. Next base: position 131,143,394 of record NC_141756.1, on the reverse strand, counting down.
AAGTTATTTCAAAAACAATCTCTAGATATTTTTTGATCATTAAACGAGAAAATTGAATTTTTCTATCGAACTTAATGCCAATTAGTAAAATTTTATCCCATGAAAAAGTTTCGTATTCTAAACAGCAAAAAAAAAAATGTAAATAAATTTAAAAAATATAGCTGAGGCAAATTTTAATAAGTTTTTGACAGAGAACTTCAAAAGAATGAATTTTACCTCCAAATTTAAATTTATAATTGGATATCATTAGCAAAATAAATATTTTGTTCGAACATAAGAATTACGGCCGAAATAAGAGTTTTGTTAAGGTGACAAGGGACTTTCAAAGAAGCAAAAATTTGTCAAAAAATCGATATTTTACATTTTATATTTTTGAAATTTAGGCATTTAACTGAACATTTTAAAAAAAAATTTCTGGAATAAGAGCAAAATTAATGAAGTTATGGCCATTTCAGTTTTGACCACGCCCCTTTTTTTTACCTTTTTTTGTCTGCAGGTAACTGTTAAAATTAGTTTAGTTTAAAATTAATTTAAAATTAGATGAATATTTTGTTAATTTTTTTAAAAAAAATTTAAAGTATATAATTATTAAACTAGTTCATTCGACAATATTTATAGGTATTTATATTAAAAACAAGAAATATTTGTTCAGATATAAAATTTGCAATGAAAAAGTACTAAAAGTCATTTTTCTCAAAATTTCTTTTTTGAGAAATTTACAATTTTCAAACTGTTCCAGCGTAATGAATTTTCATTCTATTGACCTGAGAATTTAAAGCTATATATTTATGAATATTATTAACATTTTGTTGGGAAAGTTTTTTGAATTAAGTGAATAGTATTTTTTTTATACATGATATTTTATAGAGGTATCATGATTTTTTCCTAAAAATGTAGGTTTTTTACTGTTTTTTTAATGTTATTTGTTTCTATAATAAAAAATAAAAAAAGTACTTCCAACACTTTTTTCAATATTACCTAATATGTAATATTTTAAAAGAATTTTGTCATTTTGACAAAATTTCAGACGCGAGGAGTAATATAAAAAAACATAAAAAATTTAAATTTTTTAATTTCTTAAATTTTGAAATATTTTTTTGAAATTTTGTATAAAAGTTGTTTTTAGCAATATAAATGTATCCTGAAAATTTCAAGCAAATCCCTTTATAATTTCAAAAAAAAAAATTTGAAAGCCCTTTGTCGCCTTAAGTTTTAAAAATTCTGATAATTTGGAAGTAACATTTAAACTTTTACCAGCAATAATTAGTGTATATGAGGATATCGTAAGCTTATAACAACAGCGAACTTTTCATTAGCCAACTAGCTTAAATTTTTTACCACGATAAGGAAAGATCCCCCGATGTCTCTCAGTGGGTCTTTGGGAAGAACTGAGGTTCGATGACCTTCCTGCAGTCTTCAGATCGATTTCAATGAGATCGGCTACTACATCACCATCATGCCATTGCGCAGTGGACCAGCATCCAAGGTTTCGTGGCCAAAATTAGTATTTCGATAAACTTTGTTTCAAAATTATTATATATAGCAATGAGGGGGGGGGGGGTATTTAGGGGCTTTTATGTGCAGGTAAATTGAATTCATAACTAAAATTTTGAAATACACTGAAAATACCCCCCCCCAAATGGCGGCTGAAATATGGCGAGCAAAAATAAAAATAATAATATAGTACGTTTAAATAATTAAATATAGCAATGAAAATATAATAATTTTCGTAATTTTATATTAAATATGAAAAGCAAATTATATTTCCGAGGTAATATTACAAAATAACGCGAAAACAGGAAGAAAAAAAATATTTTTGTTTTTTGGTATATTTAGTTCACCTGTGCAATACGGGCCAAATGGGCAGGTTTTATCGAAAGAAGAAACATCAAAGAAGACAACAAAAAAAAATTAGCTAATTACCTGGTAAAACTTTTTGGAACGAAGTTTTGAATGTCATTCAAACATTGTAAAATGTCAAATGATAAGATACAAACTATAAGTTTGTCAAGAGTATTAACTAATCCAACAAATTGAAAAGTTGTACTATAATTTCAGACTAATTATTCTGATAAAAATGTAACAGTAAGGTGAAATTCCCATACATGTTTCTGAAATAAAAATTTAAAAAACAATTTTAACATATTTCTCATTACATTTTACTCTCGTCGGTTCAAAAAGTAAATTATAATGTTTGGAATGATAATGATAAATAATGTTTTAATTATGAATACTTAATTTGGGCTATATTAAAACTGCCTACACTTATTTTAGTTGAAAATTTAACTTTTAACTTTTGGCCAAAGATGATAGTCTTCTGGCCCACAGTGCATTGGTCCATGAAATAATTAATCATTAACCTCCATTACCCCCTCAGTCTATAACAGTTTAGGCTATAGCAGGAATGCTTGCTTTTAACATGCTTGCATGTATTTCGAAGCCATAACAACTTTCATAGCTGATTAAGTTTATTTTTGGACTGAATTTAGGAATTTTGTTTGGAACTGTTAGCACGTGTGAAATTAATCTTATATTGATCCGCCAAATACTTTCGCCAGCCCAGCCATTAAAAAAAAGAGCTTCAACAACAAGTTTGAACTGATTTTTGGTCAGGAAAGAATAGTTCTGATCTTTGTCTCATCTCAATACGTTTACCAATTCATAGCTAGCGTCGAACAGCCAATCCACTCCTGAGTTCATGACTCTCAATGTCCAACTCCATAGCCTTGTTATTTTGAAACCATCTCAGAAGACAGGGAAACTCCTGGATCAAGTATTGGAATAAAACTAGCCTTCGTGAAGGATTTTTTGAAGAAACAAATCAGAAGTGGAAAACAAGGTAAGGAAAAGCGCGAAACATGGAGAGAAAAACCACGAAAGCCTCTCCCATTAAGTCCGACTGCAAGGGAGTTCGAACTCATGATCCATCTGCCATCGAGGGTATTTTTCGTCGCCAGTGTTGTCTGTGAGAGCCAGGAGTAGAATTATTTAAGACCAGCCTCCTCTGGGATTTCAACCTAGGGCACCCCTTTAGGACGAGAAGCTCTCTGTCTCCCGCGACTCTTATTGTCTAAATAAATAATCCTACCCATTGTAAGTACCAAAAAAAAAAAATGTTTTGAAAATTGTTACACTCGCAATTTCAAAATCTGCGAACAAACGTAATCCATATTAAGCGTTAACTTACGTTCTCCCTCAAAATATTTTCGTTAGCTCATCGCTCACCCTAAAATTGTGGCCAAAATAAGTTCTACCGAATTTTTGACTTAAATACCACAAGTTTTAATTTTATCACCAAGCTTCAGACTGTTGTGTGAAATAGTTTTTCCACGTGTCAAAAAATAGAGTATGACTAAAACCAGTTTTAACTTTTTAACAATAACTTAAAGTTTAAATTTTGTCTCCTATCGTAGACCTGTTGTAGAAAAGTTTATCCTGCGATAGACAACCTTTTGAAAAGAAAATTATCATTATGGCTACTTTTTCCTAATTTTTTATAGATATTCACTACATTTAAAAACAATTACAATTGTTAAAACAGAAACTGTAGTCTAACTAATTTATTAGCTGAGCTCACTTGCTATTTTCGTTTGCCAAACCGTCAAAAAAGAAATCGAATAGAAACGTTAAACTTTTGTAGAAAATCGTTAACCAACCAAATTTTTTGTAAGCCTATCAGACAAAAATGTATTGAGAATTTTATCCATCTCTTTTGAGTTTCCTGTGATTGAGTTAATTTCCGAACTTGTGTGCTTTAAAGTACTTATTATATATGTTGCGTACGCAGTGCAGCGCCATCTGTAGTAAAGTAGACTCCCTTCAAACGCTCACTCTCGAAACGGCAACGGGGAGACAGCTCTGGAAGATGTTCTAGCTATAATTATTTATTTTGTATTGTCTTTAAGTGTTTTCTTAATACTAAAAGCTTTAAATGTAACCCCGTCCTTAACATATATTGTAATGCTTATTATATACTATATATTATTATATTTGATTTCTAATTGTTTTCATTTCAATTTTAGGTTTATTTTTTGTAAGAGAGAAGAGAAAGCCTGTAATGGCAACTATTTGCTACTAAGTTCAATGAGAGGTAACTATACCTACTGTTTTAACAAAAAATAGCTAAAAAGTTAGAATTAACAGAAAAAAGAAAACTTTAAAAGAAAGATTAATTTAAGGAAATTATTATTGCCAAACTAGTAAGTTGCGTCATAATATATAAACAAATTTGTATAAAATATCAGATTTTAAGAAAATCATATGAAATGACTGAAAAGCAAAGGATAAATTGATAAAAAAATGCACGGAAACAAATTTGTATTAAAAGCGTCGTGAATCAAAAAGTGATAATTCAGAAAAGTGATAATTTGCGTCGAAATATCATATATCAGAATCTTATACTAAAAGAAAACCAAAACAGAAATAAACAATGTAAACGACGTCGATTTATTAGTGAATGCATCAGAATGTGCTTACTTTGAAATTCGAATTTCAACGTCTTAATCTCTTACAAAAAATATCGGATTGTGAAAAACTAAAGAGGAAATGATTAAAAAACGACATGGATTCACGATAGAATAGTCGCTAAATTAAGCTTGTTAGAATGTGATTATTTTACAATTCGGAATTCGAGTATCGTAATAGGTTGAAAATAGTGGAGTGTCAAAAACCATGGTTGAAAAAAAAAGAGATTGAAACAACGTAGTTTTACGATCGAAACTTAATTTCGCACGTCAAAATATGGTGCACAATTTCGTCCGTTACAAATGGCATTCTTGGGGCCATATCACACATAGCGAAAATTCGTTCAATTACTCCATGTGTTCAACAACCACCTGAAACAGTTGAACTATGGTTGCCATACGGTTGAAAAGAGTTGACCATTGGTAAACGAGTGATTTCTTTCTCTTTAGGCGATTTAGCACTTTATACATAGACGGATAAAATTTTTCATCGAAAGACTCAGCTCGTGTGTTAGTTAAATTTAATTTAATCGACGGCAATGGATCCTTCCTTAGCAATTTCAAGTTTGATCATTTACAGTTTGATAAAGAAAAAAAAAGATAAGAGAAGGACACTTTGGAGTAAAGCATGGCGCTTACGAGGACAGATATTAGGCTGTTATGAAAATTAATTGAGAGAACTGTTTGTTTTCATTTGTGAAATCTTAGACATAAATGTTAAAAATATATAATTAGTTTTAATATTGGAAAAGTAATTTAGGAAGAAAAAATCACCATTTTGTTATAAATATATTCGTTGCATGCTGTATTAATTTCACTTATTATCATAAATTAAACTCATAAGTCGCAATGGATTTTTATCTTTAGTTAATAAAGATATTTTTAGATTATTTTTTACCTTTAGTCATATGCTTATTTTAAATTATTCAAATAAATTACCTTTAAGTTTTTCATATATTTAATAACATAATATAGCTTTTTGCAATTTATATTTACTATGTATATTTTACAACGGAGAAAACAAAATTTAATATAAATTATAAAAGTAAAAATAAACAGTAAGAACAAAATTTAAGAGTTTGATAAATTTTTGCACCAAATTAATGCAATAACAATTATTTTTTTAATGTTGACTTTAAGTTTTTGAAAAATTATTAAAATAGTTTTTTAAGAGTTCGATAAGTACTATTATATATATGTTTAGTGAAATGCTCTAGTGTGAAAAAAATTGTGCTATTTATAGAAAATTAAAAGTTTATGTGAAACTGAATTTTAAAAAAAAAGAAAGCTATTAAACGGCACTATTTTGTTAAAGGTTTAACATGAATAAACACAAACTATTTAAAAATTAGGAAAAAACAGGAACTGATAAAAGTGAACAATTTATTCCAAAAGAAATGTAAAAGCAGTTTCGATAAATTTTTTATGAGCTCTTAAATGATGTTTCCTGTGGTGGCGGGATGTTACATTCCAAATGTTCTCTTTTTTCTTCAAGAGTTCAATAAATGTGCTCTCCATTTCGATGCTCAATTTAAAAGTTTCCCCAACGGGCGCTTGTTCAAAATTTTGACTCATCTTTGCTGCAATACAAGTAAAAAATTTTATTAAGAAAGGTGAAGCGAGTATATTTAAGGTAACAGACAATAAGGAACAGTCATTAAAAATAAAATAATACCAACCAATTAATTCTGTCAGCATATTGTTAAGGTATGAGTAAGTTGTTTATAATCAGTAAAAACTGAAATAAATTTTTAATGGTTTTCCATGTTTTTATAATAAGATTAATAGAAAGTGAAATTAAAATTATGTATAATTACAAGGAGTATCAGTTACTTGTCCCATTTTTTCAAATATTTAACCTTAAGAAGAAGACTTCTTTTTTAGATAAATAATTTTAACCTTATCTTTAATTTCAAAAAATAAATTATTCTTTTAAATTATGAAAAAAGCAGATATAAAAAGTACCTACATATTAGTATATTTAAAGTTAAACGTGTGTTAATATTTTTTTATTAAAAATATTACCTTGAAAAAACCTGTTAAGTGCTTTAACGGGTAAAAAAATATTTTCAACTTCCTTCATAATTTATTCAAAACCTGCTTATTAATAATATAAAGCATGCAACTGCATTTGAAAAATTGATCCTTACAGACTATGTTATTTAAATTTCTATCTAATTTAATTTCATTAAATATTACTTTTTGAAAAAACCCGCTTAAAGTTTTTAATAGTAATATAAAATTACAGATTCAAGTTTCTTCAACTTTATAAATATTAAAAACTTAATCATATAAAGCATGCAAATCTATTTGACAAACTTATGCTACAGAATAAGTTACATAAAATTAAATGGGAATCAATAAGTTTTAATGAAAACATTTTTTTTTTTTAATAAAACCCAATTAGCGTCCCAAGTAGGTCTTTTTAAGGTGGGCCCACTTGTCGAACCCTGATAGAAAGTGCAAATTAATTGGAAAAAAACAAATTTTTATCCCGCGAATCCTGACAAATATACAATTTAAAAATAAAATAATACAAAGAAATTAATTCTGTCAGCTTATTGTTTAGTCATGAGTAAGTTTTCAGAAAAGTTTACTTTTTACAACGCAATTTTTTCCTTTGTAAAAAAATATTCAAAATTACTGAATTCAGTAATAACTCTAGAATAATTGCTAGTATAATCTTATCGGAACTATAGAAAGAGCAAAGTAATTGAAAAAAAAACTACATTTTAATTCGGCGAATACTAACAAATATACAGTTACGTACAAAAAAGATTAAATGCAAATCCTAAAATTTGTTTATCATTTAAAGTAATGTCAAAATATAAAACAAAACTACTTTTATGTACTTGCAAAATTTACTGCAACTTGAAAAAGAACTGCGTGCAACTTGAAAAAGAACCCCTTTCGCATAGTTGTTGATTCAGTCGTTGAAATATTCTTGCAACATGGACATGTTGGAAAACGACATCCGTGCAATCTTTGGAACTTCCCTTGCATTGTCGTACGTAGTTCCGTGCATGCAATGCATCTCCGCCGATTTGAGTAACGCATCCATCAGATCGGAGATCTACAGAGCAAATGAAAACAGTTACTGTAAACAGGCTTTTTATGGGGGTCGCTGGGAGGCACCCTCTAGCAACTTGCGTAAGGACCATGGATTGTATGGTGATTTATGCTTACTAACATATGTACCATGCGTTTTTGGAACTGTAGAAGAGCACATGATCGGGATTAAAGAGCATGTAGTGTGGAACTTTCTTATACCAAATTCAAACAGCGCTTTGCAAACTTATCCAATAATGAACCCAATAAACTGTTTATTATATGTATATTTTTTAACTAGTGTCTTACTTTTATTATTCAAGGCTACAATTATATGCAGGGAGTGTCACAATATCATTCAGTGCTTCGAAGATTTATAACAAACAAAATACTATCAATACATCTACAAATTTTACTTTCACTTGATAAAGGAACATTTTTTTCTCTCCTAAAACGTTCAATATGAGAATCTTTGGTGATGCGGAATTAAAATTCTTGCACACACTTGCTGCAAGATATTACGATCAATGGTGGCGGATGTGGTCCATGTTCGTAATTCTATGAAATCAATATAAAATCTTTGATGTAACCCCATAAAAAATATCTCAGGGATTTAAATTTGGCGATCAAACCAACTTTATTTCCAATTCCGGGCGGAATTGTGACACACCCTTCAATTCTGATTACATTATTTAGTCTGCTTTTTTGGAGTTATGGTTCTACTAAAGTAACTATTTTTCTGATAGGGAAGAGTTGCGGCTTTAAATTAGCTGTATAATGACGTACACTATATGTCAGGTAAGAATATCCTTCTCATGATTTATCACTTTTGTAACACACATGTCTACACATGTTTTTACCAAAAATTAAGTTTTCAAACTTTCACTTCTCAGTAAAGTTTCTGGCCCCGCAAGTGGACTGATCATTCAGCAGATCACCGTAGTCAGGCATCACTGGCTGTGGTCAGTGTGCGGGTGGGTGACCACTTGAATCACTCTGCATAGGGACCCGAGGGTGTGCGGTATGGGTACTCGTTCAACTGTTCTACCGTGAAGTGCTGGACTTCGCGCGCAGGTCGTTGGGTTGCCATCCCCTCTACAGAGGATCAAAATTCTGATGGTCGGATCATCCTCAGGGATGGTTCTTAGACCCGTCGCCAATGGCCCATTGTGCAGCTCTAATGCGACGTAAATGAACTATAATGACAACAGTAAAGTTTCTGAAACAACTTCACCAGTTCATCATTTTAGTTGCAGTAGAAATACTTTTATGCTTTTTTTCAAAAAGTATCACTCCTTTTTGTTAATATTACTACCAATTTCTTTTGTTGGCTTTTTTTCTCAAATCTGTTCATTTCAACTGAAATGAGACTTCTTTAAAGCTATTTCCGCAATAAAATTTTATTTTGATGAACAGTGCATAAAAGAAGAAAAACAAATCAACCTAAATAGTTTTAATCTCATGATTGGATCTTCAAGTATTCGGTCTAGATCTTAATGGTTCGAGGATTAAATAAGCTAATTAATTAGCGCAGACGATATATAAAGTTACAAAATCGGACAAATAAACGTACTTTTTCTGACCCTCAAAATGTAAGAAATAGCAGCAATCTGTAAAATATGGCTCCCAAAGTTTTGACCCTTTTATGTTAATTTTACCTTTTGCTTAATCCCCAATATCTAGAGAACTTTTTAAGCGAATTGAAAATATTTTGTGCATAATTATAAAATATATTTATCCGAAGATAATTCCATGCAAAAAATGACTTTTAATAATTATTTATCATGTTTTATTTTCTTTAATGATTAGGGAAAAAAAATTGAATAGTATGGTATTCTAATTTCTGCGTCACTTCAAAGAATATAACTTTACTTTGATAAAACCAATTAAGGAAGGAACGTTTTTTTTTAAAAAAATAAATAAATAAAAAGCAACACCTATATGCAAATGAGTTATGAGATGATAGCTAAGCTCTTCTCGCACACCTTGCCACGCAGTAGTCTGTGACATCTTATGGTCGTAGTGCTATGATCACATTTATGTAGTGGTACCTCATTTGCTCGCCTAAGATTGTAGCGTAAAGACGTTCTGAAACAGCGTAGCTTACAAGGGAAACTAGGGAAGTGTGACTCGCCAATTTTAAAATAAACTAGTGGGATGTATGCCTTATGAGGGATAATTTAAGGGGGCAACATTCGTTTCGGCCCATAGAAGGTCCTGTGAGAGATAAAAAATAATTCAATATATAGAAAAATCGGTATTTTATTACTTCAATGCAGACTATTAGTTATTGTAATTGTCTCATACTCCAATTAATTTTGTGGTACTTACTTTCACGTACTATATAATGCATATTTATTCTCAAAATTGATTTTGAAAATTTTATATATCTGTAGTTTTTCAAAAAAAACCTGTTAGGTTAATTTAAAAAAAAAAATTGACATCAAATTTTTTAACTTTTTTTTCTTCAAAAATTTTCAAAATTAGTTGGAGTATGTAATTGCAAATCAATCAATTAATAATTAATTAATTAATTTGCTAATTGATTTATTAATTAGAAAATTAATTAATTAGCCAATTAATTACAAATTAATTGGAGTATGAGACAGTTACAATAACTAATAGTCTGCACTGAAATAATAAAATATCGATTTTTCTATATATTGAATTATTTTTTATCTCTCACAGGACCTTATATGGGCCGAAACGAATGTTGCCCCTTAAAATTATTCCTCATAAGGCATACATCCCACTAGTTTATTTTAAAATTGGCGAGTCACACTTCCCTAGTTTCCCTTGTTAGTTCAATCTTTTTTTTTGACATTTTTTTTACCCACCTTTAGTATCGCCAGTCTTTATAGTCTAGTCAATGCAGCACGATGACGGGGAGTTGAAAGACACAAAGTGGGCCAATCACAGGCTACTTGGTTTTTATATCTTATATCCGTCTTTGAACAGCCGACCCAATTTTGGGTTTATGACTACTAACGTTCAACTCCGTAGCCTTGTAATTCTGAACCAATCTAGAAGACAAAGAAACTTCTGGATCAGTACCCCCACAGGAAGGATTTGTTATGGCAACATGGAGGATTTGGTGACTCAACAGATTTAGAGTGCAACAGTCACCATTGAAAACACGGGGAGTCTTCGGCCGGCGGGGTTAGAACCCACGACCTCTTGGACACGGGCTCAGTGTCCTACCAACAGCCTACTTGTTGAAAGAACCTCTAGGTTTCGAGAAAGTCCACAGAGAGAGGGGGAGAGGAGCAGCAGTTCGTCAGCCTGATCAAAGCGACAAAAGGGCAACAACGCTGTCTCAAGATTTTTATTAGCCAGTTCTAGCCAAAAGGGGTAGCCCCGTGAAAGCCTCGCAATCTGCATAATGCAGCAGAAATTTATTATTTTACGGATAACAGTCGACTAGAGGCTTAATACAGGTGCCCCGTATGCCAGGCGTCCTGAACCCAGCGTCCCGTTTACCGTGAACCACAAAAAAACCGTCTAGCATGGTTCCGGAAACGAAGGATGATTGAGAGTGGGTTTTCTTCAGCGATGTGTTGAGATTCAGCCTGGACACCTACTCGAGACGCATTCTCATCTAAAGAGATCCGGGGAGTCGATATGGGTCCTTTAACATTGTCGAAAAGGACCACTATGATCGAGGTGGTCTGATGGTCTGGGCAGGCATCATGATAGGCAAGCATACCGATCTTTATGTGTTCGATTGATGTCCTCTGACAGGTCAGCCATACAGGAACGAAATCCTTGCACCCTATGTGATACTTTTCCGCGGATCATGTGGACCGAATTTCAACCTCTTGTTCGATAACGCTTCCCCATACAGGGCTCAGTTCGGGATGATTGCCTTTAATCGGGTAATATTCAACGATTGAATTACGACGTCCCCTGAACTGAATCCCATCGAACAGGTATGAAACATCCATGGATGCTTCATTGCCGCTTAAAGACCAACTCCAATGTCCATCGGTGAGCTAAAGGTTAACTTGGGGCAGGAGCGGGTGTGGTTGCCATAGTCATTGATATCTACCCTGATAAACAGTATGTAGCGAGAGTTGATGTAGCTGTGCGAGAGTTGTGTAGCTGTTGGGGCGATTATACACCCTATTAGATATGTTTTTCTCTGACAGGATATCGGTCAGCTTCTGCCCTGGACAAGTGACTAGTTTTTTTAAATTTAGAATACAGATTGTGCCCATTTTTTTCTCATTTATTTTGACCAGGTTTGGCTTTATTTGTCTTGTCAGTTTTTTTATTGCATAAAAAACGAACTATTTTTCTTATCATTTGTTTTAACTAATGTATATGGCAAAATGTAAAATTTGAACGAAATGGGTCGAATGCTTCCTGAGAAATAGAAATCTATTTCCAAAGAACTAAGGGAAGAAGGCTAACTTCCATAGACATAATGTAAACCGCTTTCCGAAAAGTGGGCACGGGACCTGCGTATAAGGGAAAAGGCAGCATTTAGGGGCTGAGCCGGTGATGATCTTGAAACTGGTTTTCGGCCTATTCTTCCAACCATTGCTGGGACTTGGATTAAAAGGAATGTTCTCGATTCGCTTTAAAAGTTCACGAAATACAACGAAATAAGCAAAGAGTGAAACTAGCATAAATGGATCCATACTTTCGACCGCAAAGAATTTGAACTCATCGAAAAAGATATATGTTTATTCCGAAGTTGTACGTTTCCTGAAGCAATGCCGTACTTTCCTGAAGCAATGCCGTACTTCATATTCAACTAAACACCGCATGAAATCACTTAAACGCTTCCCTTACCATTTTTTTTAAATGCAAAAAATCTGTAGATTTTTTATTTCAGTAATAAATGAAGGAACTAAAACAAAACATAGTATGCAAGTTTTAAGTTGAAATTTTAATTTTTTTTATGTGTGAAACACATTTAAATTACCATCAGTTTACTATCCCCAGTTATCTCGGGCAAATGAAAAAAACTTATATATTAGTCTTTGTGTTGTCCCTTGTCTAAAATATATACAAAGTGATACTTTCTAAACGCCAGTGATGCCATTTCCTTCTACTCTTTTTTTTTCTTCTAGCAACCATCGTATGTACAATCGTACAAAAGACGTGTGCAGTTCCACAATCCAACAGCAAACCGCGATGGCTCAGGAGATAGAGCGTTCTCCTTCCAATGAGCCAAACCGGGTCCGAATCCCAATCGATCCGGCTTCCACCGACCACAGTGCTGACGTGAAATATCCTCAGTGATAGATGGATCATGGGTTAGAGTCCCCTTGCCGTCAGGCTAACCGTGAGAGGTTCTCGTGGTCTTCCTCTCCGTGTAGCGCAAATGCGGGTTAGCTCCATCAAAAAGTCCTCCACGAAGACAAATTTCTCCCAATACTTGATCCAGGAATTCCCTTGTCCTCTGGATTGGGTTCAAAATTACAAGGCTGCGGAGTTGAACATTAGTAGTCATAAATCCATGAAATTGGGTCGGCTGTTCAACGACGGTTATAAAATAAAATAAAATCAAACAGCAAAAATTCTAAACAAAACTTGTCAAACTTCCAAACCAATCGCATCATATTATATTTTTTCTTCGGGCCGTGTAAAAATGGGATAAAACAAAACGTACTGACAAATTCTACTACTCCCGAGTTTTCTCGGGATAGTCAATATTTGCAATATATACATACCCGAATTAACTCGGGATGATCAGGAAAGCGGTTAAGTGGCCATCACGTAGCCCACATCTGAATCCGGTAGAAAATCTTTGAACGATATTAGTAAGAAACTTTTACAGATTGGATAGACAATTCAAGAACAACTCTTATTCGATTTATGCAATCAAGATATTTGGAAAAAAATATTGATATCAAAATTTTACGAACGCTATCTGGGTCCATGAATGTGAGATTGGAAAATGTAATTGAATACAAAGGGATCTCACGTTGGTTACTGATGTAACAATTGTACCGACTTTATACTTTTTTCCAATTTACTTTGTTGAAATCTTAAAATGACAAATTAATGTATTTTGCTATTAATTTAATTTTGCTTTTGATTTTTTTATGCCGTAATCTATGACTACGTTATAAAATAAAATGATAGAAGTACTACTTTATACGTGCTACATTATAAGTACTACTTTATTCATACGTTTCATCATTTTCATCAGTGACGTTATACTCAGAATTACTAAGCAAGCAATTTGTCTCACGTATTGTCCATCCCTGCATAACCCATCAAAATATTTCTGTCTTCATTTTCGTCCATCATTCCAGACAGTTAAAATATTTTAAAATTACAAGTTTCACGTAATTTTTGAACTAGAAACCAAGGATCTGTATTTGACCTCCAAAAGTTTGTAAGAACAAATCTTTAATCAAAATAAGAAAAACGGTTAAAACAGCATTTTATTAGCTTTTAAAGAAACTGACAATTTTAAAGCTGATATCGGAAGTCCTTGTTTTCCTCTAAAAAAATTGTTAGACGACAAGATTTTTTTCTTTCTCTTGGACACGATAAAGAAAGAGCCACTATGAGAAGGCACTAAAGTGTGTTTGGGAGAACCGGGGTTCGATCCCCAAAGTTTTTAGGTCCACCAGCTTCAAATCCAGTTGTACCAGCTCGTCTTCAAAGTAAAGGCGGTCAATGCATGATGCTCTCTTGATTCTTTCCCTAGAACCTATTATGCTGTTGCGGGGGAATGTTTATTTTTAACCTGCTTATAAGTAATTTTTGGCTAAAACATCTTATCAGCTTAAGTTAACTTTTAAACAAATAATCGAATTTTGCTCGGAACTGTTAGTTGGTGTGAAATTTATCTAAATTTCGTTAGCGCTCGCTTCAAAGAAAATTGCTCCATTCTATATTATAACCGGCGTCAAACGGCGTTTGAACTCGTGGATAAATGTAACCTTCTTGGAAAACGTTTTGAAGGAACTCACCTGCATTTGCGTTACCGAGTGAGGAAAAACTCCCACTGTTAACCCGTTGGCAAGGGGATTTGAACCCAAGATCCGTCTAACATTGAGGATATACCACATCTGGTCTGTACTAATCGGGAGCAGAATTCGTAAATATTAGGCATTGCTGGGAATTGAACCCCCATTCCCCCCCCCACTGGGGGGCAAGCGCTTTATCCTCTGAGACACTGTCTCGCACATAATCGAATTGAATAAACATTCCTATTGTAGGTAGAAAACGTTTCAAAAAAAAAGTTGTGGCAAATTATGAAGATGATAAACATAATTTTGAAATCTGCTTTAAAACGTAGCCCTCGTTCACTCACAAGAAAGCATCGTTAGATAATCACCTAAACAAGGCAAAAATAAGTTTAGCCCATTTTTGACCTGGACAATAACCGAAGCTAGAATTTTACCTCCAAGCGTTAGTCCGTTGCAGGAAATGATTATTCCTCTAGCCAAAAGATAAATAAAAATATATTGAGACTAAAGGAAATTTAAATCTTTCTTCATAACATTCGCCTTATTGCAGAAGTTTTTTTACCTACAGTAGGCAACCTGACCCAAAAAAATTACATTCAAAATAACTTTTTCTTAATCTAGGTTTCTTAATCTTATATAACTAGGAGGCTTCGCCCCCTGCTCGCTGGCGCTCGCCAAACCCCGGAACTGCTTTCGCAGTTAATTTCGGATTGCTTCGCAATCTGATGCTCTCTTTGCTCGCGCATTGGATACGTTCTTAACGTCTAGCTTTTGTGTACTTTTTTGAACACTGAAGTTCCGAAAACGTTTCACTGTAGAAAATTCTAAACCTGTGCATTTCAATATTAATTTGAAATTGCAAACAGTTCACATATTTTTCTTAATCACACTATTCTAAAATTTCAGTTGTTGAGAAAAGTAACTGTTGTAAGTTTTGTTTAATGATTAATCTTTGTTTAATGCTTAATCTTTTTTTGTTTAATGATTTCTAATGTCTTTCCCACCAGAGGGCTAAAACCATGTGTCGTAAAACAATATGAAACAGTACTGAACGCCGGATGTAAAGCATCCGCTTCTATGAAGATAATTTTGTGAGAATTTTTTTGAGAATTCGGTGAGAATTCACCCGATTAGACATATGATATGCTCACTACGTGCTCTTGCGTGCCGAAGCCTATCAATTAAAACGTATTAGCGTTTTATGTAATATAGATTAGCCATATGATGCTCACTACGTGCTCTTGCGCGCCGAAGCCTATTAATTAAAAATGAAAACTGTTGCCAAGGCGAGAAAAGAAATATCATCGGTTTTATTGATACATACCTATTAGCGTTTTATATAATAAGATTCTCTTACGTGGCTCCCAAATTTTGGCTGTATTTCTTTTCCGCCGGTGGCAACGTTTGCTTTGTTTTGTTTACGTTACTGTTTCTCTTACACCGCGAATCGACCAATGATTGCCGCTAAAAATGTCACATGCCAAATCTAGCTGAGGTGGCTCAACATATAGCGCTTTTAAAAACGGAAGCTGAAGTAACCAGAGAGCATCAGCTGCGGCAATCTCATACTATTAAGCTAGGCAGAAGTGAGTAGTCTTTGTCGATAGATCTCTATTTTAGTATTTCTTCGAAAACGCTTTTCTTCACGAAATTATACATTACGAATTTATTTGACGATTTTTGATTTATATCACGAATTATACTACAGCACATTTCTAATAGGTTTAACGAATTACATGTCATTTATTTGAATTCAAATTTATTTTAATGACTTAGTATTTACTAAAAAGATGTAATTTTTTAAAAAAAAATTTTTATGAATTTGAATGATTGTTTTGAATTCATAGGTACATTGCAAATGCACAAAATTCTAAGTTAGTAGCGAGCGAAGCAAACCATATAAGATTGCGTAACAATTTTCGGGGGTTGGCGAGCGTTAGCGAGCAAGGGGCGCAGCCCACTAGTTTTTAATAAATCTAATCAATTTTCAAACAGTTTCAGACATTTAATCCGATTTGTTAGTCTAATAAAAAAAATTTTGGCTCACTTTGCCATTTCCTTAGCTGGATCGCCGAAAAAAGTTACGACCAAAACATAACTTCGAGAATTTTTAACTATAAAACCAAAAGTATGAATTTCACCGCCATTTGTTGACCCATGCTGGGAAATTAAAAACCCATCAAAAATGTTAGTTAGCTAACCCTCTAAAACATTTCGTGATTGGGACAAAGGTTAGCCCATTTTTGACCTACAAACTAAAATTTTTAATTTGGTTCCAAGCATTAATGTATAGTACGATACCGTTAGCACATATGCAAGAATGAATTTTGTCTTGAAACATTTTAGTTGATATGATCTAGTAATCACTATTTTGCCTCAAAATGTCATCCCCTCAACCAACAACTTTTATTACTTTAACCTTAAATAAAACGCAATGGATAAAGCGAGTCTTGCATAATTTTTGACAATAAAACCTCAAGTTTTAATTTAGCCTTCAAATGATCGAGAGAATAGTTTAAACAACAAAGTCAGTCGTTGCTCATTTTCAGATATTACAGTAAGTTGTTAGAGAGAAATGTTGTTTTGACAGTAGTTATAATTTTTATAATTGTAATAACATGCTATGAAAAGACATTAAAAATGTACTTCTTGTTTCAGGATCTGTAGAGTCAATCTGTTGAATAGTTTAATACGTTGCTCACACAGATATGAATTCAATAAGAAGTGATGAGTGAAAAAAATGTCATATGATGCCAAATTAATTATTTAATACATGTGATTACGACGAATTTCAAACATTATATGTAGCCGCTTCGTAAACTGGCTAATGCAGTTTGTGCTGCAGATCATCAAATTGCAGAGACAATTCTACCACTACAAAAATATAATTCCAATTCACTTGTATATAAGACATGTTAACTCAATTCTGTGGTGGGGTGCCTTTTCATAGATCAAGTTTGACATGGTTGATAACTTTGGTGACCCGGACGTGATGTGAAAATGCATACCTTGATAGAAACTCCCACTTTGATATGAACACCCCTATCTTGACAGAAACTCCCACCTCGAACCAACTATTTTAATGGATGGTCCACATTGAACAGTTGACTTGCAACTTGTGACTGCGGCATTTTTCACCTCTTCACGCTACTGCTACTAGGTCTCAATTACACACACAACGTCGGCCTGTATACACTCGACTGCTAATAGCAACATAGGAGCAACCATGACGGTGAACTTAATACAGTTTTCCCGGCATCTCACAAAACAGCAATGAGTCAAGTACTGGCATTCGAATTCTATCAGATATAGTTCTGGTGGGGGAGTACTGTAGTGTATCTACCACTACAAAAATACAATTCTAATTCACTAGTATATAGGACTTGTTAACTCGATTCTATGATGGGATACCTTTTCATCGATGACGGTTGACAATGCCGGTAACACTCGCCCCATATCCACCTTCTCATTTTCATAGACCCCGAAGTGGGAAGAGATTCATTGGAAGCAAACTTGACTGTGAAAGTATAAAAATTTTGAAAATTACATCTTGTGCAATTCTTTTTTGTCCAGTTTTGTAAGTATTTGATTGAACAATTGCCGTCCATCAGAATATAAGTGTCAGTAAGTTCATAATGAAGGGCGAAATTCAAAGCCTCTCTGATGGCAAGATTTGAGCTAACATTCGAACAGTTGTCTGTGTTGCGAAACCTGCGATGAAAATTCAAACCAACCTCTAATTTAGCGTAGACACAGTTGCCAAACCTACCGCAGTGCAATCTACTACTATCAGAGAAAAATATTAGGACCTGAGATGGGTTGTATGGTTCAGACTTAAGGTCTTACTGATACAATGAATCATCCTTAATTGCCAAATATTAAGCATCACTACAATGAAAGTAAATGGAAAACAAGCATATATCTGTTTCATTCACCTACCAAGTCTCCTTATTTACTAATTCTAGACTCAACCCTGAGAGAATATTAAATTTGATCTGATCCGACAAAAATTGAGAGTATATCAGTTGAACGAATGCCTGGAAAAGCCTTTTTTTACCTCAGAACTACAGATTAATAACAGAAGGGTAGAGTGGGTGGAGACTGGCAACCTCAAAAATTTGACAGTGCTGCAGAGGGTTCGAGAGTAGAAAGACGTTACAACTTTGAAAAACGTAAAATAATCTCAGAGGAACATTGAGGGAAATCGCAAGCGGAGTTGAAAGGGCACCATCAGTTAAATCTTTTTGTCAGATGTTTTACAGGGAGGGATGAAAGTATCTTGGTGAAGCCTTGTACCCCTCTAATCTTCATCATCATCGCCAAGGATATAGAAGAAAAGACTCTTGGAAGTGAGAACAAATGGAGAAGATAGGACAATTTAGAACCTTGTCAAGAATTTTTCTAAAATATACTTTTAGCATTTTTATCTGTAACAGTCTAATATTTTGTATATTTTTAATGCGATACAAAAAACATGCTGTATATGTGTATAACATTAATCATATACGATTGCTCAACGTTAACCCCCCTCCCCCTATTGAAGTTAAATCTCCTAATTCCCAAAAATATTTCTTAAGTATATGGATTCAACTGATCTTATATTTATATTGTATTTAATACGAATATGGCTAAGCCAGTGATGTAATTAAAAGACTATTTAGTGTGTGTGTCATATTTACAACGAAGAATAAAATTTTAGCTGAGCAGAAGATTGATCAAGTTAGACATATTTAGTTGAGTTAGTTTCTAGTGCAAAATTTAATTCGGATAAAATTTGAAAAATATATTCGCCAAAATAAGATGGTAGGTTAGGGAGTAAGATATACAGTTTCTGAAATCTAATGTTGAAAACTGTAGTAAAAATTTCAGTTTTATTCCATAAATTCTCTATTTTTAAGGTAAATAGAAAATACGAAGTAAATAAATTATTCAATCGCATGCTGAATTTTCTCTCAGCAAATAAATTTAATATTTCAAATAAAATTAATAATTGAGTACAGGGATGGACTGCCGTACCCTGAAAACAGCAGCTCGTTCAGTAGGTTACTTTCTGTTGAAATCTATTTTTTAGACGGAATTGTAAAAGTAAGCTACAACTAAATAAGTTTACAAATTCTGTATATGCTAAAAATAAATAAGTTCAAAAATATAATTATAAGAAAATTAATTTCCACATTATCTCATTTATTTTAATATGCAGCACCGCACCAAACTTTAACTCGCGGACGGTCAAGGCAACTGAGTTCCTCAATATTGATAATGATAGTAGGTTAGGCTACCGATATAAATATTAAGGTTTCAAGTATTGAACAAATGAAGGTATGTTAGATAAGTGCATGAATGATATTGGAGTATACAAACTTTTCGCAACAACTCGATTATAAAAACTTCTCAAATTTTAACGGGTTAGAACCAGTCTTGATAGTAAAAAAAATCAAAAGAGTGTGTTCGGAAAATAATTTAATGATAATAGATTAAAGTACAGATTTAAATTAGTAAGTTTGCATGGTAATGCACAATGGCAAAATTATAACATGGTCAAATTCCTAGAGTAAAGTATTGGATTTTAACACAGTAGATTTTCAAGTACAGAAGTAAAGTAAATAAGTTTTACTATTAAATTAACGCGCGCGTTTTGCTGAAATAATTACTGATAGAAACATAGATTTCGAAGCAAATGGGACTGATTAAAAGTAAATAACTAGTTTGAATGAAGGATAGCAAGTTGATTTACGAAAACTGATAAAATAATACCAAGTTCGTGTACCGATAGAAAAATAGTGTGATCAAGTATTGGTCACCGCTGAGCAGCTCTAAAAAATAAGTCTTCTGACCGATATTGCGAACCGACTAACTTTCTATAGGTTGAACCTCATATAATTTGGTAATTTTTAAAAACCAATATCCTTTGACCACACTGCTCACTAAATTATATCGGTTACCACTAACATTAAAACTTTTGTTGAAATCACTCTCTAATGAACAATACTAGTACCTACTATCTATTTTTTTACCAAAATTCTTTTTAGACAATTACTCAAACCTACAATGTTTCTATCGCAACCTGCAATTCAGTTTTCGAAACTAATAACTCCATTTTAATACTCTAACTTATAAACTTTACTTCAGTACTCGAACCTACTATCATATGAACAGTTTTCAAATGCAGTTTCTTTTGATCAAATCCACTATCTGGCTATCGAATTTATCACCTTTAGTAACCAGTCATCTTATATTTTCTACTCGAACCCATTAACTTTCGATACACGGACCGACTATTGTTTCATTAGTTTTCAAAAATCAACATTTTGGCCAATACGTTTGTTTTCCACCATCCCATTCTATTATAATCGCTATATTCAGTTTTCAAACTCAGTATCTTTAATTCAATTCAATTTAATTAATTCCTTGAACCAATTTATTTTCTTCGCAACTGCAATTAATTGTTCAGTTTTAAAAACCATTTTCTTCAATTCTATACTGGAACCTATTAGTTCCTCGATTATATTCTTCAGTACTCGAACCTACTATCATTAGAGCAATTTTCAATTTCAGTCAGTCTCTTTTGTCCGAACTCGAATCTACCATGGGTCTACCGGTATTCAAAACCAATCCCTTTCGATCAATACTTGTAACCCAATAACTTTACATCGGTACTCTAACCTGCGATTATTTGATCACTTTTTAAAACTAGTATCTTTAATTCAATACCCGAATAATTCGGTAATTGTTTGGTAAAGTTACACGAATCCGTGACTAAGGTTGACAGTATCCACTGGATAACGCTAAATGAGAACATTTTCCGAGTGAAGAACTAGAGTACGGTACCTACCGTTAAAAATATATGTGTTTATTTGGTTCACAAAAGAACTATGTCGAATAGAAGTCATTTTTAGAACAGTACAGGAACTCACTATAATTCATTTGATGCTCGAACCCACTTTTTATTGATAAATTTTCGAAACCAGTCTCTTTAATTCAATACTTAAACCCATTGACTTTCTATCGTTACACGAACCTATCTGATCCGTTTTTAAAAATTAAAATTCTGTCTAGTACATGAATCCACTATCCCATTCTATTTAGATAAGTACTCAAATTCGTTATATTTCATTCGATACTCGAACCTGTTTATTTCATCAGTTTTCAAAACAGTAACTTTAATTCTATACTAAAACCTATTTAGTTTCTATCGTAGCCTTATTATTCAGTCATTTTTTAAAGATAAAATTTTTTACTTCGATACCCGAACCCACAACACTCTTCTTGGTGCGCAACCTGACCATAACTCGGTTAGTTTTCAAATAAAGTTTTTTTCGGCCAATTCATGACCTCACTAATTTTTAGCCGTATTCGAACCCACTACCTTCTTCAAGTACCGAGAGGTAGGAAGTAGATGTGAGTATTAATGAAAAGATAATTATTTTGAAAAACGACCAAATTTTAGCAGGTTCAAATACTAATAGAAATTTAGTGAGTTCAAGTATTGGTCAGGAGACTTATTTTTTAAAACTGATCAAATTATAGCGGGTTCGAAAACTGCTCAAATGATAACAAATACTAGAATCGATTAAAAGAGTTATAAAAACTGATAAAATTAGAGCAGGTTTAAATACCGATAAGAAGTTACGGTTTCATACCCTCATTTTCAAAATGTTCTATAAATATTTATTTCTTCAATACTGGGGGGGGGGGAAACCTGTTTTTATGATGCAGTGTGTTTTCTTGATAGAATTCGATTAAAAGGGAAATCAAATGAAAATACCATATTGCAAACATGACATTTAAATTAAAAAAACCACACCACACATTAAATAAAAAAGCACAAAATTCTAAAATATCTTAACCATTACCATAAAAGTTTAAAGAATAACATGAGCAATTTAGATGTATTTTGAAATCTGTAAACACATCTATTATTTAAGCAACTTTAATTTTAAAACATTTCGCTATTTTTTTTTTCTTCACGAAGCCAAAGAATTTTAGATCTGATATACAAAGAGAATTATACTATTATTCGTATTTAACACTCGATTTTATAGGGCGCTATATTCTATTACATAAAAATTTATGTGTGTACTACAGCAACTATTGCACACCATTTATATCACAAAATTATCTCAGTTGAGAATCTTAAAAACAATTTTTACAATAAGGTTTATTGTAATTACGATTTTATAAGGACTTCATGAAAATTTTCTACGAATATTTTTCTCTGCATTTCTCCCCATCTCATCTGTTTAGGTAGAGGCTAGGGAAAACATATAGGGTGGTGTAAGATGGTGTCTCGTCTCCCTTTCTTAGAAAGGTGACAGGGAAGCCATATGAGGAGCATTCATCGAAAAATTCTCTTTTTTTCCCCCATATATTCCTTATCAATTTTGGCATAATTTGTGAGTTAAGTAGTTAGATAATAGTGAAAGAAAAGAAGAGAGAAAGGACAGCAAAAAACAGGTATAACATAAACATGTAACAACACAAGCAAACAGTTCACTTTTTTTTATTATCGTATGCCTGTTTTGGCAGCGGGGGTGCGATTGTTCCTGTTGTTCAGTGGCGCCATCTACGGCCTGAATTCGACTTCTACCACATCAACAGTTCACCTCAGCAGTCGGTTAGGAGGAACCATTTTTTTTATTTAGGTTAACAAAATAATTAATTAGTGGTTAGTAATTTGTTAAAGTTTGTATTAGTAAGCTGATGTAAAAATGAGCCGCAGTAAATCCGCGAAGGAGGGGCCAACCCAAGCAGGTGTAAATAATAAAGGTATAAAATCACATTTTTTCTTATTTGCTCGATCTCTACCTATAGCCACACTTCACATGCTTTCTGCATTAGAGAGTAGACTCATAGGAAAATAAAAGTTAATTTCTATCTTGACTTTCAAATAGATTAAAAACTTTTAAGTTAAAAAACTAAATGGAACTAAAAACTACATTAAACATAGTTCTAAAAGAAAGAGGCCTGGAAATTTGAAAAATATATTTTTGACAATTAAATACAAAAAATATTAAGAAAAGGGATGTTGTAATTCCTACACAACTGTCCCCTTCCCGATATCGTTTTCGAGCGTTGCAATCGCGAATAACGGGATGCAATGAAAATTTCTAATATGCCCACTCAAAATATTTACCGATTTTAGGGTATTTTGACAAATTTAAATCTTCAGAAAATAAATTGCCTATTCTCTTAGAAATCAGTTTCAAGTAAATCTCAAGTAGCAAAAGTAAAAAAGCGATAAAATATAAGCGGAATATCTTAAATGGGCATGCACCTTTATTATACTTAACAAGGAATCAAAATTATAAAAATATTTTTTTTTTAAAAAAAGAAAGAAGCAGTTTTAACATTTATTTTTTATTCCTTTTTTTTACAAGTAAATTCAATGAAATAGTTTAACAGTATCAATAAGTTTTAACATAAAATATATTACAAAAACTCATGTCTATAAAATGTTTTGCTGATGAATCTGTAGACACACAAGCGTTTATACAGCAACATTAGATCCGATTAACTGATAAGCTGTATCAATTGTCTGAAAAATTTAAAAACAAAATCAGTTATGGCATAACATTACAAATAAAATATAAAAACAGTTTGATAGTGAGCTTTTTGATCTGGACATAGCTCATAATGTATGTTTAAATAATGGACGCAGGTCTAAATGCGCATTTAAGGAAATGGGCTCAACTAAAAATGCCCAGTGGAAGACGGATCATTGGTTAGAGACCCCATGCTGACGGTGGGATGTTTTCGAGGTTTTCCTTTCCATGTGATGCTAATGCGCGCTAGTTCCATCAAAGAGTCCTTGTCTCAATCCAAGAGTTCCATTATTTTTTGGGCTGAGTTCAAAATTAGAAGGTTACGTAGTTGATCATTGATAGTTATTAACTCAGAATCGGGTTACAGAAATGTAAAACTCGTCTGTCCAACGCCAGTTATCTATATATAAATGAATGTGTGTCCTTTATAGACTCCTATACCATCCGACAGACAGCGTTGACATTTGACATACAGATGGTTTCAAGCAGGAGGAAGGTCACTGTCAACATCAGAACATTCTGCGACAAATCGTTCTTGCAGAATGAGCGGAAAACGAAATGGAATTTTATGATTGGTTAAGCGTTAGCCATTGCTTTAAATTTAGCTATTCAATTTTCACATATTTTAAAGATAACATCAGTGATAATTGCTAGCTTATAACTCTGTTTAAACAAAAAAATAATTTATTGCAAGCATTTAATTATTTTATATTCGCTATGTCAGATGAATTCAAAGAACATTACGTGGTAGCACGCATGGTTTACGTCATTAAATTTATACTTCTTCTGTTGCTACGCAATTTTATTTTATTTATATTAATTCTTTTAAACGTGTTTCTAAAAAAAATACTCATTTAAAACCAATGGTAATGAAAAAGAAAAAAAAATTATGTATTCAAAAGGGAAAATTAATGAGAAATACCCCACATAATTTACAAGTTGCTCTTTTATTGAAGAATTTCTGTTGATATATTCCGAAAACCCCGTGGCCAGTTAAGAATTGATTTAAATAGAAGTTTGACTGCAGGCGAGTTAGTGTGGGATCTTTAAAGAAATTATATGTCTGCCTGCCCTTTGCTGATTCACTCCAATCCATTTATTCATTGTGGCTTGTTTTATGTATCTAATAATGAAAGTTCTTTCCATTGGGAGCATCGTTTTTGGCTTGCTGATCCGCCTCCTCGTTACCTTCAATCCCAATGTTGTGCATCTTCGAGTAAGGCTAGAAAAATATTAGGTTCGAGTCGAGATTGGATTAAAAAACTATTCAAATTGAAGGAAGGTCAGGTTAAAACAATAGTAATCTATATTTATAAAAAGTCTGGTTGTTAATCAAGTCACAACATGCTCTAATGCCGATATATATGTGATTAATACTAGTGAATTTAAATCGTCCCAAAGGTGGGTAGAGTTATAAAAATTACAGCAAATTGATTATCGATAGAAAGAAAGATAAATGATTAAATTTTTTAAAAAAAGGTTCACAAACTGTTTTAATATTAGTGGATTAACCAACGGACAAAAAGATAATTCCAGTATTGGTCAAGACAGATTGATTTTTAGTAACTTATCAAATTATAGCAAGCTGGAATATCGATAGAAAAATATTGGTTAATCGAAAGGGTAATTTTTATCTTTTATTTTAATCAATGGATGGTGTTTTCTACACTAGGGAACGCTGCAAGCTAGGTACCGCCTAAATTTCCGGGTTACTGTTTCCGTTGTATTTTAAAACCATTTGGCATCATTGTGTTTTGAGATTCTTGCAAACATTGTATTTGATTACTTGTGTTTACAATGCTAAAAGTGCTAACGTAAGATGTTGCACAGCTTGCAACAAGAGCAAACAGTAATAAACTTATGAAAAGAGGCCATATCAAGACTGCCAAAAAAGCGAGTTAATCAAAATCTAGCAACCATGTCACCTTTTTTTAATAATATATCTCTAAATAACTAAAACAAATTTTCACTTCAAACTCACCAGAATTACATAATAACATTAATATCTTATGAAATACGGCAGATTTGAGCTCAGAAATTATCTAATTTATTTATTTTATTGAAAACAAAATTATCAGTTTGAAAATATCGCCTCGCAGAATAACATGTAGTAAGCAGCTGCAAACTTTCTAACCGGAACTAGAGCAGGCATACAGCTCGAGATTGTTATTGTTTACATTTCTACTGAAAACACCATCCATACTCGAACTATCAAGAAAATTGTTTTCGTGCCCACTATCTTTCTATAGGAGGCTAATTCTGCTAAAATTTAATCAATCCCATTTCGAATCCACTACTCTTCTCTAGGTGCTTGAACCTGCTATAACTTCATTTATCAAAACCGCTTAACTAGGTACTATATACTGACGTCATAAGCAATCCCCGCTTTTTTTGAGTCCCTTGAAGGTTAGTTTCGTTTTAAGCTAGTTAATTTTGAGTTATGATTTTAAAAAATACAGGTCAATTTTAACATACTGATTTGATTTTTGAGAGTCTTATGTTATAGACTATTCAAAATCATCAAGATTACCCTACGCATGCAGGTTCCTCATAAGTCCGAAATTACAAAATAAAATTATGGAAATCTAATAAGGTTCACGAACGATTACTAGAAAATGCAAATATTACGAGAATTTTTTAAATCACTATAACGCAGGTCACTTTAATACTTCAAAAGATACTTATTATCTTTCAGTATTGCTAATAAGGCCACCATCAGAATGCAAAAAATTATAAATATATAATATTAAAAACTTTTTCTTCTTAAAATTCCTCTTTATTAAATTTGTAAATGCTTTAATCTAAGGGTCAGTATTATGAAGTGAAGAACTTCTAGTTACTTCTAAAAAGTTTTAGTGCTAGAAATCTTTAAATAACTAATTACGAATATGCTTAAATTTTAGATCTTTAGCAATTTAGTGTAAAATTAAATTAATTCACATAACTTGTAATTAGAAGTTTTTCCAAAGTTAATCAATTCCCTTCATCAAGCGTTTCAAGATTTAACACATCAAATGGTAATTCATCTTTTTCAACTCATTGGTGATTCCTTGATGAACTAACAATAAAATTCAACACTCGCAAACCTAAAAATAAAATTTTATATTTTTGCAATCATGATTAAAAATCAAATTTAAAAATGCTGATCTAATATTATACAGTAAACTCTCAATAACTTAAAGTAGAAGGTTAAAATGATTTAGAGATAGCGAGTTCAAAATAACAAGAACTAAATATGTTCTAAAACATGACTATAAAGTAGAGTAATGAAACAGAAGAATAACTATTATTAAATCTGTATATGGTGATAGATTATTAGAAGTCTAAATACAACAATGATAATTTTATTTTTAAAACTAAGACAAATATACATTAAACAGAAATGAATCGATATACAATAATTTTACATGTGATTCTTCTGAAAAAATTGAACTTCTATTTCGAAAAAAATTCGACAAAGGTTTTGAGAAAAAACTCTTCGACAAAGGAATTCAAATTAACATTACTTAGACATATAATGCCAAGGGATGAATATTTTTTGACATAGGGTTTTTTGAGATATCGAGAGTATACTTTACAAAAAATAAATTTGAAAACTAAAATTTTAGAACCATTTCATTAGTTCCGGTGTAGAAGAACCATGATATCGAGCCTGCAACCTTATGAATTAGCCTTTTTTATTTGATAAACACAATCGAGTTTAGCACGATATGGGCTCAATTTTGACACGCATCAGATAATGCAAATCTGAACGATAACACGGTCCAATATTGTCATGGGTAGAACTTTTAACCTTTGCTTTATTATCTTTGTTCAATATTGGATCTGCGGCTTATGTTCTACACAGAAGTCTCTTAATTTTGAAAACAAGGGAAAGATGCTCAACTTTGTTTCATGCTAATTAATTAATTACACTTACCAACTCTGTTTAGTCATTATTCGACTCAGATATAAAACATTGTAACAGTTTTAGGACGTCGTTGAACAGCATTCTTTAGGGTCTACTAATGTTCAAATCTTGAACTAGAAGACAAGGGGACTCCTTGATCAAGCGTTGGGAGAACAAGGTGCGTAGCGTATGTAAAAAGTACTTAAAGGTGCTTTTTTGGGGATTTCGTTTTTAAAAGCTTTTAAAGGTGCTTTTTTCAGCTGACGTTTTTAAAAAGTACTTTTTTTTCATGAATATTTTTTTTCTTCTGTGATATCTGGTGGATCCCATGCATTTCACGAAAAATAGGGTGTTTGCTATGGAATCATTCACGCAATCTTCATGTCGTACCCACGTTGTGACTTGCGCATACACTTGAAACCGAAACAGGAGTGCTCCAATTCGGATAGAGAATATCAGATCCTGTTTTTCTTTTTAATTTACTTTAATTTTATTCTTGTTTATTTTATTTTACTTCGACCACCTTTTTGACGTAGGGGGTAAGGGTACTTTTGTTCTGACTTCAGGGTCATTTGGATTGGACCAATGATGTAGGAAAGTACTGATTGTTTCGATTTACAGCCGTTTCTTTTTGGGTGAAAAATATTCTTTTAACTTTATATCGGCTGAATTAGACTGAAGAAAAAGAATGTGCATCGGTATTTTCAGACTTTCACAAACAAGTGGTCATACCTGACGCCTTCAGAAACTTTGACCATAAGAAAACAAGATTAGATCCCTTATTTTGAGAGTGATAAATTTCCTAAGTTGTAGGAAATTATTTTGAGTCATGGACAGTGGAAAGAGGATTCAGTGTGAACATTGAAATTGAGTTCCTATATTTCACAGAGAATTATTTACGATAATGTAAAAAAATGTGGGGGGCTCCATAAAGTTGAAATAACGAGAGAAATGCGTGTTTCATGTAGCAGCGCACATGCTAAGTATAGAGTGTATCTAGAAGTCCAAAAGGCTAGAGAAAAGGAAAGAAAACGAAAGAAGAAGAAATGTTCTGCATTAAAAAGAAAATAATAGATTTAGAGAAATATATAATAAACCTGAAGCAAGCGAGCTGGCTCACCAGGCAGAAAATTTTCATTTTTGAAAAAATCTAATGCTATACGAATTGATATTAATAAAAAGCAGAAAGAACTGTTGGATCTAAAAAACAAATTATCAGATAAAAAATAATGTTCCTGTCATTTACTTAACTATTTGTTGATAAGAAATAACATGAAAACTACATATGAAACTGTATGGAAAATAAATATGCCTTATGTATGTTTATATACTTTTTTGCATTTAAGTGAAATTGTTATTATAAATCTTAATAAATCTTTGTTTTATGTGATTGAATCAATTGTAATTCATTTTAAGAGTAGAGCTGGCAAACTCCACATTGCTGAAAACTGGTTAGTAACCTTTTTTTTTTTAATTATCTTGGAAAGAAAGGGTTTATTGTAGTGTAAGATTGTTAAATGGACTAGAAATTTTTTTAAAAATATAAATAAAAATTATTAATTTTTTTGTGTGCTAGATTACTTTTTTATTTCATTGATTGAATGTGAATTTTTTGAGTGCTTGAAAATTTTTGTAAAGTGCTTGAAAAGTTTTTAAAAAGTGCTTATTTTTGACTCAAAGATTTGGCTACGCATCCTGGAGAAAGTTTGTCTTCGTGCAGGACTTTTTTATGGACCCGAAACGATGGAACTAACTTGCATTTGAGGATTTTGATGGAATTAACCTGCATTTTTATTAACCATGCTGATACAATAACTCAGAATTCAAAAACGATTAATTTAAAAGCTAATTTGCACACTACATAAGAAGTTTCCTGTGAATAATTTGATCTAAGCTGGGGTTACTTTCTTAAAATATTTGCTTAGAATCACCGTTTGGTCAGCCGGGATTTAAGGCAAGACTAGTGCAAAAACATTTTGGACAAAATTTTTGAAATTGAGATTATTGTTAATTTAGAATTCATGCACTCTTAGCTTTCTAAAAATACTTTACTTTTACACTTATTTACAAAAATTATAGCAATGCTTGTATAAGATGATAACAGTGGATAGACTAATTATTTGAAGCCTTTCATGTGTTTATCTCAAAATCAGATATTTTTTTCACATGTTGCATCACGTTAAGCGACGCCCGGTGGCTGAGCGGTAGCGCTTCGCGCTGTCGTGCCACAGGTCCCTGGTTCGATCCTCGGGCCGGGCAGGGTTGACTCAGCCTTTCATCCCTTCAGTGGGTCGATAAATGAGTACCAAGCATGCTTGGGAACTAAACACTGGGGGTTCCGCGTTCGGCAGACCACCTGACCGGAACATCTGCTCCTGCACCCCAGAGCCCAAGGTCAAGAAAACTGAGATGGGCACAGTAGGCCTTGGCCCTCTATGGGCTGTCGCGCCACTGAGTTTAGTTTTAGCATCACGTTAAGCACGATATCTCATGTTTTTAAACTAATTTTTAATGAGTGCTTATGATTATACTGTCAAATATAATAAGGTTATCCGAATATAAGGTCACTTTTCCAAAGTCCCGGCTCACTGAATTGGAAATTTTTTGTTACAGATTATCGGATATATGGTCAAGTTTTAAAAATCGTTATCGCTTATAAGGTCATTTTTATCTGAGGCGAGGGGAGCTCTTTCCTGACAAAAGCCTATTTAACTTCTTTACAAGGCAATTACCCCTCTCGAGTTCTATGAAAATGTTGCAACCAACAAACAAGCTCAATTTCAGAAATTGTTTCACAGTGAGGACAATGACCCCCAGACTGTAGCTGTAACCCAAGCGGAAGCCTTCAATGCAATAAATGTCATACGAATTTTTTTTACAAACCATGAGGGAGCTGAGGAACATTTTGAGAAGTTACACACATTGTTCGCTAGAACGCATTGTTCGAAAAATGAAACCAAAAACGAGATGTAATGTATGTAGGTACACTTTGAGGAAATTTGTAAACAGCTTTATTTCAAATTAAATTTTTTTAAAAAATCTATTTTCTTTAATTCTTTACTAATTCTGTTAAAATTTATTGACTTAAATATTTAATTTATGGCCGATCGTTTTCATTTGTATTACCATTTTTAAAAAATCATAATGTGTACTATTTACGTGCTTAGTTACGAACTGCTAATGAATCAGTAAAAAGGTCACCCCGCTTAGAAGGTCACTTTTGTGATGTCCCTTAGGGAGACCGTATCTCGCATGTTTTGAACTACATACTAAGAAAAAAGTAGAATTTCATTTTTTATGCATGTCTTCTCTCAAAAATGTTTTGCTTTTTTAACAACATTGATCTTTAATTCAGTAGTGTATGCACTTTCTAAGATAATAGTTCTAAACAGTTTATAACATTCTAAATAAAATCCTCAAAGGATTTTGGTTTTAGGCGATTTCTTTACACTGTTTAGCGAATATTAAGAAAAAATGCTTTATTTTTACCTAAAAATAGCCATATAAAAATAATATTTTTTTCCCAGTTTTATATGTCTTTACACATAGAACAAATAAACTAGTTTTTAAAATTTTATGTAAATATTTTTAAAAAAAGTTGTCGAAACTAGTAGGATACCTTGACGCTATAGCGTTAAGGTATATCACTTATTATAATAAGTGAACGACATCAAAAATAAAGTAAGTTATAAATTCTCTGACGGATCATTTTAGAATACTTTTTTTAATTCAAAATTGGCTTCGAGATAAAGATTATACGTAAACAAATTGTGATAAGACTGGTTGACTATCAACAATCTGGGTTTTTAACTTGAAATTATGAATTCAAAATGTAAAAATTTCTCTTCCTCTGCCAACTACAAATGCAAAAGGCAGAAATTTTCCAAGTACCAAAATCGACAGAATTTTTCTAAGAACCGAAAACTTCTGAATGTTTAATAAGTATCGAAATCGTAAGAACTTTTCTAAGTACCGAAAACGTCAGAAATTTTCTAAGTACCGAAGACTTCTGAATGTTTTCTAAGTACCGAAAGGGTCTGAAATTTTCAAAGTACCGAAAAAGGCAGAAATTTTCTAAGTACCGAAATCAACAGAATTTTTCTAAGTACCGAAATCGACAGAATTTTTCTAAGTAACGAAATCAACGGAATTTTTCTAAGTACCGAATTCGACAGAATTTTTCTAAGTACCGAAATCAACAGAATATTTCTAAGTTCCGAAATCACCAGAATTTTTCTAAGTACCGAAATCGTCAGAATTTTTCTAAGTGCCGATAACGACAGAAATTTTCTAAGTACCGAAAAGGTCAGAAATTTTCCAAGTACCGAAAAGGTCAGAAATTTTCTAAGTAACGAAAACGTCAGAAATTATCTAAGTACCGAAAACTTCTGATTGTTTTCTAAGTACCGAAATCGTCAGAATTTTTCTAAGTACCGTAAAGGTCTGAAATTTTCCAAGTACTGAAAAGGTCAGAAATTTTCTAAGTACCGAAATCATCAGAATTTTTCTAAGTACCGAAATCGTCAAAATTTTCTAAGTACCGAAATCGTCGGAATTTTTCTAAGTACCGAAATCGTCGGAATTTTTTTAAGTAAAGAAATCGTCAGAATTTTTCTAAGTACCAAAATCAACAGAATTTTTCT
The DNA here is from genome assembly GCF_982258835.1 of Parasteatoda tepidariorum. Classification (NCBI taxonomy): domain Eukaryota; kingdom Metazoa; phylum Arthropoda; class Arachnida; order Araneae; family Theridiidae; genus Parasteatoda; species Parasteatoda tepidariorum. The sequence goes on along the minus strand of NC_141756.1, from coordinate 131,110,874 downwards.
AAGTACCGAAATCGACAGAATTTTTCTAAGTACCGAAATCAACAGAATTTTTCTAAGTACTGAAATCGACAGAATTTTTCTAAGTACCGAAAACGTCAGATAATTTTTAAGTACCGAAAAGGTCAGAAATTTTCCAAGTACCGAAAAGGTCAGAAATTTTCCAAGTACCGAAAAGGTCAGAAATTTTCTAAGTACTGAAATCGTCAGAATTTTTCTAAGTACCGAAATCATTCGAACTTTTTTAAGTACCGTAAAGGTCAGAAATTTTCCAAGCACCGAAAAGGTCAGAAATTTTCCAAGTACCGAAAAGGTCAGAATTTTCTAAGTACCGAAATCGTCGGAATTTTTCTAAGTAAAGAAATCGTAAGAATTTTTCTAAGTACCGAAATCATCAGAATTTTTCTAAGTACCGAAATCGTCAGAATTTTTCTAAGTACCGAAATCATCAGAATTTTTCTAAGTTCCGAAATCGTCAGAATTTTCTAAGTACCGAAATCGTCGGAATTTTTCTAAGTAAAGAAATCGTAAGAATTTTTCTAAGTACCAAAATCAACAGAATTTTTCTAAGTACCTAAATCGACAGAATTTTTCTAAGTACCGAAATCGTCGGAATTTTTCTAAGTACCGAAATCGTCAGAATTTTTCTAAGTACCGAAATCGTCAGAATTTTTCTAAGTACCGAAATCATCAGAATTTTTCTAAGTTCCGAAATCATCAGAATTTTCTAAGTACCGAAATCGTCGGAATTTTTCTAAGTAAAGAAATCGTAAGAATTTTTCTAAGTACCAAAATCAACAGAATTTTTCTAAGTACCTAAATCGACAGAATTTTTCTAAGTACCGAAATCGTCGGAATTTTTCTAAGTACCGAAATCGTCAGAATTTTTCTAAGTACCGAAATCGTCAGAATTTTTCTAAGTACCGAAATCATCAGAATTTTTCTAAGTTCCGAAATCGGCAGAATTTTTCTAAGTACCGAAAACTTCTGAATGTTTAATAAGTATCGAAATCGTAAGAATTTTCATTACTTATACCGAAAACGTCAGAAATTTTCTAAGTACCGAAGACTACTGAATGTTTTCTAAGTACCGAAATCGACAGAACTTTTCTAAGTACCGAAAACGTCAGATATTTTTTAAGTACCGAGAAGGTCAGAAATTTTCTAAGTACCAAAATCAACAGAATTTTTCTAAGTACCGAAATCATCAGAATTTTTCTAAGTACCGAAAACGACAGAAATTTTCTAAGTACCGAAAACTTCTGATTGTTTTCTAAGTACCGAAATCGGCAGAATTTTTCTAAGTACCGTAAAGGTCAGAAATTTTCCAAGTATTGAAAAGGTCAGAAATTTTCTAAGTACCGAAATCGTCGGAATTTTTCTAAGTACCGAAATCGTCGGAATGTTTTTAAGTAAAGAAATCGTCAGAATTTTTCTAAGTACCGAAATCATCAGAATTTTTCTAAGTACCGAAAACGACAGAAATTTTCTAAGTACCGAAATCGTCGGAATTTTTCTAAGTACCGAAATCGTCGGAATTTTTTTAAGTAAAGAAATCGTCAGAATTTTTCTAAGTACCGAAAAGGTCAGAAATTTTCCAAGTACCGAAAAGGTCAGAAATTTTCTAAGTACTGAAATCGTCAGAATTTTTCTAAGTACCGAAATCATTCGAATTTTTCTAAGTACCGTAAAGGTCAGAAATTTTCCAAGTACTGAAAAGGTCAGATATTTTTTAAGTACTTAAATCATCAGAATTTTTCTAAGTTCCGAAATCGTCAGAAATTTTCTAAGTACCGAAATCATCAGAATTTTTCTAAGTACCGAAATCGTCAAAATTTTCTAAGTACCGAAATCGTCGGAATTTTTCTAAGTACCGAAATCGTCGGAATTTTTTTAAGTAAAGAAATCGTCAGAATTTTTCTAAGTACCGAAAAGGTCAGAAATTTTCCAAGTACCGAAAAGGTCAGAAATTTTCTAAGTACTGAAATCGTCAGAATTTTTCTAAGTACCGAAATCATTCGAATTTTTCTAAGTACCGTGAAGGTCAGAAATTTTCCAAGTACGGAAAAGGTCAGAAATTTTCCAAGTACCGAAAACGTCAGATATTTTTTAAGTACCGAAATCATCAGAATTTTTCTAAATACCGAAATCGTCAGAAATTTTCTAAGTACCGAAATCATCAGAATTTTTCTAAGTACCGAAATCGTCAAAATTTTCTAAGTACCGAAATCGTCGGAATTTTTCTAAGTACCGAAATCGTCGGAATTTTTTTAAGTAAAGAAATCGTCAGAATTTTTCTAAGTACCAAAATCAACAGAATATTTCTAAGTTCCGAAATCACCAGAATTTTTCTAAGTATCGAAATCGTCAGAATTTTTCTAAGTACCGATAACGACAGAAATTTTCTAAGTACCGAAATGGTCAGAAATTTTCCAAGTACCGAAAAGGTCAGAAATTTTCTAAGTCCCGAAATCGTCTGAATTTTTCTAAGTACCGAAATCGTTTGAAATTTTCTAAATACAGAAAAGGTCAGAAATTTTCTAAGTACCGAAATCATCAGAATTTTTCTAAGTACCGAAAACTTCAAAAAATTTTCTAAGCACAGAAAACTTCCGAGTCTTTTCTAAGTACCGAAATCGACAGAATTGTTCTAAGTACCGAAATCAACAGAATTTTTCTAAGTCCCGAAATCGGCAGAATTTTTCTAAGTACCGAAAACTTCTGAATGTTTAATAAGTATCGAAATCGTAAGAATTTTTCGGTACTTATACCGAAAACGTCAGAAATTTACTAAGTACCGAAAACGTCAGATATTTTTTAAGTACCGAGAAGGTCAGAAATTTTCTAAGTACCAAAATCAACAGAATTTTTCTAAGTACCGAAATCATCAGAATTTTTCTAAGTACCGAAAACGACAGAAATTTTCTAAGTACTGAAATCGACAGAATTTTTCTAAGTACCGAAAACGTCAGATAATTTTTAAGTACCGAAAAGGTCAGAAATTTTCCAAGTACCGAAATGGTCAGAAATTTTCTAAGTATCGAAAAGGTCAGAAATTTTTCAAGTACCGAAAAGGTCAAAAATTTTCTATGTACTGAAATCGTCAGAATTTTTCTAAGTACCGAAATCATTCGAATTTTTCTAAGTACCGAAATCATTCGAATTTTTCTAAGTACCGTAAAGGTCAGAAATTTTCCAAGTACTGAAAAGGTCAGATATTTTTTAAGTACCGAAATCATCAGAATTTTTCTAAGTTCCGAAATCGTCAGAAATTTTCTAAGTACCGAAATCATCAGAATTTTTCTAAGTACCGAAATCGTCAAAATTTTCTAAGTACCGAAATCGTCGGAATTTTTCTAAGTACCGAAATCGTCGGAATTTTTTTAAGTAAAGAAATCGTCAGAATTTTTCTAAGTACCGAAATCGTCAGAATTTTTCTAAGTACCGATAACGACAGAAATTTTCTAAGTACCGATAACGACAGAAATTTTCTAAGTACCGAAAAGGTCAGAAATTTTCCAAGTACCGAAAAGGTCAGAAATTTTCTAAGTAACGAAAACGTCAGAAATTATCTAAGTACCAAAAACTTCTGATTGTTTTCTAAGTACCGAAATCGTCAGAAATTTTCTAAGTACCGAAAACGTCAGATATTTTTTAAGTACCAAAATCAACAGAATTTTTCTAAGTACCAAAATCAACAGAATTTTTCTAAGTACCGAAATTATCAGAATTTTTCTAAGTACCGAAAACGACAGAAATTTTCTAAGTACCGAAAACTTCTGATTGTTTTCTAAGTACCGAAATCGGCAGAATTTTTCTAAGTACCGTAAAGGTCAGAAATTTTCCAAGTATTGAAAAGGTCAGAAATTTTCTAAGTACCGAAATCGTCGGAATTTTTCTAAGTACCGAAATCGTCGGAATTTTTTTAAGTAAAGAAATCGTCAGAATTTTTCTAAGTACCAAAATGAACAGAATTTTTCTAAGTACCGAAATCGACAGAATTTTTCTAAGTACCGAAATCAACAGAATTTTTCTAAGTACTGAAATCGACAGAATTTTTCTAAGTACCGAAAACGTCAGATAATTTTTAAGTACCGAAAAGGTCAGAAATTTTCCAAGTACCGAAATGGTCAGAAATTTTCTAAGTACCGAAAAGGTCAGAAATTTTTCAAGTACCGAAAAGGTCAGAAATTTTCTAAGTACTGAAATCGTCAGAATTTTTCTAAGTACCGAAATCATTCGAATTTTTCTAAGTACCGTAAAGGTCAGAAATTTTCCAAGTACTGAAAAGGTCAGAAATTTTCCAAGTACCGAAAACGTCAGATATTTTTTAAGTACCGAAATCATCAGAATTTTTCTAAGTACCGAAATCGTCAAAATTTTCTAAGTACCGAAATCGTCGGAATTTTTCTAAGTACCGAAATCGTCGGAATTTTTTTAAGTAAAGAAATCGTCAGAATTTTTCTAAGTACCAAAATCAAGAGAATATTTCTAAGTTCCGAAATCACCAGAATTTTTCTAAGTACCGAAATCGTCAGAATTTTTCTAAGTACCGATAACGACAGAAATTTTCTAAGTACCGAAAAGGTCAGAAATTTTCCAAGTACCGAAAAGGTCAGAAATTTTCTAAGTCCCGAAATCGTCTGAATTTTTCTAAGTACCGAAATCGTTTGAAATTTTCTAAATACAGAAAAGGTCAGAAATTTTCTAAGTACCGAAATCATCAGAATTTTTCTAAGTACCGAAAACTTCAAAAAATTTTCTAAGCACAGAAAACTTCCGAGTCTTTTCTAAGTACCGAAATCGACAGAATTTTTCTAAGTACCGAAATCAACAGAATTTTTCTAAGTCCCGAAATCGGCAGAATTTTTCTAAGTACCGAAAACTTCTGAATGTTTAATAAGTATCGAAATCGTAAGAATTTTTCGGTACTTATACCGAAAACGTCAGAAATTTTCTAAGTACCGAAGACTTCTGAATGTTTTCTAAGTACCGAAATCGACAGAACTTTTCTAAGTACCGAAAACGTCAGATATTTTTTAAGTACCGAGAAGGTCAGAAATTTTCTAAGTACCAAAATCAACAGAATTTTTCTAAGTACCGAAGTCATCAGAATTTTTCTAAGTACCGAAAACGACAGAAATTTTCTAAGTACTGAAATCGACAGAATTTTTCTAAGTACCGAAAACGTCAGATAATTTTTAAGTACCGAAAAGGTCAGAAATTTTCCAAGTACCGAAATGGTCAGAAATTTTCTAAGTATCGAAAAGGTCAGAAATTTTTCAAGTATCGAAAAGGTCAAAAATTTTCTATGTACTGAAATCGTCAGAATTTTTCTAAGTACCGAAATCATTCGAATTTTTCTAAGTACCGTAAAGGTCAGAAATTTTCCAAGTACCGAAAAGGTCAGAAATTTTCCAAGTACCGAAAACGTCAGATATTTTTTAAGTACCGAAATCATCAGAATTTTTCTAAGTTCCGAAATCGTCAGAATTTTCTATGTATCGAAATCGTCTGAATTTTTCTAAGTACCGAAATCATCAGAATTTTTCTAAGTACCGAAAACTTCAGAAATTTTCTAAGTACCGAAAACTTCCGAGTCTTTTCTAAGTACCGAAATCGTCAGAATTTTTTTAAGTACCGATAACGTCAGAAATTTTCTAAGTACCGAAATCGTCGGAATTTTTCTAAGTACCGAAATCGTCTGAATTTTTATAAGTACCGAAATCGTTTGAAATTTTCTAAATACCGAAAAGGTCAGAAATTTTCTAAGTCCCGAAATCGTCTGAATTTTTCTAAGTACCGAAATCGTTTGAAATTTTCTAAATACCGAAAAGGTCAAAAATTTTCTAAGTACCGAAATCATCAGAATTTTTCTAAGTACCGAAAACTTCAGAATTTTTCTAAGTACCGAAAACTTCTGAATGTTTAATAAGTATCGAAATCGTAAGAATTTTTCGGTACTTATACCGAAAACATCAGAAATTTTCTAAGTACCGAAGACTTCTGAATGTTTTCTAAGTACCGAAATCGACAGAACTTTTCTAAGTACCGAAAGCGTCAGATATTTTTTAAGTACCGAGAAGGTCAGAAATTTTCTAAGTACCAAAATCACCAGAATTTTTCTAAGTACCGAAATCATCAGAATTTTTCTAAGTACCGAAAACGACAGAAATTTTCTAAGTACCGAAAACTTCTGATTGTTTTCTAAGTACCGAAATCGGCAGAATTTTTCTAAGAACCGAGAAGGTCAGAAATTTTCTAAGTACCAAAATCAGCAGAATTTTTCAGAGTACCGAAATCATCAGAATTTTTCTAAGTACCGAAAACGACAGAAATTTTCTAAGTACCGAAAACTTCAGATTGTTTTCTAAGTACCGAAATCGTCAGAATTTTTCTAAGTACCGTAAAGGTCAGAAATTTTCCAAGTATTGAAAAGGTTAGAAATTTTCTAAGTACCGAAATCATCAGAATTTTTCTAAGTACCGAAATCGTCAAAATTTTCTAAGTACCGAAATCGTCGGAATTTTTCTAAGTACCGAAATCGTCGGAATTTTTTTAAGTAAAGAAATCGTCAGAATTTTTCTAAGTACCAAAATCAACAGAATTTTTCTAAGTACCGAAATCGACAGAATTTTTCTAAGTACTGAAATCGACAGAATTTTTCTAAGTACCGAAAACGTCAGATAATTTTTAAGTACCGAAAAGGTCAGAAATTTTCCAAGTACCGAAATGGTCAGAAATTTTCTAAGTATCGAAAAGGTCAGAAATTTTTCAAGTACCGAAAAGGTCAGAAATTTTCCAAGTACCGAAAAGGTCAGAAATTTTCCAAGTACCGAAAACGTCAGATATTTTTTAAGTACCGAAATCATCAGAATTTTTCTAAGTTCCGAAATCGTCAGAATTTTCTATGTATCGAAATCGTCTGAATTTTTCTAAGTACCGAAATCATCAGAATTTTTCTAAGTACCGAAAACTTCAGAAATTTTCTGAGTACCGAAAACTTCCGAGTCTTTTCTAAGTACCGAAAACGGCAGAATTTTTCTAAGTACCGAAAACGACAGAATATTTCTAAGTTCCGAAATCACCAGAATTTTTCTAAGTACCGAAATCGTCAGAATTTTTTTAAGTACCGATAACGTCAGAAATTTTCTAAGTACCGAAATCGTCGGAATTTTTCTAAGTACCGAAATCGTCTGAATTTTTATAAGTACCGAAATCGTTTGAAATTTTCTAAATACCGAAAAGGTCAGAAATTTTCTAAGTCCCGAAATCGTCTGAATTTTTCTAAGTACCGAAATCGTTTGAAATTTTCTAAATACCGAAAAGGTCAGAAATTTTCTAAGTACCGAAATCATCAGAATTTTTCTAAGTACCGAAAACTTCAGAATTTTTCTAAGTACCGAAAACTTCTGAATGTTTAATAAGTATCGAAATCGTAAGAATTTTTCGGTACTTATACCGAAAACATCAGAAATTTTCTAAGTACCGAAGACTTCTGAATGTTTTCTAAGTACCGAAATCGACAGAACTTTTCTAAGTACCGAAAGCGTCAGATATTTTTTTAGTACCGAGAAGGTCAGAAATTTTCTAAGTACCAAAATCAACAGAATTTTTCTAAGTACCGAAATCATCAGAATTTTTCTAAGTACCGAAAACGACAGAAATTTTCTAAGTACCGAAAACTTCTGATTGTTTTCTAAGTACCGAAATCGTCGGAATTTTTCTAAGTACCGAAATCGTCGGAATTTTTTTAAGTAAAGAAATCGTCAGAATTTTTCTAAGTACCAAAATCAACAGAATTTTTCTAAGTACCGAAATCGACAGAATTTTTCTAAGTACCGAAATCAGCAGAATTTTTCTAAGTACTGAAATCGTCAGAATTTTTCTAAGTACCGAAAACGTCAGATAATTTTTAAGTACCGAAAAGGTCAGAAATTTTCCAAGTACCGAAAAGGTCAGAAATTTTCCAAGTACCGAAAAGGTCAGAAATTTTCTAAGTACTGAAATCGTCAGAATTTTTCTAAGTACCGAAATCATTCGAATTTTTCTAAGTACCGTAAAGGTCAGAAATTTTCCAAGTACCGAAAAGGTCAGAAATTTTCCAAGTACTGAAAACGTCAGATATTTTTTAAGTACCGAAATCATCAGAATTTTTCTAAGTTCCGAAATCGTCAGAATTTTCTATGTACCGAAATCGTCTGAATTTTTCTAAGTACCGAAATCATCAGAATTTTTCTAAGTACCGAAAACTTCAGAAATTTTCTAAGTACCGAAAACTTCCGAGTCTTTTCTAAGAACCGAAATCGGCAGAATTTTTCTAAGTACCGAAAACGACAGAAATTTTCAAAGTACCGAAAACTTCTCATTGTTTTCTAAGTACCGAGATCGTCAGAATTTTTCTAAGTACCGTAAAGGTCAGAAATTTTCCAAGTACCGAAAATGTCAGAAATTTTCTAAGTATCGATAACTTCTGAATGTTTTCTAAGTACGGTAAACGTCTGAAATTTTCAAAGTACCGAAAAAGGCAGAAATTTTCTAAGTACCGAAATCAACAGAATTTTTCTAAGTACCGAAATCGATAGAATTTTTCTAAGTACCGAAAACTTCTGAATGTTTAATAAGTATCGAAATCGTAAGAATTTTTCGGTACTTATACCGAAAACGTCAGAAATTTTCTAAGTACCGAAGACTTCTGAATGTTTTCTAAGTACCGAAATCGACAGAACTTTTCTAAGTACCGAAAACGTCAGATATTTTTTAAGTACCGAGAAGGTCAGAAATTTTCTAAGTACCAAAATCAACAGAATTTTTCTAAGTACCGAAATCATCAGAATTTTTCTAAGTACCGAAAACGACAGAAATTTTCTAAGTACTGAAATCGACAGAATTTTTCTAAGTACCGAAAACGTCAGATAATTTTTAAGTACCGAAAAGGTCAGAAATTTTCCAAGTACCGAAATGGTCAGAAATTTTCTAAGTATCGAAAAGGTCAGAAATTTTTCAAGTACCGAAAAGGCCAAAAATTTTCTATGTACTGAAATCGTCAGAATTTTTCTAAGTACCGAAATCATTCGAATTTTTCTAAGTACCGTAAAGGTCAGAAATTTTCCAAGTACTGAAAAGGTCAGATATTTTTTAAGTACCGAAATCATCAGAATTTTTCTAAGTTCCGAAATCGTCAGAAATTTTCTAAGTACCGAAATCATCAGAATTTTTCTAAGTACCGAAATCGTCAAAATTTTCTAAGTACCGAAAACTTCAGAATTTTTCTAAGTACCGAAAACTTCTGAATGTTTAATAAGTATCGAAATCGTAAGAATTTTTCGGTACTTATACCGAAAACATCAGAAATTTTCTAAGTACCGAAGACTTCTGAATGTTTTCTAAGTACCGAAATCGACAGAACTTTTCTAAGTACCGAAAGCGTCAGATATTTTTTTAGTACCGAGAAGGTCAGAAATTTTCTAAGTACCAAAATCAACAGAATTTTTCTAAGTACCGAAATCATCAGAATTTTTCTAAGTACCGAAAACGACAGAAATTTTCTAAGTACCGAAAACTTCTGATTGTTTTCTAAGTACCGAAATCGTCGGAATTTTTCTAAGTACCGAAATCGTCGGAATTTTTTTAAGTAAAGAAATCGTCAGAATTTTTCTAAGTACCAAAATCAACAGAATTTTTCTAAGTACCGAAATCGACAGAATTTTTCTAAGTACCGAAATCAGCAGAATTTTTCTAAGTACTGAAATCGTCAGAATTTTTCTAAGTACCGAAAACGTCAGATAATTTTTAAGTACCGAAAAGGTCAGAAATTTTCCAAGTACCGAAAAGGTCAGAAATTTTCCAAGTACCGAAAAGGTCAGAAATTTTCTAAGTACTGAAATCGTCAGAATTTTTCTAAGTACCGAAATCATTCGAATTTTTCTAAGTACCGTAAAGGTCAGAAATTTTCCAAGTACCGAAAAGGTCAGAAATTTTCCAAGTACTGAAAACGTCAGATATTTTTTAAGTACCGAAATCATCAGAATTTTTCTAAGTTCCGAAATCGTCAGAATTTTCTATGTACCGAAATCGTCTGAATTTTTCTAAGTACCGAAATCATCAGAATTTTTCTAAGTACCGAAAACTTCAGAAATTTTCTAAGTACCGAAAACTTCCGAGTCTTTTCTAAGAACCGAAATCGGCAGAATTTTTCTAAGTACCGAAAACGACAGAAATTTTCAAAGTACCGAAAACTTCTCATTGTTTTCTAAGTACCGAGATCGTCAGAATTTTTCTAAGTACCGTAAAGGTCAGAAATTTTCCAAGTACCGAAAATGTCAGAAATTTTCTAAGTATCGATAACTTCTGAATGTTTTCTAAGTACGGTAAACGTCTGAAATTTTCAAAGTACCGAAAAAGGCAGAAATTTTCTAAGTACCGAAATCGATAGAATTTTTCTAAGTACCGAAAACTTCTGAATGTTTAATAAGTATCGAAATCGTAAGAATTTTTCGGTACTTATACCGAAAACGTCAGAAATTTTCTAAGTACCGAAGACTTCTGAATGTTTTCTAAGTACCGAAATCGACAGAACTTTTCTAAGTACCGAAAACGTCAGATATTTTTTAAGTACCGAGAAGGTCAGAAATTTTCTAAGTACCAAAATCAACAGAATTTTTCTAAGTACCGAAATCATCAGAATTTTTCTAAGTACCGAAAACGACAGAAATTTTCTAAGTACTGAAATCGACAGAATTTTTCTAAGTACCGAAAACGTCAGATAATTTTTAAGTACCGAAAAGGTCAGAAATTTTCCAAGTACCGAAATGGTCAGAAATTTTCTAAGTATCGAAAAGGTCAGAAATTTTTCAAGTACCGAAAAGGCCAAAAATTTTCTATGTACTGAAATCGTCAGAATTTTTCTAAGTACCGAAATCATTCGAATTTTTCTAAGTACCGTAAAGGTCAGAAATTTTCCAAGTACTGAAAAGGTCAGATATTTTTTAAGTACCGAAATCATCAGAATTTTTCTAAGTTCCGAAATCGTCAGAAATTTTCTAAGTACCGAAATCATCAGAATTTTTCTAAGTACCGAAATCGTCAAAATTTTCTAAGTACCGAAATCGTCGGAATTTTTCTAAGTACCGAAATCGTCGGAATTTTTTTAAGTAAAGAAATCGTCAGAATTTTTCTAAGTACCGAAATCGTCAGAATTTTTCTAAGTACCGATAACGACAGAAATTTTCTAAGTACCGATAACGACAGAAATTTTCTAAGTACCGAAAAGGTCAGAAATTTTCCAAGTACCGAAATTATCAGAATTTTTCTAAGTACCGAAAACGACAGAAATTTTCTAAGTACCGAAAACTTCTGATTGTTTTCTAAGTACCGAAATCGGCAGAATTTTTCTAAGTACCGTAAAGGTCAGAAATTTTCCAAGTATTGAAAAGGTCAGAAATTTTCTAAGTACCGAAATCGTCGGAATTTTTCTAAGTACCGAAATCGTCGGAATTTTTTTAAGTAAAGAAATCGTCAGAATTTTTCTAAGTACCAAAATGAACAGAATTTTTCTAAGTACCGAAATCGACAGAATTTTTCTAAGTACCGAAATCAACAGAATTTTTCTAAGTACTGAAATCGACAGAATTTTTCTAAGTACCGAAAACGTCAGATAATTTTTAAGTACCGAAAAGGTCAGAAATTTTCCAAGTACCGAAATGGTCAGAAATTTTCTAAGTACCGAAAAGGTCAGAAATTTTCCAAGTACCGAAAAGGTCAGAAATTTTCTAAGTACTGAAATCGTCAGAATTTTTCTAAGTACCGAAATCATTCGAATTTTTCTAAGTACCGTAAAGGTCAGAAATTTTCCAAGTACTGAAAAGGTCAGAAATTTTCCAAGTACCGAAAACGTCAGATATTTTTTAAGTACCGAAATCATCAGAATTTTTCTAAGTACCGAAATCGTCAAAATTTTCAAAGTACCGAAATCGTCGGAATTTTTCTAAGTACCGAAATCGTCGGAATTTTTTTAAGTAAAGAAATCGTCAGAATTTTTCTAAGTACCAAAATCAAGAGAATATTTCTAAGTTCCGAAATCACCAGAATTTTTCTAAGTACCGAAATCGTCAGAATTTTTCTAAGTACCGATAACGACAGAAATTTTCTAAGTACCGAAAAGGTCAGAAATTTTCCAAGTACCGAAATCATCAGAATTTTTCTAAGTACCGAAAACTTCAAAAAATTTTCTAAGCACAGAAAACTTCCGAGTCTTTTCTAAGTACCGAAATCGACAGAATTTTTCTAAGTACCGAAATCAACAGAATTTTTCTAAGTCCCGAAATCGGCAGAATTTTTCTAAGTACCGAAAACTTCTGAATGTTTAATAAGTATCGAAATCGTAAGAATTTTTCGGTACTTATACCGAAAACGTCAGAAATTTTCTAAGTACCGAAGACTTCTGAATGTTTTCTAAGTACCGAAATCGACAGAACTTTTCTAAGTACCGAAAACGTCAGATATTTTTTAAGTACCGAGAAGGTCAGAAATTTTCTAAGTACCAAAATCAACAGAATTTTTCTAAGTACCGAAATCATCAGAATTTTTCTAAGTACCGAAAACGACAGAAATTTTCTAAGTACTGAAATCGACAGAATTTTTCTAAGTACCGAAAACGTCAGATAATTTTTAAGTACCGAAAAGGTCAGAAATTTTCCAAGTACCGAAATGGTCAGAAATTTTCTAAGTATCGAAAAGGTCAGAAATTTTTCAAGTACCGAAAAGGTCAAAAATTTTCTATGTACTGAAATCGTCAGAATTTTTCTAAGTACCGAAATCATTCGAATTTTTCTAAGTACCGTAAAGGTCAGAAATTTTCCAAGTACCGAAAAGGTCAGAAATTTTCCAAGTACCGAAAACGTCAGATATTTTTTAAGTACCGAAATCATCAGAATTTTTCTAAGTTCCGAAATCGTCAGAATTTTCTATGTATCGAAATCGTCTGAATTTTTCTAAGTACCGAAATCATCAGAATTTTTCTAAGTACCGAAAACTTCAGAAATTTTCTAAGTACCGAAAACTTCCGAGTCTTTTCTAAGTACCGAAATCGTCAGAATTTTTTTAAGTACCGATAACGTCAGAAATTTTCTAAGTACCGAAATCGTCGGAATTTTTATAAGTACCGAAATCGTTTGAAAATTTCTAAATACCGAAAAGGTCAGAAATTTTCTAAGTCCCGAAATCGTCTGAATTTTTCTAAGTACCGAAATCGTTTGAAATTTTCTAAATACCGAAAAGGTCAAAAATTTTCTAAGTACCGAAATCATCAGAATTTTTCTAAGTACCGAAAACTTCAGAATTTTTCTAAGTACCGAAAACTTCTGAATGTTTAATAAGTATCGAAATCGTAAGAATTTTTCGGTTCTTATACCGAAAACATCAGAAATTTTCTAAGTACCGAAGACTTCTGAATGTTTTCTAAGTACCGAAATCGACAGAACTTTTCTAAGTACCGAAAGCGTCAGATATTTTTTAAGTACCGAGAAGGTCAGAAATTTTCTAAGTACCAAAATCACCAGAATTTTTCTAAGTACCGAAATCATCAGAATTTTTCTAAGTATCGAAAACGACAGAAATTTTCTAAGTACCGAAAACTTCTGATTGTTTTCTAAGTACCGAAATCGGCAGAATTTTTCTAAGAACCGAGAAGGTCAGAAATTTTCTAAGTACCAAAATCAGCAGAATTTTTCCAAGTACCGAAATCATCAGAATTTTTCTAAGTACCGAAAACGACAGAAATTTTCTAAGTACCGAAAACTTCAGATTGTTTTCTAAGTACCGAAATCGTCAGAATTTTTCTAAGTACCGTAAAGGTCAGAAATTTTCCAAGTATTGAAAAGGTTAGAAATTTTCTAAGTACCGAAATCATCAGAATTTTTCTAAGTACCGAAATCGTCAAAATTTTCTAAGTACCGAAATCGTCGGAATTTTTCTAAGTACCGAAATCGTCGGAATTTTTTTAAGTAAAGAAATCGTCAGAATTTTTCTAAGTACCAAAATCAACAGAATTTTTCTAAGTACCGAAATCGACAGAATTTTTCTAAGTACTGAAATCGACAGAATTTTTCTAAGTACCGAAAACGTCAGATAATTTTTAAGTACCGAAAAGGTCAGAAATTTTCCAAGTACCGAAATGGTCAGAAATTTTCTAAGTATCGAAAAGGTCAGAAATTTTTCAAGTACCGAAAAGGTCAAAAATTTTCTATGTACTGAAATCGTCAGAATTTTTCTAAGTACCGAAATCATTTGAATTTTTCTAAGTACCGTAAAGGTCAGAAATTTTCCAAGTTCCGAAAAGGTCAGAAATTTTCCAAGTACCGAAAACGTCAGATATTTTTTAAGTACCGAAATCATCAGAATTTTTCTAAGTTCCGAAATCGTCAGAATTTTCTATGTATCGAAATCGTCTGAATTTTTCTAAGTACCGAAATCATCAGAATTTTTCTAAGTACCGAAAACTTCAGAAATTTTCTGAGTACCGAAAACTTCCGAGTCTTTTCTAAGTACCGAAATCGGCAGAATTTTTCTAAGTACCGAAAACGACAGAATATTTCTAAGTTCCGAAATCACCAGAATTTTTCTAAGTACCGAAATCGTCAGAATTTTTTTAAGTACCGATAACGTCAGAAATTTTCTAAGTACCGAAATCGTCGGAATTTTTCTAAGTACCGAAATCGTCTGAATTTTTATAAGTACCGAAATCGTTTGAAATTTTCTAAATACCGAAAAGGTCAGAAATTTTCTAAGTCCCGAAATCGTCTGAATTTTTCTAAGTACCGAAATCGTTTGAAATTTTCTAAATACCGAAAAGGTCAGAAATTTTCTAAGTACCGAAATCATCAGAATTTTTCTAAGTACCGAAAACTTCAGAATTTTTCTAAGTACCGAAAACTTCTGAATGTTTAATAAGTATCGAAATCGTAAGAATTTTTCGGTACTTATACCGAAAACATCAGAAATTTTCTAAGTACCGAAGACTTCTGAATGTTTTCTAAGTACCGAAATCGACAGAACTTTTCTAAGTACCGAAAGCGTCAGATATTTTTTTAGTACCGAGAAGGTCAGAAATTTTCTAAGTACCAAAATCAACAGAATTTTTCTAAGTACCGAAATCATCAGAATTTTTCTAAGTACCGAAAACGACAGAAATTTTCTAAGTACCGAAAACTTCTGATTGTTTTCTAAGTACCGAAATCGTCGGAATTTTTCTAAGTACCGAAATCGTCGGAATTTTTTTAAGTAAAGAAATCGTCAGAATTTTTCTAAGTACCAAAATCAACAGAATTTTTCTAAGTACCGAAATCGACAGAATTTTTCTAAGTACCGAAATCAGCAGAATTTTTCTAAGTACTGAAATCGACAGAATTTTTCTAAGTACCGAAAACGTCAGATAATTTTTAAGTACCGAAAAGGTCAGAAATTTTCCAAGTACCGAAAAGGTCAGAAGTTTTCCAAGTACCGAAAAGGTCAGAAATTTTCTAAGTACTGAAATCGTCAGAATTTTTCTAAGTACCGAAATCATTCGAATTTTTCTAAGTACCGTAAAGGTCAGAAATTTTCCAAGTACCGAAAAGGTCAGAAATTTTCCAAGTACTGAAAACGTCAGATATTTTTTAAGTACCGAAATCATCAGAATTTTTCTAAGTTCCGAAATCGTCAGAATTTTCTATGTACCGAAATCGTCTGAATTTTTCTAAGTACGGAAATCATCAGAATTTTTCTAAGTACCGAAAACTTCAGAAATTTTCTAAGTACCGAAAACTTCCGAGTCTTTTCTAAGAACCGAAATCGGCAGAATTTTTCTAAGTACCGAAAACGACAGAAATTTTCAAAGTACCGAAAACTTCTCATTGTTTTCTAAGTACCGAGATCGTCAGAATTTTTCTAAGTACCGTAAAGGTCAGAAATTTTCCAAGTACCGAAAATGTCAGAAATTTTCTAAGTATCGATAACTTCTGAATGTTTTCTAAGTACGGTAAACGTCTGAAATTTTCAAAGTACCGAAAAAGGCAGAAATTTTCTAAGTACCGAAATCAACAGAATTTTTCTAAGTACCGAAATCGATAGAATTTTTCTAAGTACCGAAATCAACAGAATTTTTCTAAGTACCGAATTCGACAGAATTTTTCTAAGTACCGAAATCAACAGAATATTTCTAAATACCGAAAAGGTCAGAAATTTTCTAAGTACCGAAATCATCAGAATTTTTCTAAGTACCGAAATCGTTTGAAATTTTCTAAATACCGAAAAGGTCAGAAATTTTCTAAGTACCGAAATCATCAGAATTTTTCTAAGTACCGAAAACTTCAGAAATTTTCTAAGCACCGAAAACTTCCGAGTCTTTTCTAAGTATCGAAATCGACAGAATTTTTCTAAGTACCGAAATCAACAGAATTTTTCTAAGTGCCGAAATCGGCAGAATTTTTCTAAGTACCGAAAACTTCTGAATGTTTAATAAGTATCGAAATCGTAAGAATTTTTCGGTACTTATACCGAAAACGTCAGAAATTTTCTAAGTACCGAAGACTTCTGAATGTTTTCTAAGTACCGAAATCGACAGAACTTTTCTAAGTACCGAAAACGTCAGATATTTTTTAAGTACCGAGAAGGTCAGAAATTTTCTAAGTACCAAAATCAGCAGAATTTTTCCAAGTACCGAAATCATCAGAATTTTTCAAAGTACCGAAAACGACAGAAATTTTCTAAGTACCGAAAACTTCAGATTGTTTTCTAAGTACCGAAATCGTCAGATAATTTTTAAGTACCGAAAAGGTCAGAAATTTTCCAAGTACCGAAAAGGTCAGAAATTTTTCAAGTACCGAAAAGGTCAAAAATTTTCTATGTACTGAAATCGTCAGAATTTTTCTAAGTACCGAAATCATTCGAATTTTTCTAAGTACCGTAAAGGTCAGAAATTTTCCAAGTACCGAAAAGGTCAGAAATTTTCCAAGTACCGAAAACGTCAGATATTTTTTAAGTACCGAAATCATCAGAATTTTTCTAAGTTCCGAAATCGTCAGAATTTTCTATGTATCGAAATCGTCTGAATTTTTCTAAGTACCGAAATCATCAGAATTTTTCTAAGTACCGAATACTTCAGAAATTTTCTAAGTACCGAAAACTTCCGAGTCTTTTCTAAGTACCGAAATCGTCAGAATTTTTTTAAGTACCGATAACGTCAGAAATTTTCTAAGTACCGAAATCGTCGGAATTTTTATAAGTACCGAAATCGTTTGAAATTTTCTAAATACCGAAAAGGTCAGAAATTTTCTAAGTCCCGAAATCGTCTGAATTTTTCTAAGTACCGAAATGGTTTGAAATTTTCTAAATACCGAAAAGGTCAAAAATTTTCTAAGTACCGAAATCATCAGAATTTTTCTAAGTACCGAAAACTTCAGAATTTTTCTAAGTACCGAAAACTTCTGAATGTTTAATAAGTATCGAAATCGTAAGAATTTTTCGGTTCTTATACCGAAAACATCAGAAATTTTCTAAGTACCGAAGACTTCTGAATGTTTTCTAAGTACCGAAATCGACAGAACTTTTCTAAGTACCGAAAGCGTCAGATATTTTTTAAGTACCGAGAAGGTCAGAAATTTTCTAAGTACCAAAATCACCAGAATTTTTCTAAGTACCGAAATCATCAGAATTTTTCTAAGTATCGAAAACGACAGAAATTTTCTAAGTACCGAAAACTTCTGATTGTTTTCTAAGTACCGAAATCGGCAGAATTTTTCTAAGAACCGAGAAGGTCAGAAATTTTCTAAGTACCAAAATCAGCAGAATTTTTCCAAGTACCGAAATCATCAGAATTTTTCTAAGTACCGAAAACGACAGAAATTTTCTAAGTACCGAAAACTTCAGATTGTTTTCTAAGTACCGAAATCGTCAGAATTTTTCTAAGTACCGTAAAGGTCAGAAATTTTCCAAGTATTGAAAAGGTTAGAAATTTTCTAAGTACCGAAATCATCAGAATTTTTCTAAGTACCGAAATCGTCAAAATTTTCTAAGTACCGAAATCGTCGGAATTTTTCTAAGTACCGAAATCGTCGGAATTTTTTTAAGTAAAGAAATCGTCAGAATTTTTCTAAGTACCAAAATC
Organism: Parasteatoda tepidariorum; assembly: GCF_982258835.1. Classification (NCBI taxonomy): domain Eukaryota; kingdom Metazoa; phylum Arthropoda; class Arachnida; order Araneae; family Theridiidae; genus Parasteatoda; species Parasteatoda tepidariorum. Next base: position 131,092,735 of record NC_141756.1, on the reverse strand, counting down.
AACAGAATTTTTCTAAGTACCGAAATCGACAGAATTTTTCTAAGTACTGAAATCGACAGAATTTTTCTAAGTACCGAAAACGTCAGATAATTTTTAAGTACCGAAAAGGTCAGAAATTTTCCAAGTACCGAAATGGTCAGAAATTTTCTAAGTATCGAAAAGGTCAGAAATTTTTCAAGTACCGAAAAGGTCAAAAATTTTCTATGTACTGAAATCGTCAGAATTTTTCTAAGTACCGAAATCATTTGAATTTTTCTAAGTACCGTAAAGGTCAGAAATTTTCCAAGTACCGAAAAGGTCAGAAATTTTCCAAGTACCGAAAACGTCAGATATTTTTTAAGTACCGAAATCATCAGAATTTTTCTAAGTTCCGAAATCGTCAGAATTTTCTATGTATCGAAATCGTCTGAATTTTTCTAAGTACCGAAATCATCAGAATTTTTCTAAGTACCGAAAACTTCAGAAATTTTCTGAGTACCGAAAACTTCCGAGTCTTTTCTAAGTACCGAAATCGGCAGAATTTTTCTAAGTACCGAAAACGACAGAATATTTCTAAGTTCCGAAATCACCAGAATTTTTCTAAGTACCGAAATCGTCAGAATTTTTTTAAGTACCGATAACGTCAGAAATTTTCTAAGTACCGAAATCGTCGGAATTTTTCTAAGTACCGAAATCGTCTGAATTTTTATAAGTACCGAAATCGTTTGAAATTTTCTAAATACCGAAAAGGTCAGAAATTTTCTAAGTCCCGAAATCGTCTGAATTTTTCTAAGTACCGAAATCGTTTGAAATTTTCTAAATACCGAAAAGGTCAGAAATTTTCTAAGTACCGAAATCATCAGAATTTTTCTAAGTACCGAAAACTTCAGAATTTTTCTAAGTACCGAAAACTTCTGAATGTTTAATAAGTATCGAAATCGTAAGAATTTTTCGGTACTTATACCGAAAACATCAGAAATTTTCTAAGTACCGAAGACTTCTGAATGTTTTCTAAGTACCGAAATCGACAGAACTTTTCTAAGTACCGAAAGCGTCAGATATTTTTTTAGTACCGAGAAGGTCAGAAATTTTCTAAGTACCAAAATCAACAGAATTTTTCTAAGTACCGAAATCATCAGAATTTTTCTAAGTACCGAAAACGACAGAAATTTTCTAAGTACCGAAAACTTCTGATTGTTTTCTAAGTACCGAAATCGTCGGAATTTTTCTAAGTACCGAAATCGTCGGAATTTTTTTAAGTAAAGAAATCGTCAGAATTTTTCTAAGTACCAAAATCAACAGAATTTTTCTAAGTACCGAAATCGACAGAATTTTTCTAAGTACCGAAATCAGCAGAATTTTTCTAAGTACTGAAATCGACAGAATTTTTCTAAGTACCGAAAACGTCAGATAATTTTTAAGTACCGAAAAGGTCAGAAATTTTCCAAGTACCGAAAAGGTCAGAAGTTTTCCAAGTACCGAAAAGGTCAGAAATTTTCCAAGTACCGAAAAGGTCAGAAGTTTTCCAAGTACCGAAAAGGTCAGAAATTTTCCAAGTACCGAAAAGGTCAGAAATTTTCCAAGTACTGAAAACGTCAGATATTTTTTAAGTACCGAAATCATCAGAATTTTTCTAAGTTCCGAAATCGTCAGAATTTTCTATGTACCGAAATCGTCTGAATTTTTCTAAGTACGGAAATCATCAGAATTTTTCTAAGTACCGAAAACTTCAGAAATTTTCTAAGTACCGAAAACTTCCGAGTCTTTTCTAAGAACCGACATCGGCAGAATTTTTCTAAGTACCGAAAACGACAGAAATTTTCAAAGTACCGAAAATGTCAGAAATTTTCTAAGTATCGATAACTTCTGAATGTTTTCTAAGTACGGTAAACGTCTGAAATTTTCAAAGTACCGAAAAAGGCAGAAATTTTCTAAGTACCGAAATCAACAGAATTTTTCTAAGTACCGAAATCGATAGAATTTTTCTAAGTACCGAAATCAACAGAATTTTTCTAAGTACCGAATTCGACAGAATTTTTCTAAGTACCGAAATCAACAGAATATTTCTAAATACCGAAAAGGTCAGAAATTTTCTAAGTACCGAAATCATCAGAATTTTTCTAAGTACCGAAATCGTTTGAAATTTTCTAAATACCGAAAAGGTCAGAAATTTTCTAAGTACCGAAATCATCAGAATTTTTCTAAGTACCGAAAACTTCAGAAATTTTCTAAGCACCGAAAACTTCCGAGTCTTTTCTAAGTATCGAAATCGACAGAATTTTTCTAAGTACCGAAATCAACAGAATTTTTCTAAGTGCCGAAATCGGCAGAATTTTTCTAAGTACCGAAAACTTCTGAATGTTTAATAAGTATCGAAATCGTAAGAATTTTTCGGTACTTATACCGAAAACGTCAGAAATTTTCTAAGTACCGAAGACTTCTGAATGTTTTCTAAGTACCGAAATCGACAGAACTTTTCTAAGTACCGAAAACGTCAGATATTTTTTAAGTACCGAAAAGGTCAGAAATTTTCTAAGTAACGAAAACGTCAGAAATTATCTAAGTACCGAAACTTCAGATTGTTTTCTAAGTACCGAAATCGTCAGAATTTTTCTAAGTACCGTAAAGGTCAGAAATTTTCCAAGTATTGAAAAGGTCAGAACTTTTCTAAGTACCGAAAACGTCAGATATTTTTTAAGTACCGAGAAGGTCAGAAATTTTCTAAGTACCAAAATCAGCAGAATTTTTCCAAGTACCGAAATCATCAGAATTTTTCAAAGTACCGAAAACGACAGAAATTTTCTAAGTACCGAAAACTTCAGATTGTTTTCTAAATACCGAAATCGTCAGAATTTTTCTAAGTACCGTAAAGGTCAGAAATTTTCCAAGTATTGAAAAGGTCAGAAATTTTCTAAGTACCGAAATCGTCAGAATTTTCTATGTACCGAAATCGTCTGAATTTTTCTAAGTACCGAAATCATCAGAATTTTTCTAAGTACCGAAAACTTCAGAAATTTTCTAAGTACCGAAAACTTCCGAGTCTTTTCTAAGTACCGAAATCGGCAGAATTTTTCTAAGTACCGAAAACGACTGAAATTTTCAAAGTACCGAAAACTTCTGATTGTTTTCTAAGTACCGAGATCGTCAGAATTTTTCTAAGTACCGTAAAGGTCAGAAATTTTCCAAGTACCGAAAAAGTCAGAAATTTTCTAAGTATCGATAACTTCTGAATGTTTTCTAAGTACCGAAAACGTCTGAAATTTTCAAAGTACCGAAAAAGGCAGAAATTTTCTAAGTACCAAAATCAACAGAATTTTTCTAAGTACCGAAATCGATAGAATTTTTCTAAGTACCGAAATCAACAGAATTTTTCTAACTACCGAATTCGACAGAATTTTTCTAAGTACCGAAATCAAAAGAATATTTCTAAGTTCCGAAATCACCAGAATTTTTCTAAGTACCGAAATCGTCTGAATTTTTCTAAGTACCGAAATCGTCTGAATTTTTCTAAGTACCGAAATCGTTTGAAATTTTCTAAATACCGAAATCAACAGAATTTTTCTAAGTACCGAAATCGACAGAATTTTTCTAAGTACCGAAATCAACAGAATTTTTCTAAGTACTGAAATCGACAGAATTTTTCTAAGTACCGAAAACGTCAGATAATTTTTAAGTACCGAAAAGGTCAGAAATTTTCCAAGTACCGAAAAGGTCAGAAATTTTCCAAGTACCGAAAAGGTCAGAAATTTTCTAAGTACTGAAATCGTCAGAATTTTTCTAAGTACCGAAATCATTCGAATTTTTCTAAGTACCGTAAAGGTCAGAAATTTTCCAAGTACCGAAAAGGTCAGAAATTTTCCAAGTACTGAAAACGTCAGATATTTTTTAAGTACCGAAATCATCAGAAATTTTCTAAGTACCGAAATCATCAGAATTTTTCTAAGTACCGAAATCGTCGGAATTTTTCTAAGTACCGAAATCAACAGACTTTTTCTAAGTACCGAAATCGACAGAATTTTTCTAAGTACCGAAATCAACAGAATTTTTCTAAGTACTGAAATCAACAGAATTTTTCTAAGTACGGAAAACGTCAGATAATTTTTAAGTACCGAAAAGGTCAGAAATTTTCCAAGTACCGAAATGGTCAGAAATTTTCTAAGTACCGAAAAGGTCAGAAATTTTCCAAGTACCGAAAAGGTCAGAAATTTTCTAAGTACTGAAATCGTCAGAATTTTTCTAAGTACCGAAATCATTCGAATTTTTCTAAGTACCGTAAAGGTCAGAAATTTTCCAAGTACCGAAAAGGTCAGAAATTTTCCAAGTACTGAAAACGTCAGATATTTTTTAAGTACCGAAATCATCAGAATTTTTCTAAGTTCCGAAATCGTCAGAATTTTCTATGTACCGAAATCGTCTGAATTTTTCTAAGTACCGAAATCATCAGAATTTTTCTAAGTACCGAAAACTTCCGAGTCTTTTCTAAGTACCGAAATCGGCAGAATTTTTCTAAGTACCGAACACGACAGAAATTTTCAAAGTACCGAAAACTTCTGATTGTTTTCTATGTACCGAGATCGTCAGAATTTTTCTAAGTACCGAAAACGTCTGAAATTTTCAAAGTACCGAAAAAGGCAGAAATTTTCTAAGTACCGAAATCAACAGAATTTTTCTAAGTACCGAAATCTATAGAATTTTTCTAAGTACCGAAATCAACAGAATTTTTCTAACTACCGAATTCGACAGAATTTTTCTAAGTACCGAAATCGTCAGAATTTTTCTAAGTACCGATAACGTCAGAAATTTTCTAAGTACCGAAATCGTCGGAATTTTTCTAAGTACCGAAAACTTCAGATTGTTTTCTAAGTACCGAAATCGTCAGAATTTTTCTAAGTACCGTAAAGGTCAGAAATTTTCCAAGTATTGAAAAGGTCAGAAATTTTCTAAGTACCGAAATCATCAGAATTTTTCTAAGTAACGAAATCGTCGGAATTTTTCTTAGTACCGAAATCGTCGGAATTTTTTTAAGTAAAGAAATCGTCAGAATTTTTCTATGTACCAAAATCAACAGAATTTTTCTAAGTACCGAAATCGACAGAATTTTTCTAAGTACTGAAATCGTCAGAATTTTTCTAAGTACCGAAATCATTCGAATTTTCTAAGTACCGTAAAGGTCAGAAATTTTCCAAGTACTGAAAAGGTCAGAAATTTTCCAAGTACCGAAAACGTCAGATATTTTTTAAGTACCGAAATCATCAGAATTTTTCTAAGTTCCGAAATCGTCAAAATTTTCTAAGTACCGAAATCGTCGGAGTTTTTCTAAGTACCGAAATCGTCGGAATTTTTTTAAGTAAAGAAATCGTCAGAATTTTTCCAAGTACCAAAATCAACAGAATATTTCTAAGTTCCGAAATCATCAGAATTTTTCTAAGTACCGAAATCGTCAGAATTTTTCTAAGTACCGATAACGACAGAAATTTTCTAAGTACCGAAAAGGTCAGAAATTTTCCAAGTACCGAAAAGGTCAGAAATTTTCTAAGTAACGAAAACGTCAGAAATTATCTAAGTACCGAAAACTTCTGATTGTTTTCTAAGTACCGAAATCGTCAGAATTTTTCTAAGTACCGTAAAGGTCTGAAATTTTCCAAGTATTGAAAAGGTCAGAAATTTTCTAAGTACCGAAATCGTCAGAAATTTTCTAAGTACCGAAAACGTCAGATATTTTTTAAGTACCGAGAAGGTCAGAAATTTTCAAAGTACCGAAAACTTCTCATTGTTTTCTAAGTACCGAGATCGTCAGAATTTTTCTAAGTACCGTAAAGGTCAGAAATTTTCCAAGTACCGAAAATGTCAGAAATTTTCTAAGTATCGATAACTTCTGAATGTTTTCTAAGTACCGAAAACGTCTGAAATTTTCAAAGTACCGAAAAAGGCAGAAATTTTCTAAGTACCGAAATCAACAGAATTTTTCTAAGTACCGAAATCGATAGAATTTTTCTAAGTACCGAAATCAACAGAATTTTTCTAAGTACCGAATTCGACAGAATTTTTCTAAGTACCGAAATCAACAGAATATTTCTAAATACCGAAAAGGTCAGAAATTTTCTAAGTACCGAAATCATCAGAATTTTTCTAAGTACCGAAATCGGCAGAATTTTTCTAAGTACCGAAATCGTCAGAATTTTTCTAAGTACCGATAACGACAGAAATTTTCTAAGTACCGATAACGACAGAAATTTTCTAAGTACCGAAAAGGTCAGAAATTTTCCAAGTACCGAAAAGGTCAGAAATTTTCTAAGTAACGAAAACGTCAGAAATTATCTAAGTACCAAAAACTTCTGATTGTTTTCTAAGTACCGAAATCGTCAGAATTTTTCTAAGTACCGTAAAGGTCTGAAATTTTCCAAGTATTGAAAAGGTCAGAAATTTTCTAAGTACCGAAATCGTCAGAAATTTTCTAAGTACCGAAAACGTCAGATATTTTTTAAGTACCGAGAAGGTCAGAAATTTTCTAAGTACCAAAATCAACAGAATTTTTCTAAGTACCGAAATCGTCAGAATTTTTCTAAGTACCGATAACGACAGAAATTTTCTAAGTACCGATAACGACAGAAATTTTCTAAGTACCGAAAAGGTCAGAAATTTTCCAAGTACCGAAAAGGTCAGAAATTTTCTAAGTAACGAAAACGTCAGAAATTATCTAAGTACCAAAAACTTCTGATTGTTTTCTAAGTACCGAAATCGTCAGAATTTTTCTAAGTACCGTAAAGGTCTGAAATTTTCCAAGTATTGAAAAGGTCAGAAATTTTCTAAGTACCGAAATCGTCAGAAATTTTCTAAGTACCGAAAACGTCAGATATTTTTTAAGTACCGAGAAGGTCAGAAATTTTCTAAGTACCAAAATCAACAGAATTTTTCTAAGTACCGAAATTATCAGAATTTTTCTAAGTACCGAAAACGACAGAAATTTTCTAAGTACCGAAAACTTCTGATTGTTTTCTAAGTACCGAAATCGGCAGAATTTTTCTAAGTACCGTAAAGTTCAGAAATTTTCCAAGTATTGAAAAGGTCAGAAATTTTCTAAGTACCGAAATCGTCGGAATTTTTCTAAGTACCGAAATCGTCGGAATTTTTTTAAGTAAAGAAATCGTCAGAATTTTTCTAAGTACCAAAATGAACAGAATTTTTCTAAGTACCGAAATCGACAGAATTTTTCTAAGTACCGAAATCAACAGAATTTTTCTAAGTACCGAATTCGACAGAATTTTTCTAAGTACCGAAATCAACAGAATATTTCTAAATACCGAAAAGGTCAGAAATTTTCTAAGTACCGAAATCATCAGAATTTTTCTAAGTACCGAAATCGGCAGAATTTTTCTAAGTACCGAAAACTTCTGAATGTTTAATAAGTATCGAAATCGTAAGAATTTTCATTACTTATACCGAAAACGTCAGAAATTTTCTAAGTAAAGAAGACTACTGAATGTTTTCTAAGTACCGAAATCGACAGAACTTTTCTAAGTACCGAAAACGTCAGATATTTTTTAAGTACCGAGAAGGTCAGAAATTTTCTAAGTACCAAAATCAACAGAATTTTTCTAAGTACCGAAATCATCAGAATTTTTCTAAGTACCGATAACGACAGAAATTTTCTAAGTACCGAAAAGGTCAGAAATTTTCCAAGTACCGAAAAGGTCAGAAATTTTCTAAGTAACGAAAACGTCAGAAATTATCTAAGTACCGAAAACTTCTGATTGTTTTCTAAGTACCGAAATCGTCAGAATTTTTCTAAGTACCGTAAAGGTCAGAAATTTTCCAAGTATTGAAAAGGTCAGAAATTTTCTAAGTACCGAAATCGTCGGAATTTTTCTAAGTACCGAAATCGTCGGAATTTTTTTAAGTAAAGAAATCGTCAGAATTTTTCTAAGTACCAAAATCAACAGAATTTTTCTAAGTACCGAAATCGACAGAATTTTTCTAAGTACCGAAATCAACAGAATTTTTCTAAGTACTGAAATCGACAGAATTTTTCTAAGTACCGAAAACGTCAGATAATTTTTAAGTACCGAAAAGGTCAGAAATTTTCCAAGTACCGAAATGGTCAGAAATTTTCTAAGTACCGAAAAGGTCAGAAATTTTCCAAGTACCGAAAAGGTCAGAAATTTTCTAAGTACTGAAATCGTCAGAATTTTTCTAAGTACCTTAATCATTCGAATTTTTCTAAGTACTGTAAAGGTCAGAAATTTTCCAAGTACTGAAAAGGTCAGATATTTTTTAAGTACCGAAATCATCAGAATTTTTCTAAGTTCCGAAATCGTCAGAAATTTTCTAAGTACCGAAATCATCAGAATTTTTCTAAGTACCGAAATCGTCAAAATTTTCTAAGTACCGAAATCGTCGGAATTTTTCTAAGTACCGAAATCGTCGGAATTTTTTTAAGTAAAGAAATCGTCAGAATTTTTCTAAGTACCGAAATCGTCAGAATTTTTCTAAGTACCGATAACGACAGAAATTTTCTAAGTACCGATAACGACAGAAATTTTCTAAGTACCGAAAAGGTCAGAAATTTTCCAAGTACCGAAAAGGTCAGAAATTTTCTAAGTAACGAAAACGTCAGAAATTATCTAAGTACCAAAAACTTCTGATTGTTTTCTAAGTACCGAAATCGTCAGAATTTTTCTAAGTACCGTAAAGGTCTGAAATTTTCCAAGTATTGAAAAGGTCAGAAATTTTCTAAGTACCGAAATCGTCAGAAATTTTCTAAGTACCGAAAACGTCAGATATTTTTTAAGTACCGAGAAGGTCAGAAATTTTCTAAGTACCAAAATGAACAGAATTTTTCTAAGTACCGAAATCGACAGAATTTTTCTAAGTACCGAAATCAACAGAATTTTTCTAAGTACTGAAATCGACAGAATTTTTCTAAGTACCGAAAACGTCAGATAATTTTTAAGTACCGTAAAGGTCAGAAATTTTCCAAGTACTGAAAAGGTCAGAAATTTTCCAAGTACCGAAAACGTCGGAATTTTTCTAAGTACCGAAATCGTCGGAATTTTTTTAAGTAAAGAAATCGTCAGAATTTTTCTAAGTACCAAAATCAACAGAATATTTCTAAGTACCGAAATCGTCAGAATTTTTCTAAGTACCGATAACGACAGAAATTTTCTAAGTACCGAAAAGGTCAGAAATTTTCCAAGTACCGAAAAGGTCAGAAATTTTCTAAGTCCCGAAATCGTCTGAATTTTTCTAAGTACCGAAATCGTTTGAAATTTTCTAAATACAGAAAAGGTCAGAAATTTTCTAAGTACCGAAATCATCAGAATTTTTCTAAGTACCGAAAACTTCAAAAAATTTTCTAAGCACAGAAAACTTCCGAGTCTTTTCTAAGTATCGAAATCGACAGAATTTTTCTAAGTACCGAAATCAACAGAATTTTTCTAAGTCCCGAAATCGGCAGAATTTTTCTAAGTACCGAAAACTTCTGAATGTTTAATAAGTATCGAAATCGTAAGAATTTTTCGGTACTTATACCGAAAACGTCAGAAATTTTCTAAGTACCGAAGACTTCTGAATGTTTTCTAAGTACCGAAATCGACAGAACTTTTCTAAGTACCGAAAACGTCAGATATTTTTTAAGTACCGAGAAGTTCAGAAATTTTCTAAGTACCAAAATCAACAGAATTTTTCTAAGTACCGAAATCATCAGAATTTTTCTAAGTACCGAAAACGACAGAAATTTTCTAAGTACTGAAATCGACAGAATTTTTCTAAGTACCGAAAACGTCAGATAATTTTTAAGTACCGAAAAGGTCAGAAATTTTCTAAGTACCGAAATCATCAGAATTTTTCTAAGTACCGAAAACTTCAGAATTTTTCTAAGTACCGAAAACTTCTGAATGTTTAATAAGTATCGAAATCGTAAGAATTTTTCGGTACTTATACCGAAAACATCAGAAATTTTCTAAGTACCGAAGACTTCTGAATGTTTTCTAAGTACCGAAATCGACAGAACTTTTCTAAGTACCGAAAGCGTCAGATATTTTTTAAGTACCGAGAAGGTCAGAAATTTTCTAAGTACCAAAATCACCAGAATTTTTCTAAGTACCGAAATCATCAGAATTTTTCTAAGTACCGAAAACGACAGAAATTTTCTAAGTACCGAAAACTTCTGATTGTTTTCTAAGTACCGAAATCGGCAGAATTTTTCTAAGTACCGAGAAGGTCAGAAATTTTCTAAGTACCAAAATCAGCAGAATTTTTCCAAGTACCGAAATCATCAGAATTTTTCTAAGTACCGAAAAGGTCAGAAATTTTCTAAGTACTGAAATCGTCAGAATTTTTCTAAGTACCTTAATCATTCGAATTTTTCTAAGTACCGTAAAGGTCAGAAATTTTCCAAGTACTGAAAAGGTCAGATATTTTTTAAGTACCGAAATCATCAGAATTTTTCTAAGTTCCGAAATCGTCAGAAATTTTCTAAGTACCGAAATCATCAGAATTTTTCTAAGTACCGAAATCGTCAAAATTTTCTAAGTACCGAAATCGTCGGAATTTTTCTAAGTACCGAAATCGTCGGAATTTTTTTAAGTAAAGAAATCGTCAGAATTTTTCTAAGTACCGAAATCGTCAGAATTTTTCTAAGTACCGATAACGACAGAAATTTTCTAAGTACCGATAACGACAGAAATTTTCTAAGTACCGAAAAGGTCAGAAATTTTCCAAGTACCGAAAAGGTCAGAAATTTTCTAAGTAACGAAAACGTCAGAAATTATCTAAGTACCAAAAACTTCTGATTGTTTTCTAAGTACCGAAATCGTCAGAATTTTTCTAAGTACCGTAAAGGTATGAAATTTTCCAAGTATTGAAAAGGTCAGAAATTTTCTAAGTACCGAAATCGTCAGAAATTTTCTAAGTACCGAAAACGTCAGATATTTTTTAAGTACCGAGAAGGTCAGAAAGTTTCTAAGTACCAAAATCAACAGAATTTTTCTAAGTACCGAAATTATCAGAATTTTTCTAAGTACCGAAAACGACAGAAATTTTCTAAGTACCGAAAACTTCTGATTGTTTTCTAAGTACCGAAATCGGCAGAATTTTTCTAAGTACCGTAAAGGTCAGAAATTTTCCAAGTATTGAAAAGGTCAGAAATTTTCTAAGTACCGAAATCGTCGGAATTTTTCTAAGTACCGAAATCGTCGGAATTTTTTTAAGTAAAGAAATCGTCAGAATTTTTCTAAGTACCAAAATGAACAGAATTTTTCTAAGTACCGAAATCGACAGAATTTTTCTAAGTACCGAAATCAACAGAATTTTTCTAAGTACTGAAATCGACAGAATTATTCTAAGTACCGAAAACGTCAGATAATTTTTAAGTACCGTAAAGGTCAGAAATTTTCCAAGTACTGAAAAGGTCAGAAATTTTCCAAGTACCGAAAACGTCAGATATTTTTTAAGTACCGAAATCATCAGAATTTTTCTAAGTACCGAAATCGTCAAAATTTTCTAAGTACCGAAATCGTCGGAATTTTTCTAAGTACCGAAATCGTCGGAATTTTTTTAAGTAAAGAAATCGTCAGAATTTTTCTAAGTACCAAAATCAACAGAATATTTCTAAGTACCGAAATCGTCAGAATTTTTCTAAGTACCGATAACGACAGAAATTTTCTAAGTACCGAAAAGGTCAGAAATTTTCCAAGTACCGAAAAGGTCAGAAATTTTCTAAGTCCCGAAATCGTCTGAATTTTTCTAAGTACCGAAATCGTTTGAAATTTTCTAAATACAGAAAAGGTCAGAAATTTTCTAAGTACCGAAATCATCAGAATTTTTCTAAGTACCGAAAACTTCAAAAAATTTTCTAAGCACAGAAAACTTCCGAGTCTTTTCTAAGTATCGAAATCGACAGAATTTTTCTAAGTACCGAAATCAACAGAATTTTTCTAAGTCCCGAAATCGGCAGAATTTTTCTAAGTACCGAAAACTTCTGAATGTTTAATAAGTATCGAAATCGTAAGAATTTTTCGGTACTTATACCGAAAACGTCAGAAATTTTCTAAGTACCGAAGACTTCTGAATGTTTTCTAAGTACCGAAATCGACAGAACTTTTCTAAGTACCGAAAACGTCAGATATTTTTTAAGTACCGAGAAGGTCAGAAATTTTCTAAGTACCAAAATCAACAGAATTTTTCTAAGTACCGAAATCATCAGAATTTTTCTAAGTACCGAAAACGACAGAAATTTTCTAAGTACTGAAATCGACAGAATTTTTCTAAGTACCGAAAACGTCAGATAATTTTTAAGTACCGAAAAGGTCAGAAATTTTCTAAGTACCGAAATCATCAGAATTTTTCTAAGTACCGAAAACTTCAGAATTTTTCTAAGTACCGAAAACTTCTGAATGTTTAATAAGTATCGAAATCGTAAGAATTTTTCGGTACTTATACCGAAAACATCAGAAATTTTCTAAGTACCGAAGACTTCTGAATGTTTTCTAAGTACCGAAATCGACAGAACTTTTCTAAGTACCGAAAGCGTCAGATATTTTTTAAGTACCGAGAAGGTCAGAAATTTTCTAAGTACCAAAATCACCAGAATTTTTCTAAGTACCGAAATCATCAGAATTTTTCTAAGTACCGAAAACGACAGAAATTTTCTAAGTACCGAAAACTTCTGATTGTTTTCTAAGTACCGAAATCGGCAGAATTTTTCTAAGTACCGAGAAGGTCAGAAATTTTCTAAGTACCAAAATCAGCAGAATTTTTCCAAGTACCGAAATCATCAGAATTTTTCTAAGTACCGAAAACGACAGAAATTTTCTAAGTACCGAAAACTTCAGATTGTTTTCTAAGTACCGAAATCGTCAGAAATTTTCTAAGTACCGAAATCATCAGAATTTTTCTAAGTACCGAAATTCGCAAAATTTTCTAAGTACCGAAATCGTCGGAATTTTTCTAAGTACCGAAATCGTCGGAATTTTTTTAAGTAAAGAAATCGTCAGAATTTTTCTAAGTACCGAAATCGTCAGAATTTTTCTAAGTACCGATAACGACAGAAATTTTCTAAGTACCGATAACGACAGAAATTTTCTAAGTACCGAAAAGGTCAGAAATTTTCCAAGTACCGAAAAGGTCAGAAATTTTCTAAGTAACGAAAACGTCAGAAATTATCTAAGTACCAAAAACTTCTGATTGTTTTCTAAGTACCGAAATCGTCAGAATTTTTCTAAGTACCGTAAAGGTCTGAAATTTTCCAAGTATTGAAAAGGTCAGAAATTTTCTAAGTACCGAAATCGTCAGAAATTTTCTAAGTACCGAAAACGTCAGATATTTTTTAAGTACCGAGAAGGTCAGAAATTTTCTAAGTACCAAAATCAACAGAATTTTTCTAAGTACCGAAATTATCAGAATTTTTCTAAGTACCGAAAACGACAGAAATTTTCTAAGTACCGAAAACTTCTGATTGTTTTCTAAGTACCGAAATCGTCGGAATTTTTTTAAGTAAAGAAATCGTCAGAATTTTTCTAAGTACCAAAATCAACAGAATATTTCTAAGTTCCGAAATCACCAGAATTTTTCTAAGTACCGAAATCGTCAGAATTTTTCTAAGTACCGATAACGACAGAAATTTTCTAAGTACCGAAAAGGTCAGAAATTTTCCAAGTACCGAAAAGGTCAGAAATTTTCTAAGTCCCGAAATCGTCTGAATTTTTCTAAGTACCGAAATCGTTTGAAATTTTCTAAATACAGAAAAGGTCAGAAATTTTCTAAGTACCGAAATCATCAGAATTTTTCTAAGTACCGAAAACTTCAAAAAATTTTCTAAGCACAGAAAACTTCCGAGTCTTTTCTAAGTATCGAAATCGACAGAATTTTTCTAAGTACCGAAATCATCAGAATTTTTCTAAGTACCGAAAACGACAGAAATTTTCTAAGTACTGAAATCGACAGAATTTTTCTAAGTACCGAAAACGTCAGATAATTTTTAAGTACCGAAAAGGTCAGAAATTTTCTAAGTACCGAAATCATCAGAATTTTTCTAAGTACCGAAAACTTCAGAATTTTTCTAAGTACCGAAAACTTCTGAATGTTTAATAAGTATCGAAATCGGAAGAATTTTTCGGTACTTATACCGAAAACATCAGAAATTTTCTAAGTACCGAAGACTTCTGAATGTTTTCTAAGTACCGAAATCGACAGAACTTTTCTAAGTACCGAAAGCGTCAGATATTTTTTAAGTACCGAGAAGGTCAGAAATTTTCTAAGTACCAAAATCACCAGAATTTTTCTAAGTACCGAAATCATCAGAATTTTTCTAAGTACCGAAAACGACAGAAATTTTCTAAGTACCGAAAACTTCTGATTGTTTTCTAAGTACCGAAATCGGCAGAATTTTTCTAAGTACCGAGAAGGTCAGAAATTTTCTAAGTACCAAAATCAGCAGAATTTTTCCAAGAACCGAAATCATCAGAATTTTTCTAAGTACCGAAAACGACAGAAATTTTCTAAGTACCGAAAACTTCAGATTGTTTTCTAAGTACCGAAATCGTCAGAATTTTTCTAAGTACCGTAAAGGTCAGAAATTTTCCAAGTATTGAAAAGGTTAGAAATTTTCTAAGTACCGAAATCATCAGAATTTTTCTAAGTACCGAAATCGTCAAAATTTTCTAAGTACCGAAATCGTCGGAATTTTTCTAAGTACCGAAATCGTCGGAATTTTTTTAAGTAAAGAAATCGTCAGAATTTTTCTAAGTACCAAAATCAACAGAATTTTTCTAAGTACTGAAATCGACAGAATTTTTCTAAGTACCGAAAACGTCAGATAATTTTTAAGTACCGAAAAGGTCAGAAATTTTCCAAGTACCGAAATGGTCAGAAATTTTCTAAGTATCGAAAAGGTCAGAAATTTTTCAAGTACCGAAAAGGTCAAAAATTTTCTATGTACTGAAATCGTCAGAATTTTTCTAAGTACCGAAATCATTTGAATTTTTCTAAGTACCGTAAAGGTCAGAAATTTTCCAAGTACCGAAAAGGTCAGAAATTTTCCAAGTACCGAAAACGTCAGATATTTTTTAAGTACCGAAATCATCAGAATTTTTCTAAGTTCCGAAATCGTCAGAATTTTCTATGTATCGAAATCGTCTGAATTTTTCTAAGTACCGAAATCATCAGAATTTTTCTAAGTACCGAAAACTTCAGAAATTTTCTGAGTACCGAAAACTTCCGAGTCTTTTCTAAGTACCGAAATCGGCAGAATTTTTCTAAGTACCGAAAACGACAGAAATTTTCAAAGTACCGAAAACTTCTGATTGTTTTCTAAGTACCGAAATCAACAGAATATTTCTAAGTTCCGAAATCACCAGAATTTTTCTAAGTACCGAAATCGTCAGAATTTTTTTAAGTACCGATAACGTCAGAAATTTTCTAAGTACCGAAATCGTCGGAATTTTTCTAAGTACCGAAATCGTCTGAATTTTTATAAGTACCGAAATCGTTTGAAATTTTCTAAATACCGAAAAGGTCAGAAATTTTCTAAGTCCCGAAATCGTCTGAATTTTTCTAAGTACCGAAATCGTTTGAAATTTTCTAAATACCGAAAAGGACAGAAATTTTCTAAGTACCGAAATCATCAGAATTTTTCTAAGTACCGAAAACTTCAGAATTTTTCTAAGTACCGAAAACTTCTGAATGTTTAATAAGTATCGAAATCGTAAGAATTTTTCGGTACTTATACCGAAAACATCAGAAATTTTCTAAGTACCGAAGACTTCTGAATGTTTTCTAAGTACCGAAATCGACAGAACTTTTCTAAGTACCGAAAGCGTCAGATATTTTTTAAGTACCGAGAAGGTCAGAAATTTTCTAAGTACCAAAATCAGCAGAATTTTTCCAAGTACCGAAATCATCAGAATTTTTCTAAGTACCGAAAACGACAGAAATTTTCTAAGTACCGAAAACTTCAGATTGTTTTCTAAGTACCGAAATCGTCAGAATTTTTCTAAGTACCGTAAAGGTCAGAAATTTTCCAAGTATTGAAAAGGTTAGAAATTTTCTAAGTACCGAAATCGTCGGAATTTTTCTAAGTACCGAAATCGTCGGAATTTTTTTAAGTAAAGAAATCGTCAGAATTTTTCTAAGTACCGAAATCGTCAGAATTTTTCTAAGTACCGATAACGACAGAAATTTTCTAAGTACCGATAACGACAGAAATTTTCTAAGTACCGAAAAGGTCAGAAATTTTCCAAGTACCGAAAAGGTCAGAAATTTTCTAAGTAACGAAAACGACAGAAATTTTCTAAGTACCGAAAACTTCTGATTGTTTTCTAAGTACCGAAGTCGGCAGAATTTTTCTAAGTACCGAGAAGGTCAGAAATTTTCTAAGTACCAAAATCAGCAGAATTTTTCCAAGTACCGAAATCATCAGAATTTTTCTAAGTACCGAAAACGACAGAAATTTTCTAAGTACCGAAAACTTCAGATTGTTTTCTAAGTACCGAAATCGTCAGAATTTTTCTAAGTACCGTAAAGGTCAGAAATTTTCCAAGTATTGAAAAGGTTAGAAATTTTCTAAGTACCGAAATCGTCGGAATTTTTCTAAGTACCGAAATCGTCGGAATTTTTTTAAGTAAAGAAATCGTCAGAATTTTTCTAAGTACCGAAATCGTCAGAATTTTTCTAAGTACCGATAACGACAGAAATTTTCTAAGTACCGATAACGACAGAAATTTTCTAAGTACCGAAAAGGTCAGAAATTTTCCAAGTACCGAAAAGGTCAGAAATTTTCTAAGTAACGAAAACGTCAGAAATTATCTAAGTACCAAAAACTTCTGATTGTTTTCTAAGTACCGAAATCGTCAGAATTTTTCTAAGTACCGTAAAGGTCTGAAATTTTCCAAGTATTGAAAAGGTCAGAAATTTTCTAAGTACCGAAATCGTCAGAAATTTTCTAAGTACCGAAAACGTCAGATATTTTTTAAGTACCGAGAAGGTCAGAAATTTTCTAAGTACCAAAATCAACAGAATTTTTCTAAGTACCGAAATTATCAGAATTTTTCTAAGTACCGAAAACGACAGAAATTTTCTAAGTACCGAAAACTTCTGATTGTTTTCTAAGTACCGAAATCGGCAGAATTTTTCTAAGTACCGTAAAGGTCAGAAATTTTCCAAGTATTGAAAAGGTCAGAAATTTTCTAAGTACCGAAATCGTCGGAATTTTTCTAAGTACCGAAATCGTCGGAATTTTTTTAAGTAAAGAAATCGTCAGAATTTTTCTAAGTACCAAAATGAACAGAATTTTTCTAAGTACCGAAATCGACAGAATTTTTCTAAGTACCGAAATCAACAGAATTTTTCTAAGTACTGAAATCGACAGAATTTTTCTAAGTACCGAAAACGTCAGATAATTTTTAAGTACCGTAAAGGTCAGAAATTTTCCAAGTACTGAAAAGGTCAGAAATTTTCCAAGTACCGAAAACGTCAGATATTTTTTAAGTACCGAAATCATCAGAATTTTTCTAAGTACCGAAATCGTCAAAATTTTCTAAGTACCGAAATCGTCGGAATTTTTCTAAGTACCGAAATCGTCGGAATTTTTTTAAGTAAAGAAATCGTCAGAATTTTTCTAAGTACCAAAATCAACAGAATATTTCTAAGTTCCGAAATCACCAGAATTTTTCTAAGTACCGAAATCGTCAGAATTTTTCTAAGTACCGATAA
Source organism: Parasteatoda tepidariorum (assembly GCF_982258835.1). Lineage (NCBI taxonomy): Eukaryota > Metazoa > Arthropoda > Arachnida > Araneae > Theridiidae > Parasteatoda > Parasteatoda tepidariorum. The sequence continues at coordinate 131,075,050 of NC_141756.1, read as the reverse complement.
CGACAGAAATTTTCTAAGTACCGAAAAGGTCAGAAATTTTCCAAGTACCGAAAAGGTCAGAAATTTTCTAAGTCCCGAAATCGTCTGAATTTTTCTAAGTACCGAAATCGTTTGAAATTTTCTAAATACAGAAAAGGTCAGAAATTTTCTAAGTACCGAAATCATCAGAATTTTTCTAAGTACCGAAAACTTCAAAAAATTTTCTAAGCACAGAAAACTTCCGAGTCTTTTCTAAGTATCGAAATCGACAGAATTTTTCTAAGTACCGAAATCAACAGAATTTTTCTAAGTCCCGAAATCGGCAGAATTTTTCTAAGTACCGAAAACTTCTGAATGTTTAATAAGTATCGAAATCGTAAGAATTTTTCGGTACTTATACCGAAAACGTCAGAAATTTTCTAAGTACCGAAGACTTCTGAATGTTTTCTAAGTACCGAAATCGACAGAACTTTTCTAAGTACCGAAAACGTCAGATATTTTTTAAGTACCGAGAAGGTCAGAAATTTTCTAAGTACCAAAATCAACAGAATTTTTCTAAGTACCGAAATCATCAGAATTTTTCTAAGTACCGAAAACGACAGAAATTTTCTAAGTACTGAAATCGACAGAATTTTTCTAAGTACCGAAAACGTCAGATAATTTTTAAGTACCGAAAAGGTCAGAAATTTTCTAAGTACCGAAATCATCAGAATTTTTCTAAGTACCGAAAACTTCAGAATTTTTCTAAGTACCGAAAACTTCTGAATGTTTAATAAGTATCGAAATCGTAAGAATTTTTCGGTACTTATACCGAAAACATCAGAAATTTTCTAAGTACCGAAGACTTCTGAATGTTTTCTAAGTACCGAAATCGACAGAACTTTTCTAAGTACCGAAAGCGTCAGATATTTTTTAAGTACCGAGAAGGTCAGAAATTTTCTAAGTACCAAAATCACCAGAATTTTTCTAAGTACCGAAATCATCAGAATTTTTCTAAGTACCGAAAACGACAGAAATTTTCTAAGTACCGAAAACTTCTGATTGTTTTCTAAGTACCGAAATCGGCAGAATTTTTCTAAGTACCGAGAAGGTCAGAAATTTTCTAAGTACCAAAATCAGCAGAATTTTTCCAAGTACCGAAATCATCAGAATTTTTCTAAGTACCGAAAACGACAGAAATTTTCTAAGTACCGAAAACTTCAGATTGTTTTCTAAGTACCGAAATCGTCAGAATTTTTCTAAGTACCGTAAAGGTCAGAAATTTTCCAAGTATTGAAAAGGTTAGAAATTTTCTAAGTACCGAAATCATCAGGATTTTTCTAAGTACCGAAATCGTCAAAATTTTCTAAGTACCGAAATCGTCGGAATTTTTCTAAGTACCGAAATCGTCGGAATTTTTTTAAGTAAAGAAATCGTCAGAATTTTTCTAAGTACCAAAATCAACAGAATTTTTCTAAGTACCGAAATCGACAGAATTTTTCTAAGTACTGAAATCGACAGAATTTTTCTAAGTACCGAAAACGTCAGATAATTTTTAAGTACCGAAAAGGTCAGAAATTTTCCAAGTACCGAAATGGTCAGAAATTTTCTAAGTAACGAAAAGGTCAGAAATTTTTCAAGTACCGAAAAGGTCAAAAATTTTCTATGTACTGAAATCGTCAGAATTTTTCTAAGTACCGAAATCATTTGAATTTTTCTAAGTACCGTAAAGGTCAGAAATTTTCCAAGTACCGAAAAGGTCAGAAATTTTCCAAGTACCGAAAACGTCAGATATTTTTTAAGTACCGAAATCATCAGAATTTTTCTAAGTTCCGAAATCGTCAGAATTTTCTATGTATCGAAATCGTCTGAATTTTTCTAAGTACCGAAATCATCAGAATTTTTCTAAGTACCGAAAACTTCAGAAATTTTCTGAGTACCGAAAACTTCCGAGTCTTTTCTAAGTACCGAAATCGGCAGAATTTTTCTAAGTACCGAAAACGACAGAAATTTTCAAAGTACCGAAAACTTCTGATTGTTTTCTTAGTACCGAAATCAACAGAATATTTCTAAGTTCCGAAATCACCAGAATTTTTCTAAGTACCGAAATCGTCAGAATTTTTTTAAGTACCGATAACGTCAGAAATTTTCTAAGTACCGAAATCGTCGGAATTTTTCTAAGTACCGAAATCGTCTGAATTTTTATAAGTACCGAAATCGTTTGAAATTTTCTAAATACCGAAAAGGTCAGAAATTTTCTAAGTCCCGAAATCGTCTGAATTTTTCTAAGTACCGAAATCGTTTGAAATTTTCTAAATACCGAAAAGGTCAGAAATTTTCTAAGTACCGAAATCATCAGAATTTTTCTAAGTACCGAAAACTTCAGAATTTTTCTAAGTACCGAAAACTTCTGAATGTTTAATAAGTATCGAAATCGTAAGAATTTTTCGGTACTTATACCGAAAACATCAGAAATTTTCTAAGTACCGAAGACTTCTGAATGTTTTCTAAGTACCGAAATCGACAGAACTTTTCTAAGTACCGAAAGCGTCAGATATTTTTTAAGTACCGAGAAGGTCAGAAATTTTCTAAGTACCAAAATCAACAGAATTTTTCTAAGTACCGAAATCATCAGAATTTTTCTAAGTACCGAAAACGACAGAAATTTTCTAAGTACCGAAAACTTCTGATTGTTTTCTAAGTACCGAAATCGGCAGAATTTTTCTAAGTACCGAGATGGTCAGAAATTTTCTAAGTACCAAAATCAGCAGAATTTTTCCAAGTACCGAAATCATCAGAATTTTTCTAAGTACCGAAAACGACAGAAATTTTCTAAGTACCGAAAACTTCAGATTGTTTTCTAAGTACCGAAATCGTCAGAATTTTTCTAAGTACCGTAAAGGTCAGAAATTTTCCAAGTATTGAAAAGGTTAGAAATTTTCTAAGTACCGAAATCGTCGGAATTTTTCTAAGTACCGAAATCGTCGGAATTTTTTTAAGTAAAGAAATCGTCAGAATTTTTTTAAGTACCAAAATCAACAGAATTTTTCTAAGTACCGAAATCGACAGAATTTTTCTAAGTACCGAAATCAGCAGAATTTTTCTAAGTACTGAAATCGACAGAATTTTTCTAAGTACCGAAAACGTCAGATAATTTTTAAGTACCGAAAAGGTCAGAAATTTTCCAAGTACCGAAAAGGTCAGAAATTTTCCAAGTACCGAAAAGGTCAGAAATTTTCTAAGTACTGAAATCGTCAGAATTTTTCTAAGTACCGAAATCATTCGAATTTTTCTAAGTACCGTAAAGGTCAGAAATTTTCCAAGTACCGAAAAGGTCAGAAATTTTCCAAGTACTGAAAACGTCAGATATTTTTTAAGTACCGAAATCATCAGAATTTTTCTAAGTTCCGAAATCGTCAGAATTTTCTATGTACCGAAATCGTCTGAATTTTTCTAAGTACCGAAATCATCAGAATTTTTCTAAGTACCGAAAATTTCAGAAATTTTCTAAGTACCGAAAACTTCCGAGTCTTTTCTAAGAACCGAAATCGGCAGAATTTTTCTAAGTACCGAAAACGACAGAAATTTTCAAAGTACCGAAAACTTCTCATTGTTTTCTAAGTACCGAGATCGTCAGAATTTTTCTAAGTACCGTAAAGGTCAGAAATTTTAAAAGTACCGAAAATGTCAGAAATTTTCTAAGTATCGATAACTTCTGAATGTTTTCTAAGTACGGTAAACGTCTGAAATTTTCAAAGTACCGAAAAAGGCAGAAATTTTCTAAGTACCGAAATCAACAGAATTTTTCTAAGTACCGAAATCGATAGAATTTTTCTAAGTACCGAAAACGTCAGATAATTTTTAAGTACCGAAAAGGTCAGAAATTTTCCAAGTACCGAAAAGGTCAGAAATTTTCCAAGTACCGAAAAGGTCAGAAATTTTCTAAGTACTGAAAACGTCAGATATTTTTTAAGTACCGAAATCATCAGAATTTTTCTAAGTTCCGAAATCGTCAGAATTTTCTATGTACCGAAATCGTCTGAATTTTTCTAAGTACCGAAATCATCAGAATTTTTCTAAGTACCGAAAACTTCAGAAATTTTCTGAGTACCGAAAACTTCCGAGTCTTTTCTAAGTACCGAAATCGGCAGAATTTTTCTAAGTACCGAAAACGACAGAAATTTTCAAAGTACCGAAAACTTCTGATTGTTTTCTTAGTACCGAAATCAACAGAATATTTCTAAGTTCCGAAATCACCAGAATTTTTCTAAGTACCGAAATCGTCAGAATTTTTTTAAGTACCGATAACGTCAGAAATTTTCTAAGTACCGAAATCGTCGGAATTTTTCTAAGTACCGAAATCGTCTGAATTTTTATAAGTACCGAAATCGTTTGAAATTTTCTAAATACCGAAAAGGTCAGAAATTTTCTAAGTCCCGAAATCGTCTGAATTTTTCTAAGTACCGAAATCGTTTGAAATTTTCTAAATACCGAAAAGGTCAGAAATTTTCTAAGTACCGAAATCATCAGAATTTTTCTAAGTACCGAAAACTTCAGAATTTTTCTAAGTACCGAAAACTTCTGAATGTTTAATAAGTATCGAAATCGTAAGAATTTTTCGGTACTTATACCGAAAACATCAGAAATTTTCTAAGTACCGAAGACTTCTGAATGTTTTCTAAGTACCGAAATCGACAGAACTTTTCTAAGTACCGAAAGCGTCAGATATTTTTTAAGTACCGAGAAGGTCAGAAATTTTCTAAGTACCAAAATCAACAGAATTTTTCTAAGTACCGAAATCATCAGAATTTTTCTAAGTACCGAAAACGACAGAAATTTTCTAAGTACCGAAAACTTCTGATTGTTTTCTAAGTACCGAAATCGGCAGAATTTTTCTAAGTACCGAGATGGTCAGAAATTTTCTAAGTACCAAAATCAGCAGAATTTTTCCAAGTACCGAAATCATCAGAATTTTTCTAAGTACCGAAAACGACAGAAATTTTCTAAGTACCGAAAACTTCAGATTGTTTTCTAAGTACCGAAATCGTCAGAATTTTTCTAAGTACCGTAAAGGTCAGAAATTTTCCAAGTATTGAAAAGGTTAGAAATTTTCTAAGTACCGAAAACTTCAGATTGTTTTCTAAGTACCGAAATCGTCAGAATTTTTCTAAGTACCGTAAAGGTCAGAAATTTTCCAAGTATTGAAAAGGTTAGAAATTTTCTAAGTACCGAAATCGTCGGAATTTTTCTAAGTACCGAAATCGTCGGAATTTTTTTAAGTAAAGAAATCGTCAGAATTTTTTTAAGTACCAAAATCAACAGAATTTTTCTAAGTACCGAAATCGACAGAATTTTTCTAAGTACCGAAATCAGCAGAATTTTTCTAAGTACTGAAATCGACAGAATTTTTCTAAGTACCGAAAACGTCAGATAATTTTTAAGTACCGAAAAGGTCAGAAATTTTCCAAGTACCGAAAAGGTCAGAAATTTTCCAAGTACCGAAAAGGTCAGAAATTTTCTAAGTACTGAAATCGTCAGAATTTTTCTAAGTACCGAAATCATTCGAATTTTTCTAAGTACCGTAAAGGTCAGAAATTTTCCAAGTACCGAAAAGGTCAGAAATTTTCCAAGTACTGAAAACGTCAGATATTTTTTAAGTACCGAAATCATCAGAATTTTTCTAAGTTCCGAAATCGTCAGAATTTTCTATGTACCGAAATCGTCTGAATTTTTCTAAGTACCGAAATCATCAGAATTTTTCTAAGTACCGAAAATTTCAGAAATTTTCTAAGTACCGAAAACTTCCGAGTCTTTTCTAAGAACCGAAATCGGCAGAATTTTTCTAAGTACCGAAAACGACAGAAATTTTCAAAGTACCGAAAACTTCTCATTGTTTTCTAAGTACCGAGATCGTCAGAATTTTTCTAAGTACCGTAAAGGTCAGAAATTTTAAAAGTACCGAAAATGTCAGAAATTTTCTAAGTATCGATAACTTCTGAATGTTTTCTAAGTACGGTAAACGTCTGAAATTTTCAAAGTACCGAAAAAGGCAGAAATTTTCTAAGTACCGAAATCAACAGAATTTTTCTAAGTACCGAAATCGATAGAATTTTTCTAAGTACCGAAAACGTCAGATAATTTTTAAGTACCGAAAAGGTCAGAAATTTTCCAAGTACCGAAAAGGTCAGAAATTTTCCAAGTACCGAAAAGGTCAGAAATTTTCTAAGTACTGAAAACGTCAGATATTTTTTAAGTACCGAAATCATCAGAATTTTTCTAAGTTCCGAAATCGTCAGAATTTTCTATGTACCGAAATCGTCTGAATTTTTCTAAGTACCGAAATCATCAGAATTTTTCTAAGTACCGAAAATTTCAGAAATTTTCTAAGTACCGAAAACTTCCGAGTCTTTTCTAAGAACCGAAATCGGCAGAATTTTTCTAAGTACCGAAAACGACAGAAATTTTCAAAGTACCGAAAACTTCTCATTGTTTTCTAAGTACCGAGATCGTCAGAATTTTTCTAAGTACCGTAAAGGTCAGAAATTTTCCAAGTACCGAAAATGTCAGAAATTTTCTAAGTATCGATAACTTCTGAATGTTTTCTAAGTACGGTAAACGTCTGAAATTTTCAAAGTACCGAAAAAGGCAGAAATTTTCTAAGTACCGAAATCAACAGAATTTTTCTAAGTACCGAAATCGATAGAATTTTTCTAAGTACCGAAATCAACAGAATTTTTCTAAGTACCGAATTCGACAGAATTTTTCTAAGTACCGAAATCAACAGAATATTTCTAAATACCGAAAAGGTCAGAAATTTTCTAAGTACCGAAATCATCAGAATTTTTCTAAGTACCGAAATCGTTTGAAATTTTCTAAATACCGAAAAGGTCAGAAATTTTCTAAGTACCGAAATCATCAGAATTTTTCTAAGTACCGAAAACTTCAGAAATTTTCTAAGCACCGAAAACTTCCGAGTCTTTTCTAAGTACCGAAATCGACAGAATTTTTCTAAGTACCGAAATCAACAGAATTTTTCTAAGTGCCGAAATCGGCAGAATTTTTCTAAGTACCGAAATCAACAGAATATTTCTAAATACCGAAAAGGTCGGAATTTTTCTAAGTACCGAAATCGTCGGAATTTTTTTAAGTAAAGAAATCGTCAGAATTTTTCTAAGTACCAAAATCAACAGAATATTTCTAAGTACCGAAATCGTCAGAATTTTTCTAAGTACCGATAACGACAGAAATTTTCTAAGTACCGAAAAGGTCAGAAATTTTCCAAGTACCGAAAAGGTCAGAAATTTTCTAAGTCCCGAAATCGTCTGAATTTTTCTAAGTACCGAAATCGTTTGAAATTTTCTAAATACAGAAAAGGTCAGAAATTTTCTAAGTACCGAAATCATCAGAATTTTTCTAAGTAACGAAAACTTCAAAAAATTTTCTAAGCACAGAAAACTTCCGAGTCTTTTCTAAGTATCGAAATCGACAGAATTTTTCTAAGTACCGAAATCAACAGAATTTTTCTAAGTCCCGAAATCGGCAGAATTTTTCTAAGTACCGAAAACTTCTGAATGTTTAATAAGTATCGAAATCGTAAGAATTTTTCGGTACTTATACCGAAAACGTCAGAAATTTTCTAAGTACCGAAGACTTCTGAATGTTTTCTAAGTACCGAAATCGACAGAACTTTTCTAAGTACCGAAAACGTCAGATATTTTTTAAGTACCGAGAAGTTCAGAAATTTTCTAAGTACCAAAATCAACAGAATTTTTCTAAGTACCGAAATCATCAGAATTTTTCTAAGTACCGAAAACGACAGAAATTTTCTAAGTACTGAAATCGACAGAATTTTTCTAAGTACCGAAAACGTCAGATAATTTTTAAGTACCGAAAAGGTCAGAAATTTTCTAAGTACCGAAATCATCAGAATTTTTCTAAGTACCGAAAACTTCAGAATTTTTCTAAGTACCGAAAACTTCTGAATGTTTAATAAGTATCGAAATCGTAAGAATTTTTCGGTACTTATACCGAAAACATCAGAAATTTTCTAAGTACCGAAGACTTCTGAATGTTTTCTAAGTACCGAAATCGACAGAACTTTTCTAAGTACCGAAAGCGTCAGATATTTTTTAAGTACCGAGAAGGTCAGAAATTTTCTAAGTACCAAAATCACCAGAATTTTTCTAAGTACCGAAATCATCAGAATTTTTCTAAGTACCGAAAACGACAGAAATTTTCTAAGTTCCGAAAACTTCTGATTGTTTTCTAAGTACCGAAATCGGCAGAATTTTTCTAAGTACCGAGAAGGTCAGAAATTTTCTAAGTACCAAAATCAGCAGAATTTTTCCAAGTACCGAAATCATCAGAATTTTTCTAAGTACCGAAAAGGTCAGAAATTTTCTAAGTACTGAAATCGTCAGAATTTTTCTAAGTACCTTAATCATTCGAATTTTTCTAAGTACCGTAAAGGTCAGAAATTTTCCAAGTACTGAAAAGGTCAGATATTTTTTAAGTACCGAAATCATCAGAATTTTTCTAAGTTCCGAAATCGTCAGAAATTTTCTAAGTACCGAAATCATCAGAATTTTTCTAAGTACCGAAATCGTCAAAATTTTCTAAGTACCGAAATCGTCGGAATTTTTCTAAGTACCGAAATCGTCGGAATTTTTTTAAGTAAAGAAATCGACAGAATTTTTCTAAGTACCGAAATCGTCAGAATTTTTCTAAGTACCGATAACGACAGAAATTTTCTAAGTACCGATAACGACAGAAATTTTCTAAGTACCGAAAAGGTCAGAAATTTTCCAAGTACCGAAAAGGTCAGAAATTTTCTAAGTAACGAAAACGTCAGAAATTATCTAAGTACCAAAAACTTCTGATTGTTTTCTAAGTACCGAAATCGTCAGAATTTTTCTAAGTACCGTAAAGGTATGAAATTTTCCAAGTATTGAAAAGGTCAGAAATTTTCTAAGTACCGAAATCAACAGAATTTTTCTAAGTACCGAAATTATCAGAATTTTTCTAAGTACCGAAAACGACAGAAATTTTCTAAGTACCGAAAACTTCTGATTGTTTTCTAAGTACCGAAATCGGCAGAATTTTTCTAAGTACCGTAAAGGTCAGAAATTTTCCAAGTATTGAAAAGGTCAGAAATTTTCTAAGTACCGAAATCGTCGGAATTTTTCTAAGTACCGAAATCGTCGGAATTTTTTTAAGTAAAGAAATCGTCAGAATTTTTCTAAGTACCAAAATGAACAGAATTTTTCTAAGTACCGAAATCGACAGAATTTTTCTAAGTACCGAAATCAACAGAATTTTTCTAAGTACTGAAATCGACAGAATTATTCTAAGTACCGAAAACGTCAGATAATTTTTAAGTACCGTAAAGGTCAGAAATTTTCCAAGTACTGAAAAGGTCAGAAATTTTCCAAGTACCGAAAACGTCAGATATTTTTTAAGTACCGAAATCATCAGAATTTTTCTAAGTACCGAAATCGTCAAAATTTTCTAAGTACCGAAATCGTCGGAATTTTTCTAAGTACCGAAATCGTCGGAATTTTTTTAAGTAAAGAAATCGTCAGAATTTTTCTAAGTACCGATAACGACAGAAATTTTCTAAGTACCGATAACGACAGAAATTTTCTAAGTACCGAAAAGGTCAGAAATTTTCCAAGTACCGAAAAGGTCAGAAATTTTCTAAGTAACGAAAACGTCAGAAATTATCTAAGTACCAAAAACTTCTGATTGTTTTCTAAGTACCGAAATCGTCAGAATTTTTCTAAGTACCGTAAAGGTATGAAATTTTCCAAGTATTGAAAAGGTCAGAAATTTTCTAAGTACCGAAATCGTCAGAAATTTTCTAAGTACCGAAAACGTCAGATATTTTTTAAGTACCGAGAAGGTCAGAAATTTTCTAAGTACCAAAATCAACAGAATTTTTCTAAGTACCGAAATTATCAGAATTTTTCTAAGTACCGAAAACGACAGAAATTTTCTAAGTACCGAAAACTTCTGATTGTTTTCTAAGTACCGAAATCGGCAGAATTTTTCTAAGTACCGTAAAGGTCAGAAATTTTCCAAGTATTGAAAAGGTCAGAAATTTTCTAAGTACCGAAATCGTCGGAATTTTTCTAAGTACCGAAATCGTCGGAATTTTTTTAAGTAAAGAAATCGTCAGAATTTTTCTAAGTACCAAAATGAACAGAATTTTTCTAAGTACCGAAATCGACAGAATTTTTCTAAGTACCGAAATCAACAGAATTTTTCTAAGTACTGAAATCGACAGAATTATTCTAAGTACCGAAAACGTCAGATAATTTTTAAGTACCGTAAAGGTCAGAAATTTTCCAAGTACTGAAAAGGTCAGAAATTTTCCAAGTACCGAAAACGTCAGATATTTTTTAAGTACCGAAATCAACAGAATATTTCTAAGTACCGAAATCGTCAGAATTTTTCTAAGTACCGATAACGACAGAAATTTTCTAAGTACCGAAAAGGTCAGAAATTTTCCAAGTACCGAAAAGGTCAGAAATTTTCTAAGTCCCGAAATCATCAGAATTTTTCTAAGTACCGAAAACTTCAAAAAATTTTCTAAGCACAGAAAACTTCCGAGTCTTTTCTAAGTATCGAAATCGACAGAATTTTTCTAAGTACCGAAATCAACAGAATTTTTCTAAGTCCCGAAATCGGCAGAATTTTTCTAAGTACCGAAAACTTCTGAATGTTTAATAAGTATCGAAATCGTAAGAATTTTTCGGTACTTATACCGAAAACGTCAGAAATTTTCTAAGTACCGAAGACTTCTGAATGTTTTCTAAGTACCGAAATCGACAGAACTTTTCTAAGTACCGAAAACGTCAGATATTTTTTAAGTACCGAGAAGGTCAGAAATTTTCTAAGTACCAAAATCAACAGAATTTTTCTAAGTACCGAAATCATCAGAATTTTTCTAAGTACCGAAAACGACAGAAATTTTCTAAGTACTGAAATCGACAGAATTTTTCTAAGTACCGAAAACGTCAGATAATTTTTAAGTACCGAAAAGGTCAGAAATTTTCTAAGTCCCGAAATCATCAGAATTTTTCTAAGTACCGAAAACTTCAGAATTTTTCTAAGTACCGAAAACTTCTGAATGTTTAATAAGTATCGAAATCGTAAGAATTTTTCGGTACTTATACCGAAAACATCAGAAATTTTCTAAGTACCGAAGACTTCTGAATGTTTTCTAAGTACCGAAATCGACAGAACTTTTCTAAGTACCGAAAGCGTCAGATATTTTTTAAGTACCGAGAAGGTCAGAAATTTTCTAAGTACCAAAATCACCAGAATTTTTCTAAGTACCGAAATCATCAGAATTTTTCTAAGTACCGAAAACGACAGAAATTTTCTAAGTACCGAAAACTTCTGATTGTTTTCTAAGTACCGAAATCGGCAGAATTTTTCTAAGTACCGAGAAGGTCAGAAATTTTCTAAGTACCAAAATCAGCAGAATTTTTCCAAGTACCGAAATCATCAGAATTTTTCTAAGTACCGAAAACGACAGAAATTTTCTAAGTACCGAAAACTTCAGATTGTTTTCTAAGTACCGAAATCGTCAGAAATTTTCTAAGTACCGAAATCATCAGAATTTTTCTAAGTACCGAAATTCGCAAAATTTTTTAAGTACCGAAATCGTCGGAATTTTTCTAAGTACCGAAATCGTCGGAATTTTTTTAAGTAAAGAAATCGTCAGAATTTTTCTAAGTACCGAAATCGTCAGAATTTTTCTAAGTACCGATAACGACAGAAATTTTCTAAGTACCGATAACGACAGAAATTTTCTAAGTACCGAAAAGGTCAGAAATTTTCCAAGTACCGAAAAGGTCAGAAATTTTCTAAGTAACGAAAACGTCAGAAATTATCTAAGTACCAAAAACTTCTGATTGTTTTCTAAGTACCGAAATCGTCAGAATTTTTCTAAGTACCGTAAAGGTCTGAAATTTTCCAAGTATTGAAAAGGTCAGAAATTTTCTAAGTACCGAAATCGTCAGAAATTTTCTAAGTACCGAAAACGTCAGATATTTTTTAAGTACCGAGAAGGTCAGAAATTTTCTAAGTACCAAAATCAACAGAATTTTTCTAAGTACCGAAATTATCAGAATTTTTCTAAGTACCGAAAACGACAGAAATTTTCTAAGTACCGAAAACTTCTGATTGTTTTCTAAGTACCGAAATCGTCGGAATTTTTTTAAGTAAAGAAATCGTCAGAATTTTTCTAAGTACCAAAATCAACAGAATATTTCTAAGTTCCGAAATCACCAGAATTTTTCTAAGTACCGAAATCGTCAGAATTTTTCTAAGTACCGATAACGACAGAAATTTTCTAAGTACCGAAAAGGTCAGAAATTTTCCAAGTACCGAAAAGGTCAGAAATTTTCTAAGTCCCGAAATCGTCTGAATTTTTCTAAGTACCGAAATCGTTTGAAATTTTCTAAATACAGAAAAGGTCAGAAATTTTCTAAGTACCGAAATCATCAGAATTTTTCTAAGTACCGAAAACTTCAAAAAATTTTCTAAGCACAGAAAACTTCCGAGTCTTTTCTAAGTATCGAAATCGACAGAATTTTTCTAAGTACCGAAATCATCAGAATTTTTCTAAGTACCGAAAACGACAGAAATTTTCTAAGTACTGAAATCGACAGAATTTTTCTAAGTACCGAAAACGTCAGATAATTTTTAAGTACCGAAAAGGTCAGAAATTTTCTAAGTACCGAAATCATCAGAATTTTTCTAAGTACCGAAAACTTCAGAATTTTTCTAAGTACCGAAAACTTCTGAATGTTTAATAAGTATCGAAATCGTAAGAATTTTTCGGTACTTATACCGAAAACATCAGAAATTTTCTAAGTACCGAAGACTTCTGAATGTTTTCTAAGTACCGAAATCGACAGAACTTTTCTAAGTACCGAAAGCGTCAGATATTTTTTAAGTACCGAGAAGGTCAGAAATTTTCTAAGTACCAAAATCACCAGAATTTTTCTAAGTACCGAAATCATCAGAATTTTTCTAAGTACCGAAAACGACAGAAATTTTCTAAGTACCGAAAACTTCTGATTGTTTTCTAAGTACCGAAATCGGCAGAATTTTTCTAAGTACCGAGAAGGTCAGAAATTTTCTAAGTACCAAAATCAGCAGAATTTTTCCAAGAACCGAAATCATCAGAATTTTTCTAAGTACCGAAAACGACAGAAATTTTCTAAGTACCGAAAACTTCAGATTGTTTTCTAAGTACCGAAATCGTCAGAATTTTTCTAAGTACCGTAAAGGTCAGAAATTTTCCAAGTATTGAAAAGGTTAGAAATTTTCTAAGTACCGAAATCATCAGAATTTTTCTAAGTACCGAAATCGTCAAAATTTTCTAAGTACCGAAATCGTCGGAATTTTTCTAAGTACCGAAATCGTCGGAATTTTTTTAAGTAAAGAAATCGTCAGAATTTTTCTAAGTACCAAAATCAACAGAATTTTTCTAAGTACCGAAATCGACAGAATTTTTCTAAGTACTGAAATCGACAGAATTTTTCTAAGTACCGAAAACGTCAGATAATTTTTAAGTACCGAAAAGGTCAGAAATTTTCCAAGTACCGAAATGGTCAGAAATTTTCTAAGTATCGAAAAGGTCAGAAATTTTTCAAGTACCGAAAAGGTCAAAAATTTTCTATGTACTGAAATCGTCAGAATTTTTCTAAGTACCGAAATCATTGGAATTTTTCTAAGTACCGTAAAGGTCAGAAATTTTCCAAGTACCGAAAAGGTCAGAAATTTTCCAAGTACCGAAAACGTCAGATATTTTTTAAGTACCGAAATCATCAGAATTTTTCTAAGTTCCGAAATCGTCAGAATTTTCTATGTATCGAAATCGTCTGAATTTTTCTAAGTACCGATATCATCAGAATTTTTCTAAGTACCGAAAACTTCAGAAATTTTCTGAGTACCGAAAACTTCCGAGTCTTTTCTAAGTACCGAAATCGGCAGAATTTTTCTAAGTACCGAAAACGACAGAAATTTTCAAAGTACCGAAAACTTCTGATTGTTTTCTAAGTACCGAAATCAACAGAATATTTCTAAGTTCCGAAATCACCAGAATTTTTCTAAGTACCGAAATCGTCAGAATTTTTTTAAGTACCGATAACGTCAGAAATTTTCTAAGTACCGAAATCGTCGGAATTTTTCTAAGTACCGAAATCGTCTGAATTTTTATAAGTACCGAAATCGTTTGAAATTTTCTAAATACCGAAAAGGTCAGAAATTTTCTAAGTCCCGAAATCGTCTGAATTTTTCTAAGTACCGAAATCGTTTGAAATTTTCTAAATACCGAAAAGGTCAGAAATTTTCTAAGTACCGAAATCATCAGAATTTTTCTAAGTACCGAAAACTTCAGAATTTTTCTAAGTACCGAAAACTTCTGAATGTTTAATAAGTATCGAAATCGTAAGAATTTTTCGGTACTTATACCGAAAACATCAGAAATTTTCTAAGTACCGAAGACTTCTGAATGTTTTCTAAGTACCGAAATCGACAGAACTTTTCTAAGTACCGAAAGCGTCAGATATTTTTTAAGTACCGAGAAGGTCAGAAATTTTCTAAGTACCAAAATCAACAGAATTTTTCTAAGTACCGAAATCATCAGAATATTTCTAAGTACCGAAAACGAGAGAAATTTTCTAAGTACCGAAAACTTCTGATTGTTTTCTAAGTACCGAAATCGGCAGAATTTTTCTAAGTACCGAGAAGGTCAGAAATTTTCTAAGTACCAAAATCAGCAGAATTTTTCCAAGTACCGAAATCATCAGAATTTTTCTAAGTACCGAAAACGACAGAAATTTTCTAAGTACCGAAAACTTCAGATTGTTTTCTAAGTACCGAAATCGTCAGAATTTTTCTAAGTACCGTAAAGGTCAGAAATTTTCCAAGTATTGAAAAGGTTAGAAATTTTCTAAGTACCGAAATCGTCGGAATTTTTCTAAGTACCGAAATCGTCGGAATTTTTTTAAGTAAAGAAATCGTCAGAATTTTTCTAAGTACCGAAATCGTCAGAATTTTTCTAAGTACCGATAACGACAGAAATTTTCTAAGTACCGATAACGACAAAAATTTTCTAAGTACCGAAAAGGTCAGAAATTTTCCAAGTACCGAAAAGGTCAGAAATTTTCTAAGTAACGAAAACGACAGAAATTTTCTAAGTACCGAAAACTTCTGATTGTTTTCTAAGTACCGAAATCGGCAGAATTTTTCTAAGTACCGAGAAGGTCAGAAATTTTCTAAGTACCAAAATCAGCAGAATTTTTCCAAGTACCGAAATCATCAGAATTTTTCTAAGTACCGAAAACGACAGAAATTTTCTAAGTACCGAAAACTTCAGATTGTTTTCTAAGTACCGAAATCGTCAGAATTTTTCTAAGTACCGTAAAGGTCAGAAATTTTCCAAGTATTGAAAAGGTTAGAAATTTTCTAAGTCCCGAAATCGTCTGAATTTTTCTAAGTACCGAAATCGTTTGAAATTTTCTAAATACCGAAAAGGTCAGAAATTTTCTAAGTACCGAAATCATCAGAATTTTTCTAAGTACCGAAAACTTCAGAATTTTTCTAAGTACCGAAAACTTCTGAATGTTTAATAAGTATCGAAATCGTAAGAATTTTTCGGTACTTATACCGAAAACATCAGAAATTTTCTAAGTACCGAAGACTTCTGAATGATTTCTAAGTACCGAAATCGACAGAACTTTTCTAAGTACCGAAAGCGTCAGATATTTTTTAAGTACCGAGAAGGTCAGAAATTTTCTAAGTACCAAAATCAACAGAATTTTTCTAAGTACCGAAATCATCAGAATATTTCTAAGTACCGAAAACGAGAGAAATTTTCTAAGTACCGAAAACTTCTGATTGTTTTCTAAGTACCGAAATCGGCAGAATTTTTCTAAGTACCGAGAAGGTCAGAAATTTTCTAAGTACCAAAATCAGCAGAATTTTTCCAAGTACCGAAATCATCAGAATTTTTCTAAGTACCGAAAACGACAGAAATTTTCTAAGTACCGAAAACTTCAGATTGTTTTCTAAGTACCGAAATCGTCAGAATTTTTCTAAGTACCGTAAAGGTCAGAAATTTTCCAAGTATTGAAAAGGTTAGAAATTTTCTAAGTACCGAAATCGTCGGAATTTTTCTAAGTACCGAAATCGTCGGAATTTTTTTAAGTAAAGAAATCGTCAGAATTTTTCTAAGTACCGAAATCGTCAGAATTTTTCTAAGTACCGATAACGACAGAAATTTTCTAAGTACCGATAACGACAAAAATTTTCTAAGTACCGAAAAGGTCAGAAATTTTCCAAGTACCGAAAAGGTCAGAAATTTTCTAAGTAACGAAAACGACAGAAATTTTCTAAGTACCGAAAACTTCTGATTGTTTTCTAAGTACCGAAATCGGCAGAATTTTTCTAAGTACCGAGAAGGTCAGAAATTTTCTAAGTACCAAAATCAGCAGAATTTTTCCAAGTACCGAAATCATCAGAATTTTTCTAAGTACCGAAAACGACAGAAATTTTCTAAGTACCGAAAACTTCAGATTGTTTTCTAAGTACCGAAATCGTCAGAATTTTTCTAAGTACCGTAAAGGTCAGAAATTTTCCAAGTATTGAAAAGGTTAGAAATTTTCTAAGTACCGAAATCGTCGGAATTTTTCTAAGTACCGAAATCGTCGGAATTTTTTTAAGTAAAGAAATCGTCAGAATTTTTCTAAGTACCGAAATCGTCAGAATTTTTCTAAGTACCGATAACGACAGAAATTTTCTAAGTACCGATAACGACAGAAATTTTCTAAGTACCGAAAAGGTCAGAAATTTTCCAAGTACCGAAAAGGTCAGAAATTTTCTAAGTAACGAAAACGTCAGAAATTATCTAAGTACCAAAAACTTCTGATTGTTTTCTAAGTACCGAAATCGTCAGAATTTTTCTAAGTACCGTAAAGGTCTGAAATTTTCCAAGTATTGAAAAGGTCAGAAATTTTCTAAGTACCGAAATCGTCAGAAATTTTCTAAGTACCGAAAACGTCAGATATTTTTTAAGTACCGAGAAGGTCAGAAATTTTCTAAGTACCAAAATCAACAGAATTTTTCTAAGTACCGAAATTATCAGAATTTTTCTAAGTACCGAAAACGACAGAAATTTTCTAAGTACCGAAAACTTCTGATTGTTTTCTAAGTACCGAAATCGGCAGAATTTTTCTAAGTACCGTAAAGGTCAGAAATTTTCCAAGTATTGAAAAGGTCAGAAATTTTCTAAGTACCGAAATCGTCGGAATTTTTCTAAGTACCGAAATCGTCGGAATTTTTTTAAGTAAAGAAATCGTCAGAATTTTTCTAAGTACCAAAATGAACAGAATTTTTCTAAGTACCGAAATCGACAGAATTTTTCTAAGTACCGAAATCAACAGAATTTTTCTAAGTACTGAAATCGACAGAATTTTTCTAAGTACCGAAAACGTCAGATAATTTTTAAGTACCGTAAAGGTCAGAAATTTTCCAAGTACTGAAAAGGTCAGAAATTTTCCAAGTACCGAAAACGTCAGATATTTTTTAAGTACCGAAATCATCAGAATTTTTCTAAGTACCGAAATCGTCAAAATTTTCTAAGTACCGAAATCGTCGGAATTTTTCTAAGTACCGAAATCGTCGGAATTTTTTTAAGTAAAGAAATCGTCAGAATTTTTCTAAGTACCAAAATCAACAGAATATTTCTAAGTTCCGAAATCACCAGAATTTTTCTAAGTACCGAAATCGTCAGAATTTTTCTAAGTACCGATAACGACAGAAATTTTCTAAGTACCGAAAAGGTCAGAAATTTTCCAAGTACCGAAAAGGTCAGAAATTTTCTAAGTCCCGAAATCGTCTGAATTTTTCTAAGTACCGAAATCGTTTGAAATTTTCTAAATACAGAAAAGGTCAGAAATTTTCTAAGTACCGAAATCATCAGAATTTTTCTAAGTACCGAAAACTTCAAAAAATTTTCTAAGCACAGAAAACTTCCGAGTCTTTTCTAAGTATCGAAATCGACAGAATTTTTCTAAGTACCGAAATCAACAGAATTTTTCTAAGTCCCGAAATCGGCAGAATTTTTCTAAGTACCGAAAACTTCTGAATGTTTAATAAGTATCGAAATCGTAAGAATTTTTCGGTACTTATACCGAAAACGTCAGAAATTTTCTAAGTACCGAAGACTTCTGAATGTTTTCTAAGTACCGAAATCGACAGAACTTTTCTAAGTACCGAAAACGTCAGATATTTTTTAAGTACCGAGAAGGTCAGAAATTTTCTAAGTACCAAAATCAACAGAATTTTTCTAAGTACCGAAATCATCAGAATTTTTCTAAGTACCGAAAACGACAGAAATTTTCTAAGTACTGAAATCGACAGAATTTTTCTAAGTACCGAAAACGTCAGATAATTTTTAAGTACCGAAAAGGTCAGAAATTTTCTAAGTACCGAAATCATCAGAATTTTTCTAAGTACCGAAAACTTCAGAATTTTTCTAAGTACCGAAAACTTCTGAATGTTTAATAAGTATCGAAATCGTAAGAATTTTTCGGTACTTATACCGAAAACATCAGAAATTTTCTAAGTACCGAAGACTTCTGAATGTTTTCTAAGTACCGAAATCGACAGAACTTTTCTAAGTACCGAAAGCGTCAGATATTTTTTAAGTACCGAGAAGGTCAGAAATTTTCTAAGTACCAAAATCACCAGAATTTTTCTAAGTACCGAAATCATCAGAATTTTTCTAAGTACCGAAAACGACAGAAATTTTCTAAGTACCGAAAACTTCTGATTGTTTTCTAAGTACCGAAATCGGCAGAATTTTTCTAAGTACCGAGAAGGTCAGAAATTTTCTAAGTACCAAAATCAGCAGAATTTTTCCAAGTACCGAAATCATCAGAATTTTTCTAAGTACCGAAAACGACAGAAATTTTCTAAGTACCGAAAACTTCAGATTGTTTTCTAAGTACCGAAATCGTCAGAATTTTTCTAAGTACCGTAAAGGTCAGAAATTTTCCAAGTATTGAAAAGGTTAGAAATTTTCTAAGTACCGAAATCGTCGGAATTTTTCTAAGTACCGAAATCGTCGGAATTTTTTTAAGTAAAGAAATCGTCAGAATTTTTCTAAGTACCGAAATCGTCAGAATTTTTCTAAGTACCGATAACGACAGAAATTTTCTAAGTACCGATAACGACAGAAATTTTCTAAGTACCGAAAAGGTCAGAAATTTTCCAAGTACCGAAAAGGTCAGAAATTTTCTAAGTAACGAAAACGACAGAAATTTTCTAAGTACCGAAAACTTCTGATTGTTTTCTAAGTACCGAAATCGGCAGAATTTTTCTAAGTACCGAGAAGGTCAGAAATTTTCTAAGTACCAAAATCAGCAGAATTTTTCCAAGTACCGAAATCATCAGAATTTTTCTAAGTACCGAAAACGACAGAAATTTTCTAAGTACCGAAAACTTCAGATTGTTTTCTAAGTACCGAAATCGTCAGAATTTTTCTAAGTACCGTAAAGGTCAGAAATTTTCCAAGTATTGAAAAGGTTAGAAATTTTCTAAGTACCGAAATCGTCGGAATTTTTCTAAGTACCGAAATCGTCGGAATTTTTTTAAGGAAAGAAATCGTCAGAATTTTTCTAAGTACCGAAATCGTCAGAATTTTTCTAAGTACCGATAACGACAGAAATTTTCTAAGTACCGATAACGACAGAAATTTTCTAAGTACCGAAAAGGTCAGAAATTTTCCAAGTACCGAAAAGGTCAGAAATTTTCTAAGTAACGAAAACGTCAGAAATTATCTAAGTACCAAAAACTTCTGATTGTTTTCTAAGTACCGAAATCGTCAGAATTTTTCTAAGTACCGTAAAGGTCTGAAATTTTCCAAGTATTGAAAAGGTCAGAAATTTTCTAAGTACCGAAATCGTCAGAAATTTTCTAAGTACCGAAAACGTCAGATATTTTTTAAGTACCGAGAAGGTCAGAAATTTTCTAAGTACCAAAATCAACAGAATTTTTCTAAGTACCGAAATTATCAGAATTTTTCTAAGTACCGAAAACGACAGAAATTTTCTAAGTACCGAAAACTTCTGATTGTTTTTTAAGTACCGAAATCGGCAGAATTTTTCTAAGTACCGTAAAGGTCAGAAATTTTCCAAGTATTGAAAAGGTCAGAAATTTTCTAAGTACCGAAATCGTCGGAATTTTTCTAAGTACCGAAATCGTCGGAATTTTTTTAAGTAAAGAAATCGTCAGAATTTTTCTAAGTACCAAAATGAACAGAATTTTTCTAAGTACCGAAATCGACAGAATTTTTCTAAGTACCGAAATCAACAGAATTTTTCTAAGTACTGAAATCGACAGAATTTTTCTAAGTACCGAAAACGTCAGATAATTTTTAAGTACCGTAAAGGTCAGAAATTTTCCAAGTACTGAAAAGGTCAGAAATTTTCCAAGTACCGAAAACGTCAGATATTTTTTAAGTACCGAAATCATCAGAATTTTTCTAAGTACCGAAATCGTCAAAATTTTCTAAGTACCGAAATCGTCGGAATTTTTCTAAGTACCGAAATCGTCGGAATTTTTTTAAGTAAAGAAATCGTCAGAATTTTTCTAAGTACCAAAATCAACAGAATATTTCTAAGTTCCGAAATCACCAGAATTTTTCTAAGTACCGAAATCGTCAGAATTTTTCTAAGTACCGATAACGACAGAAATTTTCTAAGTACCGAAAAGGTCAGAAATTTTCCAAGTACCGAAAAGGTCAGAAATTTTCTAAGTCCCGAAATCGTCTGAATTTTTCTAAGTACCGAAATCGTTTGAAATTTTCTAAATACAGAAAAGGTCAGAAATTTTCTAAGTACCGAAATCATCAGAATTTTTCTAAGTACCGAAAACTTCAAAAAATTTTCTAAGCACAGAAAACTTCCGAGTCTTTTCTAAGTATCGAAATCGACAGAATTTTTCTAAGTACCGAAATCAACAGAATTTTTCTAAGTCCCGAAATCGGCAGAATTTTTCTAAGTACCGAAAACTTCTGAATGTTTAATAAGTATCGAAATCGTAAGAATTTTTCGGTACTTATACCGAAAACGTCAGAAATTTTCTAAGTACCGAAGACTTCTGAATGTTTTCTAAGTACCGAAATCGACAGAACTTTTCTAAGTACCGAAAACGTCAGATATTTTTTAAGTACCGAGAAGGTCAGAAATTTTCTAAGTACCAAAATCAACAGAATTTTTCTAAGTACCGAAATCATCAGAATTTTTCTAAGTACCGAAAACGACAGAAATTTTCTAAGTACTGAAATCGACAGAATTTTTCTAAGTACCGAAAACGTCAGATAATTTTTAAGTACCGAAAAGGTCAGAAATTTTCTAAGTACCGAAATCATCAGAATTTTTCTAAGTACCGAAAACTTCAGAATTTTTCTAAGTACCGAAAACTTCTGAATGTTTAATAAGTATCGAAATCGTAAGAATTTTTCGGTACTTATACCGAAAACATCAGAAATTTTCTAAGTACCGAAGACTTCTGAATGTTTTCTAAGTACCGAAATCGACAGAACTTTTCTAAGTACCGAAAGCGTCAGATATTTTTTAAATACCGAGAAGGTCAGAAATTTTCTAAGTACCAAAATCACCAGAATTTTTCTAAGTACCGAAATCATCAGAATTTTTCTAAGTACCGAAAACGACAGAAATTTTCTAAGTACCGAAAACTTCTGATTGTTTACTAAGTACCGAAATCGGCAGAATTTTTCTAAGTACCGAGAAGGTCAGAAATTTTCTAAGTACCAAAATCAGCAGAATTTTTCCAAGTACCGAAATCATCAGAATTTTTCTAAGTACCGAAAACGACAGAAATTTTCTAAGTACCGAAAACTTCAGATTGTTTTCTAAGTACCGAAATCGTCAGAAATTTTCTAAGTACCGTAAAGGTCAGAAATTTTCCAAGTATTGAAAAGGTTAGAAATTTTCTAAGTACCGAAATCATCAGGATTTTTCTAAGTACCGAAATCGTCAAAATTTTCTAAGTACCGAAATCGTCGGAATTTTTCTAAGTACCGAAATCGTCGGAATTTTTTTAAGTAAAGAAATCGTCAGAATTTTTCTAAGTACCAAAATCAACAGAATTTTTCTAAGTACCGAAATCGACAGAATTTTTCTAAGTACTGAAATCGACAGAATTTTTCTAAGTACCGAAAACGTCAGATAATTTTTAAGTACCGAAAAGGTCAGAAATTTTCCAAGTACCGAAATGGTCAGAAATTTTCTAAGTATCGAAAAGGTCAGAAATTTTTCAAGTACCGAAAAGGTCAAAAATTTTCTATGTACTGAAATCGTCAGAATTTTTCTAAGTACCGAAATCATTTGAATTTTTCTAAGTACCGTAAAGGTCAGAAATTTTCCAAGTACCGAAAAGGTCAGAAATTTTCCAAGTACCGAAAACGTCAGATATTTTTTAAGTACCGAAATCATCAGAATTTTTCTAAGTTCCGAAATCGTCAGAATTTTCTATGTATCGAAATCGTCTGAATTTTTCTAAGTACCGAAATCATCAGAATTTTTCTAAGTACCGAAAACTTCAGAAATTTTCTGAGTACCGAAAACTTCCGAGTCTTTTCTAAGTACCGAAATCGGCAGAATTTTTCTAAGTACCGAAAACGACAGAAATTTTCTAAGTACCGAAAACTTCTGATTGTTTTCTTAGTACCGAAATCAACAGAATATTTCTAAGTTCCGAAATCACCAGAATTTTTCTAAGTACCGAAATCGTCAGAATTTTTTTAAGTACCGATAACGTCAGAAATTTTCTAAGTACCGAAATCGTCGGAATTTTTATAAGTACCGAAATCGTTTGAAATTTTCTAAATACCGAAAAGGTCAGAAATTTTCTAAGTCCCGAAATCGTCTGAATTTTTCTAAGTACCGAAATCGTTTGAAATTTTCTAAATACCGAAAAGGTCAGAAATTTTCTAAGTACCGAAATCATCAGAATTTTTCTAAGTACCGAAAACTTCAGAATTTTTCTAAGTACCGAAAACTTCTGAATGTTTAATAAGTATCGAAATCGTAAGAATTTTTCGGTACTTATACCGAAAACATCAGAAATTTTCTAAGTACCGAAGACTTCTGAATGTTTTCTAAGTACCGAAATCGACAGAACTTTTCTAAGTACCGAAAGCGTCAGATATTTTTTAAGTACCGAGAAGGTCAGAAATTTTCTAAGTACCAAAATCAACAGAATTTTTCTAAGTACCGAAATCATCAGAATTTTTCTAAGTACCGAAAACGACAGAAATTTTCTAAGTACCGAAAACTTCTGATTGTTTTCTAAGTACCGAAATCGGCAGAATTTTTCTAAGTACCGAGAAGGTCAGAAATTTTCTAAGTACCAAAATCAGCAGAATTTTTCCAAGTACCGAAATCATCAGAATTTTTCTAAGTACCGAAAACGACAGAAATTTTCTAAGTACCGAAAACTTCAGATTGTTTTCTAAGTACCGAAATCGTCAGAATTTTTCTAAGTACCGTAAAGGTCAGAAATTTTCCAAGTATTGAAAAGGTTAGAAATTTTCTAAGTACCGAAATCGTCGGAATTTTTCTAAGTACCGAAATCGTCGGAATTTTTTTAAGTAAAGAAATCGTCAGAATTTTTCTAAGTACCAAAATCAACAGAATTTTTCTAAGTACCGAAATCGACAGAATTTTTCTAAGTACCGAAATCAGCAGAATTTTTCTAAGTACTGAAATCGACAGAATTTTTCTAAGTACCGAAAACGTCAGATAATTTTTAAGTACCGAAAAGGTCAGAAATTTTCCAAGTACCGAAAAGGTCAGAAATTTTCCAAGTACCGAAAAGGTCAGAAATTTTCTAAGTACTGAAATCGTCAGAATTTTTCTAAGTACCGAAATCATTCGAATTTTTCTAAGTACCGTAAAGGTCAGAAATTTTCCAAGTACCGAAAAGGTCAGAAATTTTCCAAGTACTGAAAACGTCAGATATTTTTTAAGTACCGAAATCATCAGAATTTTTCTAAGTTCCGAAATCGTCAGAATTTTCTATGTACCGAAATCGTCTGAATTTTTCTAAGTACCGAAATCATCAGAATTTTTCTAAGTACCGAAAACTTCAGAAATTTTCTAAGTACCGAAAACTTCCGAGTCTTTTCTAAGAACCGAAATCGGCAGAATTTTTCTAAGTACCGAAAACGACAGAAATTTTCAAAGTACCGAAAACTTCTCATTGTTTTCTAAGTACCGAGATCGTCAGAATTTTTCTAAGTACCGTAAAGGTCAGAAATTTTCCAAGTACCGAAAATGTCAGAAATTTTCTAAGTATCGATAACTTCTGAATGTTTTCTAAGTACGGTAAACGTCTGAAATTTTCAAAGCACCGAAAAAGGCAGAAATTTTCTAAGTACCGAAATCAACAGAATTTTTCTAAGTACCGAAATCGATAGAATTTTTCTAAGTACCGAAATCAACAGAATTTTTCTAAGTACCGAATTCGACAGAATTTTTCTAAGTACCGAAATCAACAGAATATTTCTAAATACCGAAAAGGTCAGAAATTTTCTAAGTACCGAAATCATCAGAATTTTTCTAAGTACCGAAATCGTTTGAAATTTTCTAAATACCGAAAAGGTCAGAAATTTTCTAAGTACCGAAATCATCAGAATTTTTCTAAGTACCGAAAACTTCAGAAATTTTCTAAGCACCGAAAACTTCCGAGTCTTTTCTAAGTACCGAAATCGACAGAATTTTTCTAAGTACCGAAATCAACAGAATTTTTCTAAGTGCCGAAATCGGCAGAATTTTTCTAAGTACCGAAAACTTCTGAATGTTTAATAAGTATCGAAATCGTAAGAATTTTTCGGTACTTATACCGAAAACGTCAGAAATTTTCTAAGTACCGAAGACTTCTGAATGTCTTCTAAGTACCGAAATCGTCAGAATTTTTCTAAGTACCGATAACGACAGAAATTTTCTAAGTACCGAAAAGGTCAGAAATTTTCCAAGTACCGAAAAGGTCAGAAATTTTCTAAGTCCCGAAATCGTCTGAATTTTTCTAAGTACCGAAATCGTTTGAAATTTTCTAAATACAGAAAAGATCAGAAATTTTCTAAGTACCGAAATCATCAGAATTTTTCTAAGTACCGAAAACTTCAGAAATTTTCTAAGCACCGAAAACTTCCGAGTCTTTTCTAAGTACCGAAATCGACAGAATTTTTCAAAGTACCGAAATCAACAGAATTTTTCTAAGTGCCGAAATCGGCAGAATTTTTCTAAGTACCGAAAACTTCTGAATGTTTAATAAGTATCGAAATCGTAAGAATTTTTCGGTACTTATACCGAAAACGTCAGAAATTTTCTAAGTACCGAAGACTTCTGAATGTTTTCTAAGTACCGAAATCGACAGAACTTTTCTAAGTACCGAAAACGTCAGATATTTTTTAAGTACCGAGAAGGTCAGAAATTTTCTAAGTACCAAAATCAACAGAATTTTTCTAAGTACCGAAATCATCAGAATTTTTCTAAGTACCGAAAACGACAGAAATTTTCTAAGTACTGAAATCGACAGAATTTTTCTAAGTACCGAAAACGTCAGATAATTTTTAAGTACCGAAAAGGTCAGAAATTTTCTAAGTACCGAAATCATCAGAATTTTTCTAAGTACCGAAAACTTCAGAATTTTTCTAAGTACCGAAAACTTCTGAATGTTTAATAAGTATCGAAATCGTAAGAATTTTTCGGTACTTATACCGAAAACATCAGAAATTTTCTAAGTACCGAAGACTTCTGAATGTTTTCTAAGTACCGAAATCGACAGAACTTTATTAAGTACCGAAAGCGTCAGATATTTTTTAAGTACCGAGAAGGTCAGAAATTTTCTAAGTACCAAAATCACCAGAATTTTTCTAAGTACCGAAATCATCAGAATTTTTCTAAGTACCGAAAACGACAGAAATTTTCTAAGTACCGAAAACTTCTGATTGTTTTCTAAGTACCGAAATCGGCAGAATTTTTCTAAGTACCGAGAAGGTCAGAAATTTTCTAAGTACCAAAATCAGCAGAATTTTTCCAAGTACCGAAATCATCAGAATTTTTCTAAGTACCGAAAACGACAGAAATTTTCTAAGTACCGAAAACTTCTGATTGTTTTCTAAGTACCGAAATGGTCAGAAATTTTCTAAGTATCGAAAAGGTCAGAAATTTTTCAAGTACCGAAAAGGTCAAAAATTTTCTATGTACTGAAATCGTCAGAATTTTTCTAAGTACCGAAATCATTTGAATTTTTCTAAGTACCGTAAAGGTCAGAAATTTTCCAAGTACCGAAAAGGTCAGAAATTTTCCAAGTACCGAAAACGTCAGATATTTTTTAAGTACCGAAATCATCAGAATTTTTCTAAGTTCCGAAATCGTCAGAATTTTCTATGTATCGAAATCGTCTGAATTTTTCTAAGTACCGAAATCATCAGAATTTTTCTAAGTACCGAAAACTTCAGAAATTTTCTGAGTACCGAAAACTTCCGAGTCTTTTCTAAGTACCGAAATCGGCAGAATTTTTCTAAGTACCGAAAACGACAGAAATTTTCAAAGTACCGAAAACTTCTGATTGTTTTCTAAGTACCGAAATCAACAAAATATTTCTAAGTTCCGAAATCACCAGAATTTTTCTAAGTACCGAAATCGTCAGAATTTTTTTAAGTACCGATAACGTCAGAAATTTTCTAAGTACCGAAATCGTCGGAATTTTTCTAAGTCCCGAAATCGTCTGAATTTTTCTAAGTACCGAAATCGTTTGAAATTTTCTAAATACCGAAAAGGTCAGAAATTTTCTAAGTACCGAAGTCATCAGAATTTTTCTAAGTACTGAAAACTTCAGAATTTTTCTAAGTACCGAAAACTTCTGAATGTTTAATAAGTATCGAAATCGTAAGAATTTTTCGGTACTTATACCGAAAACATCAGAAATTTTCTAAGTACCGAAGACTTCTGAATGTTTTCTAAGTACCGAAATCGACAGAACTTTTCTAAGTACCGAAATCGTCAGAATTTTTCTAAGTACCGTAAAGGTCAGAAATTTTCCAAGTATTGAAAAGGTTAGAAATTTTCTAAGTACCGAAATCGTCGGAATTTTTCTAAGTACCGAAATCGTCGGAATTTTTTTAAGTAAAGAAATCGTCAGAATTTTTCTAAGTACCAAAATCAACAGAATTTTTCTAAGTACCGAAATCGACAGAATTTTTCTAAGTACCGAAATCAGCAGAATTTTTCTAAGTACCGAAAACGTCAGATAATTTTTAAGTACCGAAAAGGTCAGAAATTTTCCAAGTACCGAAAAGGTCAGAAATTTTCCAAGTACCGAAAAGGTCAGAAATTTTCTAAGTACTGAAATCGTCAGAATTTTTCTAAGTACCGAAATCATTCGAATTTTTCTAAGTACCGTAAAGGTCAGAAATTTTCCAAGTACCGAAAAGGTCAGAAATTTTCCAAGTACTGAAAACGTCAGATATTTTTTAAGTACCGAAATCATCAGAATTTTTCTAAGTTCCGAAATCGTCAGAATTTTCTATGTACCGAAATCGTCTGAATTTTTCTAAGTACCGAAATCATCAGAATTTTTCTAAGTACCGAAAACTTCAGAAATTTTCTAAGTACCGAAAACTTCCGAGTCTTTTCTAAGAACCGAAATCGGCAGAATTTTTCTAAGTACCAAAAACGACAGAAATTTTCAAAGTACCGAAAACTTCTCATTGTTTTCTAAGTACCGAGATCGTCAGAATTTTTCTAAGTACCGTAAAGGTCAGAAATTTTCCAAGTACCGAAAATGTCAGAAATTTTCTAAGTATTGATAACTTCTGAATGTTTTCTAAGTACGGTAAACGTCTGAAATTTTCAAAGTACCGAAAAAGGCAGAAATTTTCTAAGTACCGAAATCAACAGAATTTTTCTAAGTACCGAAATCGATAGAATTTTTCTAAGTACCGAAATCAACAGAATTTTTCTAAGTACCGAATTCGACAGAATTTTTCTAAGTACCGAAATCAACAGAATATTTCTAAATACCGAAAAGGTCAGAAATTTTCTAAGTACCGAAATCATCAGAATTTTTCTAAGTACCGAAATCGTTTGAAATTTTCTAAATACCGAAAAGGTCAGAAATTTTCTAAGTACCGAAATCATCAGAATTTTTCTAAGTACCGAAATCGTCGGAATTTTTTAAGTAAAGAAACCGTCAGAATTTTTCTAAGTACCAAAATCAACAGAATTTTTCTAAGTACCGAAATCGACAGAATTTTTCTAAGTACCGAAATCAGCAGAATTTTTCTAAGTACTGAAATCGACAGAATTTTTCTAAGTACCGAAAACGTCAGATAATTTTTAAGTACCGAAAAGGTCAGAAATTTTCCAAGTACCGAAATGGTCAGAAATTTTCTAAGTACCGAAAAGGTCAGAAATTTTCCAAGTACCGAAAAGGTCAGAAATTTTCCAAGTACTGAAAACGTCAGATATTTTTTAAGTACCGAAATCGTCAGAATTTTCTATGTACCGAAATCGTCTGAATTTTTCTAAGTACCGAAATCATCAGAATTTTTCTAAGTACCGAAAACGTCAGAAATTTTCTAAGTACCGAAAACTTCCGAGTCTTTTCTAAGTACCGAAATCGGCAGAATTTTTCTAAGTACCGAAAACGACAGAAATTTTCAAAGTACCGAAAACTTCTGATTGTTTTCTAAGTACCGAGATCGTCAGAATTTTTCTAAGTACCGTAAAGGTCAGAAATTTTCCAAGTACCGAAAAAGTCAGAAATTTTCTAAGTATCGATAACTTCTGAATGTTTTCTAAGTACCGAAAACGTCTGAAATTTTCAAAGTACCGAAAAAGGCAGAAATTTTCTAAGTACCAAAATCAACAGAATTTTTCTAAGTACCGAAATCGATAGAATTTTTCTAAGTACCGAAATCAACAGAATTTTTCTAACTACCGAATTCGACAGAATTTTTCTAAGTACCGAAATCAAAAGAATATTTCTAAGTTCCGAAATCACCAGAATTTTTCTAAGTACCGAAATCGTCTGAATTTTTCTAAGTACCGAAATCGTTTGAAATTTTCTAAATACCGAAAAGGTCAGAAATTTTCTAAGTAACGAAAACGTCAGAAATTATCGAAGTACCGAAACTTCAGATTGTTTTCTAAGTACCGAAATCGTCAGAATTTTTCTAAGTACCGTAAAGGTCAGAAATTTTCCAAGTATTGAAAAGGTCAGAAATTTTCTAAGTACCGAAATCGTCAGAAATTTTCTAAGTACCGAAATCATCAGAATTTTTCTAAGTACCGAAATCGTCGGAATTTTTCTAAGTACCGAAATCAACAGAATTTTTCTAAGTACCGAAATCGACAGAATTTTTCTAAGTACCGAAATCAACAGAATTTTTCTAAGTACTGAAATCAACAGAATTTTTCTAAGTACGGAAAACGTCAGATAATTTTTAAGTACCGAAAAGGTCAGAAATTTTCCAAGTACCGAAATGGTCAGAAATTTTCTAAGTACCGAAAAGGTCAGAAATTTTCCAAGTACCGAAAAGGTCAGAAATTTTCTAAGTACTGAAATCGTCAGAATTTTTCTAAGTACCGAAATCATTCGAATTTTTCTAAGTACCGTAAAGGTCAGAAATTTTCCAAGTACCGAAAAGGTCAGAAATTTTCCAAGTACTGAAAACGTCAGATATTTTTTAAGTACCGAAATCATCAGAATTTTTCTAAGTTCCGAAATCGTCAGAATTTTCTATGTACCGAAATCGTCTGAATTTTTCTAAGTACCGAAATCATCAGAATTTTTCTAAGTACCGAAAACTTCCGAGTCTTTTCTAAGTACCGAAATCGGCAGAATTTTTCTAAGTACCGAAAACGACAGAAATTTTCAAAGTACCGAAAACTTCTGATTGTTTTCTAAGTACCGAGATCGTCAGAATTTTTCTAAGTACCGAAAACGTCTGAAATTTTCAAAGTACCGAAAAAGGCAGAAATTTTCTAAGTACCGAAATCAACAGAATTTTTCTAAGTACCGAAATCTATAGAATTTTTCTAAGTACCGAAATCAACAGAATTTTTCTAACTACCGAATTCGACAGAATTTTTCTAAGTACCGAAATCGTCAGAATTTTTCTAAGTACCGATAACGTCAGAAATTTTCAAAGTACCGAAATCGTCGGAATTTTTCTAAGTACCGAAAACTTCAGATTGTTTTCTAAGTACCGAAATCGTCAGAATTTTTCTAAGTACCGTAAAGGTCAGAAATTTTCCAAGCATTGAAAAGGTCAGAAATTTTCTAAGTACCGAAATCATCAGAATTTTTCTAAGTACCGAAATCGTCGGAATTTTTCTTAGTACCGAAATCGTCGGAATTTTTTTAAGTAAAGAAATCGTCAGAATTTTTCTATGTACCAAAATCAACAGAATTTTTCTAAGTACCGAAATCGACAGAATTTTTCTAAGTACTGAAATCGTCAGAATTTTTCTAAGTACCGAAATCATTCGAATTTTTCTAAGTACCGTAAAGGTCAGAAATTTTCCAAGTACTGAAAAGGTCAGAAATTTTCCAAGTACCGAAAAAGGCAGAAATTTTCTAAGTACCGAAATCAACAGAATTTTTCTAAGTACCGAAATCTATAGAATTTTTCTAAGTACCGAAATCAACAGAATTTTTCTAACTACCGAATTCGACAGAATTTTTCTAAGTACCGAAATCGTCAGAATTTTTCTAAGTACCGATAACGTCAGAAATTTTCAAAGTACCGAAATCGTCGGAATTTTTCTAAGTACCGAAAACTTCAGATTGTTTTCTAAGTACCGAAATCGTCAGAATTTTTCTAAGTACCGTAAAGGTCAGAAATTTTCCAAGCATTGAAAAGGTCAGAAATTTTCTAAGTACCGAAATCATCAGAATTTTTCTAAGTACCGAAATCGTCGGAATTTTTCTTAGTACCGAAATCGTCGGAATTTTTTTAAGTAAAGAAATCGTCAGAATTTTTCTATGTACCAAAATCAACAGAATTTTTCTAAGTACCGAAATCGACAGAATTTTTCTAAGTACTGAAATCGTCAGAATTTTTCTAAGTACCGAAATCATTCGAATTTTTCTAAGTACCGTAAAGGTCAGAAATTTTCCAAGTACTGAAAAGGTCAGAAATTTTCCAAGTACCGAAAACGTCAGATATTTTTTAAGTACCGAAATCATCAGAATTTTTCTAAGTTCCGAAATCGTCAGAAATTTTCTAAGTACCGAAATCATCAGAATTTTTCTAAGTACCGAAATCGTCAAAATTTTCTAAGTACCGAAATCGTCGGAGTTTTTCTAAGTACCGAAATCGTCGGAATTTTTTTAAGTAAAGAAATCGTCAGAATTTTTCCAAGTACCAAAATCAACAGAATATTTCTAAGTTCCGAAATCACCAGAATTTTTCTAAGTACCGAAATCGTCAGAATTTTTCTAAGTACCGATAACGACAGAAATTTTCTAAGTACCGAAAAGGTCAGAAATTTTCCAAGTACCGAAAAGGTCAGAAATTTTCTAAGTAACGAAAACGTCAGAAATTATCTAAGTACCGAAAACTTCTGATTGTTTTCTAAGTACCGAAATCGTCAGAATTTTTCTAAGTACCGTAAAGGTCTGAAATTTTCCAAGTATTGAAAAGGTCAGAAATTTTCTAAGTACCGAAATCGTCAGAAATTTTCTAAGTACCGAAAACGTCAGATATTTTTTAAGTACCGAGAAGGTCAGAAATTTTCAAAGTACCGAAAACTTCTCATTGTTTTCTAAGTACCGAGATCGTCAGAATTTTTCTAAGTACCGTAAAGGTCAGAAATTTTCCAAGTACCGAAAATGTCAGAAATTTTCTAAGTATCGATAACTTCTGAATGTTTTCTAAGTACCGAAAACGTCTGAAATTTTCAAAGTACCGAAAAAGGCAGAAATTTTCTAAGTACCGAAATCAACAGAATTTTTCTAAGTACCGAAATCGATAGAATTTTTCTAAGTACCGAAATCAACAGAATTTTTCTAAGTACCGAATTCGACAGAATTTTTCTAAGTACCGAAATCAACAGAATATTTCTAAATACCGAAAAGGTCAGAAATTTTCTAAGTACCGAAATCATCAGAATTTTTCTAAGTACCGAAATCGGCAGAATTTTTCTAAGTACCGAAAACTTCTGAATGTTTAATAAGTATCGAAATCGTAAGAATTTTCATTACTTATACCGAAAACGTCAGAAATTTTCTAAGTAAAGAAGACTACTGAATGTTTTCTAAGTACCGAAATCGACAGAACTTTTCTAAGTACCGAAAACGTCAGATATTTTTTAAGTACCGAGAAGGTCAGAAATTTTCTAAGTACCAAAATCAACAGAATTTTTCTAAGTACCGAAATCATCAGAATTTTTCTAAGTACCGAAAACGACAGAAATTTTCTAAGTACCGAAAACTTCTGATTGTTTTCTAAGTACCGAAATCGGCAGAATTTTTCTAAGTACCGTAAAGGTCAGAAATTTTCCAAGTATTGAAAAGGTCAGAAATTTTCTAAGTACCGAAATCATCAGAATTTTTCTAAGTACCGAAATCGTCGGAATTTTTCTTAGTACCGAAATCGTCGGAATTTTTTTAAGTAAAGAAATCGTCAGAATTTTTCTATGTACCAAAATCAACAGAATTTTTCTAAGTACCGAAATCGACAGAATTTTTCTAAGTACTGAAATCGTCAGAATTTTTCTAAGTACCGAAATCATTCGAATTTTTCTAAGTACCGTAAAGGTCAGAAATTTTCCAAGTACTGAAAAGGTCAGAAATTTTCCAAGTACCGAAAAAGGCAGAAATTTTCTAAGTACCGAAATCAACAGAATTTTTCTAAGTACCGAAATCTATAGAATTTTTCTAAGTACCGAAATCAACAGAATTTTTCTAACTACCGAATTCGACAGAATTTTTCTAAGTACCGAAATCGTCAGAATTTTTCTAAGTACCGATAACGTCAGAAATTTTCAAAGTACCGAAATCGTCGGAATTTTTCTAAGTACCGAAAACTTCAGATTGTTTTCTAAGTACCGAAATCGTCAGAATTTTTCTAAGTACCGTAAAGGTCAGAAATTTTCCAAGCATTGAAAAGGTCAGAAATTTTCTAAGTACCGAAATCATCAGAATTTTTCTAAGTACCGAAATCGTCGGAATTTTTCTTAGTACCGAAATCGTCGGAATTTTTTTAAGTAAAGAAATCGTCAGAATTTTTCTATGTACCAAAATCAACAGAATTTTTCTAAGTACCGAAATCGACAGAATTTTTCTAAGTACTGAAATCGTCAGAATTTTTCTAAGTACCGAAATCATTCGAATTTTTCTAAGTACCGTAAAGGTCAGAAATTTTCCAAGTACTGAAAAGGTCAGAAATTTTCCAAGTACCGAAAACGTCAGATATTTTTTAAGTACCGAAATCATCAGAATTTTTCTAAGTTCCGAAATCGTCAGAAATTTTCTAAGTACCGAAATCATCAGAATTTTTCTAAGTACCGAAATCGTCAAAATTTTCTAAGTACCGAAATCGTCGGAGTTTTTCTAAGTACCGAAATCGTCGGAATTTTTTTAAGTAAAGAAATCGTCAGAATTTTTCCAAGTACCAAAATCAACAGAATATTTCTAAGTTCCGAAATCACCAGAATTTTTCTAAGTACCGAAATCGTCAGAATTTTTCTAAGTACCGATAACGACAGAAATTTTCTAAGTACCGAAAAGGTCAGAAATTTTCCAAGTACCGAAAAGGTCAGAAATTTTCTAAGTAACGAAAACGTCAGAAATTATCTAAGTACCGAAAACTTCTGATTGTTTTCTAAGTACCGAAATCGTCAGAATTTTTCTAAGTACCGTAAAGGTCTGAAATTTTCCAAGTATTGAAAAGGTCAGAAATTTTCTAAGTACCGAAATCGTCAGAAATTTTCTAAGTACCGAAAACGTCAGATATTTTTTAAGTACCGAGAAGGTCAGAAATTTTCAAAGTACCGAAAACTTCTCATTGTTTTCTAAGTACCGAGATCGTCAGAATTTTTCTAAGTACCGTAAAGGTCAGAAATTTTCCAAGTACCGAAAATGTCAGAAATTTTCTAAGTATCGATAACTTCTGAATGTTTTCTAAGTACCGAAAACGTCTGAAATTTTCAAAGTACCGAAAAAGGCAGAAATTTTCTAAGTACCGAAATCAACAGAATTTTTCTAAGTACCGAAATCGATAGAATTTTTCTAAGTACCGAAATCAACAGAATATTTCTAAATACCGAAAAGGTCAGAAATTTTCTAAGTACCGAAATCATCAGAATTTTTCTAAGTACCGAAATCGGCAGAATTTTTCTAAGTACCGAAAACTTCTGAATGTTTAATAAGTATCGAAATCGTAAGAATTTTCATTACTTATACCGAAAACGTCAGAAATTTTCTAAGTAAAGAAGACTACTGAATGTTTTCTAAGTACCGAAATCGACAGAACTTTTCTAAGTACCGAAAACGTCAGATATTTTTTAAGTACCGAGAAGGTCAGAAATTTTCTAAGTACCAAAATCAACAGAATTTTTCTAAGTACCGAAATCATCAGAATTTTTCTAAGTACCGAAAACGACAGAAATTTTCTAAGTACCGAAAACTTCTGATTGTTTTCTAAGTACCGAAATCGGCAGAATTTTTCTAAGTACCGTAAAGGTCAGAAATTTTCCAAGTATTGAAAAGGTCAGAAATTTTCTAAGTACCGAAATCGTCGGAATTTTTCTAAGTACCGAAATCGTCGGAATTTTTTTAAGTAAAGAAAACGTCAGAATTTTTCTAAGTACCAAAATCAACAGAATTTTTCTAAGTACCGAAATCGACAGAATTTTTCTAAGTACCGAAATCAACAGAATTTTTCTAAGTACTGAAATCGACAGAATTTTTCTAAGTACCGAAAACGTCAGATAATTTTTAAGTACCGAAAAGGTCAGAAATTTTCCAAGTACCGAAATGGTCAGAAATTTTCTAAGTACCGAAAAGGTCAGAAATTTTCCAAGTACCGAAAAGGTCAGAAATTTTCTAAGTACTGAAATCGTCAGAATTTTTCTAAGTACCTTAATCATTCGAATTTTTCTAAGTACCGTAAAGGTCAGAAATTTTCCAAGTACTGAAAAGGTCAGATATTTTTTAAGTACCGAAATCATCAGAATTTTTCTAAGTACCGAAATCGTCAAAATTTTCTAAGTACCGAAATCGTCGGAATTTTTCTAAGTACCGAAATCGTCGGAATTTTTTTAAGTAAAGAAATCGTCAGAATTTTTCTAAGTACCGAAATCGTCAGAATTTTTCTAAGTACCGATAACGACAGAAATTTTCTAAGTACCGATAACGACAGAAATTTTCTAAGTACCGAAAAGGTCAGAAATTTTCCAAGTACCGAAAAGGTCAGAAATTTTCTAAGTAACGAAAACGTCAGAAATTATCTAAGTACCAAAAACTTCTGATTGTTTTCTAAGTACCGAAATCGTCAGAATTTTTCTAAGTACCGTAAAGGTCTGAAATTTTCCAAGTATTGAAAAGGTCAGAAATTTTCTAAGTACCGAAATCGTCAGAAATTTTCTAAGTACCGAAAACGTCAGATATTTTTTAAGTACCGAGAAGGTCAGAAATTTTCTAAGTACCAAAATCAACAGAATTTTTCTAAGTACCGAAATTATCAGAATTTTTCTAAGTACCGAAAACGACAGAAATTTTCTAAGTACCGAAAACTTCTGATTGTTTTCTAAGTACCGAAATCGGCAGAATTTTTCTAAGTACCGTAAAGGTCAGAAATTTTCCAAGTATTGAAAAGGTCAGAAATCTTCTAAGTACCGAAATCGTCGGAATTTTTCTAAGTACCGAAATCGTCGGAATTTTTTTAAGTAAAGAAATCGTCAGAATTTTTCTAAGTACCAAAGTGAACAGAATTTTTCTAAGTACCGAAATCGACAGAATTTTTCTAAGTACCGAAATCAACAGAATTTTTCTAAGTACTGAAATCGACAGAATTTTTCTAAGTACCGAAAACGTCAGATAATTTTTAAGTACCGTAAAGGTCATTAATTTTCCAAGTACTGAAAAGGTCAGAAATTTTCCAAGTACCGAAAACGTCAGATATTTTTTAAGTACCGAAATCATCAGAATTTTTCTAAGTACCGAAATCGTCAAAATTTTCTAAGTACCGAAATCGTCGGAATTTTTCTAAGTACCGAAATCGTCGGAATTTTTTTAAGTAAAGAAATCGTCAGAATTTTTCTAAGTACCAAAATCAACAGAATATTTCTAAGTTCCGAAATCACCAGAATTTTTCTAAGTACCGAAATCGTCAGAATTTTTCTAAGTACCGATAACGACAGAAATTTTCTAAGTACCGAAAAGGTCAGAAATTTTCCAAGTACCGAAAAGGTCAGAAATTTTCTAAGTCCCGAAATCGTCTGAATTTTTCTAAGTACCGAAATCGTTTGAAATTTTCTAAATACAGAAAAGGTCAGAAATTTTCTAAGTACCGAAATCATCAGAATTTTTCTAAGTACCGAAAACTTCAAAAAATTTTCTAAGCACAGAAAACTTCCGAGTCTTTTCTAAGTATCGAAATCGACAGAATTTTTCTAAGTACCGAAATCAACAGAATTTTTCTAAGTCCCGAAATCGGCAGAATTTTTCTAAGTACCGAAAACTTCTGAATGTTTAATAAGTATCGAAATCGTAAGAATTTTTCGGTACTTATACCGAAAACGTCAGAAATTTTCTAAGTACCGAAGACTTCTGAATGTTTTCTAAGTACCGAAATCGACAGAACTTTTCTAAGTACCGAAAACGTCAGATATTTTTTAAGTACCGAGAAGGTCAGAAATTTTCTAAGTACCAAAATCAACAGAATTTTTCTAAGTACCGAAATCATCAGAATTTTTCTAAGTACCGAAAACGACAGAAATTTTCTAAGTACTGAAATCGACAGAATTTTTCTAAGTACCGAAAACGTCAGATAATTTTTAAGTACCGAAAAGGTCAGAAATTTTCTAAGTACCGAAATCATCAGAATTTTTCTAAGTACCGAAAACTTCAGAATTTTTCTAAGTACCGAAAACTTCTGAATGTTTAATAAGTATCGAAATCGTAAGAATTTTTCGGTACTTATACCGAAAACATCAGAAATTTTCTAAGTACCGAAGACTTCTGAATGTTTTCTAAGTACCGAAATCGACAGAACTTTTCTAAGTACCGAAAGCGTCAGATATTTTTTAAGTACCGAGAAGGTCAGAAATTTTCTAAGTACCAAAATCACCAGAATTTTTCTAAGTACCGAAATCATCAGAATTTTTCTAAGTACCGAAAACGACAGAAATTTTCTAAGTACCGAAAACTTCTGATTGTTTTCTAAGTACCGAAATCGGCAGAATTTTTCTAAGTACCGAGAAGGTCAGAAATTTTCTAAGTACCAAAATCAGCAGAATTTTTCCAAGTACCGAAATCATCAGAATTTTTCTAAGTACCGAAAACGACAGAAATTTTCTAAGTACCGAAAACTTCAGATTGTTTTCTAAGTACCGAAATCGTCAGAAATTTTCTAAGTACCGAAATCATCAGAATTTTTCTAAGTACCGAAATCGTCAAAATTTTCTAAGTACCGAAATCGTCGGAATTTTTCTAAGTACCGAAATCGTCGGAATTTTTTTAAGTAAAGAAATCGTCAGAATTTTTCTAAGTACCGAAATCGTCAGAATTTTTCTAAGTACCGATAACGAAAGAAATTTTCTAAGTACCGATAACGACAGAAATTTTCTAAGTACCGAAAAGGTCAGAAATTTTCTAAGTAACGAAAACGTCAGAAATTATCTAAGTACCAAAAACTTCTGATTGTTTTCTAAGTACCGAAATCGTCAGAATTTTTCTAAGTACCGTAAAGGTCTGAAATTTTCCAAGTATTGAAAAGGTCAGAAATTTTCTAAGTACCGAAATCGTCAGAAATTTTCTAAGTACCGAAAACGTCAGATATTTTTTAAGTACCGAGAAGGTCAGAAATTTTCTAAGTACCAAAATCAACAGAATTTTTCTAAGTACCGAAATTATCAGAATTTTTCTAAGTACCGAAAACGACAGAAATTTTCTAAGTACCGAAAACTTCTGATTGTTTTCTAAGTACCGAAATCGGCAGAATTTTTCTAAGTACCGTAAAGGTCAGAAATTTTCCAAGTATTGAAAAGGTCAGAAATTTTCTAAGTACCGAAATCGTCGGAATTTTTCTAAGTACCGAAATCGTCGGAATTTTTTTAAGTAAAGAAATCGTCAGAATTTTTCTAAGTACCAAAATGAACAGAATTTTTCTAAGTACCGAAATCGACAAAATTTTTCTAAGTACCGAAATCAACAGAATTTTTCTAAGTACTGAAATCGACAGAATTTTTCTAAGTACCAAAAACGTCAGATAATTTTTAAGTACCGTAAAGGTCAGAAATTTTCCAAGTACTGAAAAGGTCAGAAATTTTCCAAGTACCGAAAACGTCAGATATTTTTTAAGTACCGAAATCATCAGAATTTTTCTAAGTACCGAAATCGTCAAAATTTTCTAAGTACCGAAATCGTCGGAATTTTTCTAAGTACCGAAATCGTCGGAATTTTTTTAAGTAAAGAAATCGTCAGAATTTTTCTAAGTACCAAAATCAACAGAATATTTCTAAGTTCCGAAATCATCAGAATTTTTCTAAGTACCGAAAACTTCAGAATTTTTCTAAGTACCGAAAACTTCTGAATGTTTAATAAGTATCGAAATCGTAAGAATTTTTCGGTACTTATACCGAAAACATCAGAAATTTTCTAAGTACCGAAGACTTCTGAATGTTTTCTAAGTACCGAAATCGACAGAACTTTTCTAAGTACCGAAAGCGTCAGATATTTTTTAAGTACCGAGAAGGTCAGAAATTTTCTAAGTACCAAAATCACCAGAATTTTTCTAAGTACCGAAATCATCAGAATTTTTCTAAGTACCGAAAACGACAGAAATTTTCTAAGTACCGAAAACTTCTGATTGTTTTCTAAGTACCGAAATCGGCAGAATTTTTCTAAGTACCGAGAAGGTCAGAAATTTTCTAAGTACCAAAATCAGCAGAATTTTTCAAGTACCGAAATCATCAGAATTTTTCTAAGTACCGAAAACGACAGAAATTTTCTAAGTACCGAAAACTTCAGATTGTTTTCTAAGTACCGAAATCGTCAGAAATTTTCTAAGTACCGAAATCATCAGAATTTTTCTAAGTACCGAAATCGTCAAAATTTTCTAAGTACCGAAATCGTCGGAATTTTTCTAAGTACCGAAATCGTCGGAATTTTTTTAAGTAAAGAAATCGTCAGAATTTTTCTAAGTACCGAAATCGTCAGAATTTTTCTAAGTACCGATAACGAAAGAAATTTTCTAAGTACCGATAACGACAGAAATTTTCTAAGTACCGAAAAGGTCAGAAATTTTCTAAGTAACGAAAACGTCAGAAATTATCTAAGTACCAAAAACTTCTGATTGTTTTCTCAGTACCGAAATCGTCAGAATTTTTCTAAGTACCGTAAAGGTCTGAAATTTTCCAAGTATTGAAAAGGTCAGAAATTTTCTAAGTACCGAAATCGTCAGAAATTTTCTAAGTACCGAAAACGTCAGATATTTTTTAAGTACCGAGAAGGTCAGAAATTTTCTAAGTACCAAAATCAACAGAATTTTTCTAAGTACCGAAATTATCAGAATTTTTCTAAGTACCGAAAACGACAGAAATTTTCTAAGTACCGAAAACTTCTGATTGTTTTCTAAGTACCGAAATCGGCAGAATTTTTCTAAGTACCGTAAAGGTCAGAAATTTTCCAAGTATTGAAAAGGTCAGAAATTTTCTAAGTACCGAAATCGTCGGAATTTTTCTAAGTACCGAAATCGTTGGAATTTTTTTAAGTAAAGAAATCGTCAGAATTTTTCTAAGTACCAAAATGAACAGAATTTTTCTAAGTACCGAAATCGACAGAATTTTTCTAAGTACCGAAATCAACAGAATTTTTCTAAGTACTGAAATCGACAGAATTTTTCTAAGTACCGAAAACGTCAGATAATTTTTAAGTACCGTAAAGGTCAGAAATTTTCCAAGTACTGAAAAGGTCAGAAATTTTCCAAGTACCGAAAACGTCAGATATTTTTTAAGTACCGAAATCGTCGGAATTTTTCTAAGTACCGAAATCGTCGGAATTTTTTTAAGTAAAGAAATCGTCAGAATTTTTCTAAGTACCAAAATCAACAGAATATTTCTAAGTTCCGAAATCACCAGAATTTTTCTAAGTACCGAAATCGTCAGAATTTTTCTAAGTACCGATAACGACAGAAATTTTCTAAGTACCGAAAAGGTCAGAAATTTTCCAAGTACCGAAAAGGTCAGAAATTTTCTAAGTCCCGAAATCGTCTGAATTTTTCTAAGTACCGAAATCGTTTGAAATTTTCTAAATACAGAAAAGGTCAGAAATTTTCTAAGTACCGAAATCATCAGAATTTTTCTAAGTACCGAAAACTTCAAAAAATTTTCTAAGCACAGAAAACTTCCGAGTCTTTTCTAAGTATCGAAATCGACAGAATTTTTCTAAGTACCGAAATCAACAGAATTTTTCTAAGTCCCGAAATCGGCAGAATTTTTCTAAGTACCGAAAACTTCTGAATGTTTAATAAGTATCGAAATCGTAAGAATTTTTCGGTACTTATACCGAAAACGTCAGAAATTTTCTAAGTACCGAAGACTTCTGAATGTTTTCTAAGTACCGAAATCGACAGAACTTTTCTAAGTACCGAAAACGTCAGATATTTTTTAAGTACCGAGAAGGTCAGAAATTTTCTAAGTACCGAAATCATCAGAATTTTTCTAAGTACCGAAAACTTCAGAATTTTTCTAAGTACCGAAAACTTCTGAATGTTTAATAAGTATCGAAATCGTAAGAATTTTTCGGTACTTATACCGAAAACATCAGAAATTTTCTAAGTACCGAAGACTTCTGAATGTTTTCTAAGTACCGAAATCGACAGAACTTTTCTAAGTACCGAAAGCGTCAGATATTTTTTAAGTACCGAGAAGGTCAGAAATTTTCTAAGTACCAAAATCACCAGAATTTTTCTAAGTACCGAAATCATCAGAATTTTTCTAAGTACCGAAAACGACAGAAATTTTCTAAGTACCGAAAACTTCTGATTGTTTTCTAAGTACCGAAATCGGCAGAATTTTTCTAAGTACCGAGAAGGTCAGAAATTTTCTAAGTACCAAAATCAGCAGAATTTTTCCAAGTACCGAAATCATCAGAATTTTTCTAAGTACCGAAAACGACAGAAATTTTCTAAGTACCGAAAACTTCAGATTGTTTTCTAAGTACCGAAATCGTCAGAATTTTTCTAAGTACCGTAAAGGTCAGAAATTTTCCAAGTATTGAAAAGGTTAGAAATTTTCTAAGTA
Organism: Parasteatoda tepidariorum; assembly: GCF_982258835.1. Lineage (NCBI taxonomy): Eukaryota > Metazoa > Arthropoda > Arachnida > Araneae > Theridiidae > Parasteatoda > Parasteatoda tepidariorum. Next base: position 131,033,504 of record NC_141756.1, on the reverse strand, counting down.
CCGAAATCATCAGAATTTTTCTAAGTACCGAAATCGTCAAAATTTTCTAAGTACCGAAATCGTCGGAATTTTTCTAAGTACCGAAATCGTCGGAATTTTTTTAAGTAAAGAAATCGTCAGAATTTTTCTAAGTACCAAAATCAACAGAATTTTTCTAAGTACCGAAATCGACAGAATTTTTCTAAGTACTGAAATCGACAGAATTTTTCTAAGTACCGAAAACGTCAGATAATTTTTAAGTACCGAAAAGGTCAGAAATTTTCCAAGTACCGAAATGGTCAGAAATTTTCTAAGTATCGAAAAGGTCAGAAATTTTTCAAGTACCGAAAAGGTCAAAAATTTTCTATGTACTGAAATCGTCAGAATTTTTCTAAGTACCGAAATCATTTGAATTTTTCTAAGTACCGTAAAGGTCAGAAATTTTCCAAGTACCGAAAAGGTCAGAAATTTTCCAAGTACCGAAAACGTCAGATATTTTTTAAGTACCGAAATCATCAGAATTTTTCTAAGTACCGAAAACTTCAGAAATTTTCTGAGTACCGAAAACTTCCGAGTCTTTTCTAAGTACCGAAATCGGCAGAATTTTTCTAAGTACCGAAAACGACAGAAATTTTCAAAGTACCGAAAACTTCTGATTGTTTTCTAAGTACCGAAATCAACAGAATATTTCTAAGTTCCGAAATCACCAGAATTTTTCTAAGTACCGAAATCGTCAGAATTTTTTTAAGTACCGATAACGTCAGAAATTTTCTAAGTACCGAAATCGTCGGAATTTTTCTAAGTACCGAAATCGTCTGAATTTTTCTAAGTACCGAAATCGTTTGAAATTTTCTAAATACCGAAAAGGTCAGAAATTTTCTAAGTACCGAAATCATCAGAATTTTTCTAAGTACCGAAAACTTCAGAATTTTTCTAAGTACCGAAAACTTCTAAATGTTTAATAAGTATCGAAATCGTAAGAATTTTTCGGTACTTATACCGAAAACATCAGAAATTTTCTAAGTACCGAAGACTTCTGAATGTTTTCTAAGTACCGAAATCGACAGAACTTTTCTAAGTACCGAAAGCGTCAGATATTTTTTAAGTACCGAGAAGGTCAGAAATTTTCTAAGTACCAAAATCAACAGAATTTTTCTAAGTACCGAAATCATCAGAATTTTTCTAAGTACCGAAAACGACAGAAATTTTCTAAGTACCGAAAACTTCTGATTGTTTTCTAAGTACCGAAATCGGCAGAATTTTTCTAAGTACCGAGAAGGTCAGAAATTTTCTAAGTACCAAAATCAGCAGAATTTTTCCAAGTACCGAAATCATCAGAATTTTTCTAAGTACCGAAAACGACAGAAATTTTCTAAGTACCGAAAACTTCTGATTGTTTTCTAAGTACCGAAATCGGCAGAATTTTTCTAAGTACCGAGAAGGTCAGAAATTTTCTAAGTACCAAAATCAGCAGAATTTTTCCAAGTACCGAAATCATCAGAATTTTTCTAAGTACCGAAAACGACAGAAATTTTCTAAGTACCGAAAACTTCAGATTGTTTTCTAAGTACCGAAATCGTCAGAATTTTCTAAGTACCGTAAAGGTCAGAAATTTTCCAAGTATTGAAAAGGTTAGAAATTTTCTAAGTACCGAAATCATCAGAATTTTTCTAAGTACCGAAATCGTCAAAATTTTCTAAGTACCGAAATCGTCGGAATTTTTCTAAGTACCGAAATCGTCGGAATTTTTTTAAGTAAAGAAATCGTCAGAATTTTTCTAAGTACCAAAATCAACAGAATTTTTCTAAGTACCGAAATCGACAGAATTTTTCTAAGTACTGAAATCGACAGAATTTTTCTAAGTACCGAAAACGTCAGATAATTTTTAAGTACCGAAAAGGTCAGAAATTTTCCAAGTACCGAAATGGTCAGAAATTTTCTAAGTATCGAAAAGGTCAGAAATTTTTCAAGTACCGAAAAGGTCAAAAATTTTCTATGTACTGAAATCGTCAGAATTTTTCTAAGTACCGAAATCATTTGAATTTTTCTAAGTACCGTAAAGGTCAGAAATTTTCCAAGTACCGAAAAGGTCAGAAATTTTCCAAGTACCGAAAACGTCAGATATTTTTTAAGTACCGAAATCATCAGAATTTTTCTAAGTTCCGAAATCGTCAGAATTTTCTATGTATCGAAATCGTCTGAATTTTTCTAAGTACCGAAATCATCAGAATTTTTCTAAGTACCGAAAACTTCAGAAATTTTCTGAGTACCGAAAACTTCCGAGTCTTTTCTAAGTACCGAAATCGGCAGAATTTTTCTAAGTACCGAAAACGACAGAAATTTTCAAAGTACCGAAAACTTCTGATTGTTTTCTAAGTACCGAAATCAACAGAATATTTCTAAGTTCCGAAATCACCAGAATTTTTCTAAGTACCGAAATCGTCAGAATTTTTTTAAGTACCGATAACGTCAGAAATTTTCTAAGTACCGAAATCGTCGGAATTTTTCTAAGTACCGAAATCGTCTGAATTTTTATAAGTACCGAAATCGTTTGAAATTTTCTAAATACCGAAAAGGTCAGAAATTTTCTAAGTCCCGAAATCGTCTGAATTTTTCTAAGTACCGAAATCGTTTGAAATTTTCTAAATACCGAAAAGGTCAGAAATTTTCTAAGTACCGAAATCATCAGAATTTTTCTAAGTACCGAAAACTTCAGAATTTTTCTAAGTACCGAAAACTTCTGAATGTTTAATAAGTATCGAAATCGTAAGAATTTTTCGGTACTTATACCGAAAACATCAGAAATTTTCTAAGTACCGAAGACTTCTGAATGTTTTCTAAGTACCGAAATCGACAGAACTTTTCTAAGTACCGAAAGCGTCAGATATTTTTTAAGTACCGAGAAGGTCAGAAATTTTCTAAGTACCAAAATCAACAGAATTTTTCTAAGTACCGAAATCATCAGAATTTTTCTAAGTACCGAAAACGACAGAAATTTTCTAAGTACCGAAAACTTCTGATTGTTTTCTAAGTACCGAAATCGGCAGAATTTTTCTAAGTACCGAGAAGGTCAGAAATTTTCAAAGTACCAAAATCAGCAGAATTTTTCCAAGTACCGAAATCATCAGAATTTTTCTAAGTACCGAAAACGACAGAAATTTTCTAAGTACCGAAAACTTCAGATTGTTTTCTAAGTACCGAAATCGTCAGAATTTTTCTAAGTACCGTAAAGGTCAGAAATTTTCCAAGTATTGAAAAGGTTAGAAATATTCTAAGTACCGAAATCGTCGGAATTTTTCTAAGTACCGAAATCGTCGGAATTTTTTTAAGTAAAGAAATCGTCAGAATTTTTCTAAGTACCAAAATCAACAGAATTTTTCTAAGTACCGAAATCGACAGAATTTTTCTAAGTACCGAAATCAGCAGAATTTTTCTAAGTACTGAAATCGACAGAATTTTTCTAAGTACCGAAAACGTCAGATAATTTTTAAGTACCGAAAAGGTCAGAAATTTTCCAAGTACCGAAAAGGTCAGAAATTTTCCAAGTACCGAAAAGGTCAGAAATTTTCTAAGTACTGAAATCGTCAGAATTTTTCTAAGTACCGAAATCATTCGAATTTTTCTAAGTACCGTAAAGGTCAGAAATTTTCCAAGTACCGAAAAGGTCAGAAATTTTCCAAGTACTGAAAACGTCAGATATTTTTTAAGTACCGAAATCATCAGACTTTTTCTAAGTTCCGAAATCGTCAGAATTTTCTATGTACCGAAATCGTCTGAATTTTTCTAAGTACCGAAATCATCAGAATTTTTCTAAGTACCGAAAACTTCAGAAATTTTCTAAGTACCGAAAACTTCCGAGTCTTTTCTAAGAACCGAAATCGGCAGAATTTTTCTAAGTACCGAAAACGACAGAAATTTTCAAAGTACCGAAAACTTCTCATTGTTTTCTAAGTACCGAGATCGTCAGAATTTTTCTAAGTACCGTAAAGGTCAGAAATTTTCCAAGTACCGAAAATGTCAGAAATTTTCTAAGTATCGATAACTTCTGAATGTTTTCTAAGTACGGTAAACGTCTGAAATTTTCAAAGTACCGAAAAAGGCAGAAATTTTCTAAGTACCGAAATCAACAGAATTTTTCTAAGTACCGAAATCGATAGAATTTTTCTAAGTACCGAAATCAACAGAATATTTCTAAATACCGAAAAGGTCAGAAATTTTCTAAGTACCGAAATCATCAGAATTTTTCTAAGTACCGAAATCGTTTGAAATTTTCTAAATACCGAAAAGGTCAGAAATTTTCTAAGTACCGAAATCATCAGAATTTTTCTAAGTACCGAAAACTTCAGAAATTTTCTAAGCACCGAAAACTTCCGAGTCTTTTCTAAGTACCGAAATCGACAGAATTTTTCTAAGTACCGAAATCAACAGAATTTTTCTAAGTGCCGAAATCGGCAGAATTTTTCTAAGTACCGAAAACTTCTGAATGTTTAATAAGTATCGAAATCGTAAGAATTTTTCGGTACTTATACCGAAAACGTCAGAAATTTTCTAAGTACCGAAGACTTCTGAATGTTTTCTAAGTACCGAAATCGTCAGAATTTTTCTAAGTACCGATAACGACAGAAATTTTCTAAGTACCGAAAAGGTCAGAAATTTTCCAAGTACCGAAAAGGTCAGAAATTTTCTAAGTCCCGAAATCGTCTGAATTTTTCTAAGTACCGAAATCGTTTGAAATTTTCTAAATACAGAAAAGGTCAGAAATTTTCTAAGTACCGAAATCATCAGAATTTTTCTAAGTACCGAAAACTTCAAAAAATTTTCTAAGCACAGAAAACTTCCGAGTCTTTTCTAAGTATCGAAATCGACAGAATTTTTCTAAGTACCGAAATCAACAGAATTTTTCTAAGTCCCGAAATCGGCAGAATTTTTCTAAGTACCGAAAACTTCTGAATGTTTAATAAGTATCGAAATCGTAAGAATTTTTCGGTACTTATACCGAAAACGTCAGAAATTTTCTAAGTACCGAAGACTTCTGAATGTTTTCTAAGTACCGAAATCGACAGAACTTTTCTAAGTACCGAAAGCGTCAGATATTTTTTAAGTACCGAGAAGGTCAGAAATTTTCTAAGTACCAAAATCACCAGAATTTTTCTAAGTACCGAAATCATCAGAATTTTTCTAAGTACCGAAAACGACAGAAATTTTCTAAGTACCGAAAACTTCTGATTGTTTTCTAAGTACCGAAATCGGCAGAATTTTTCTAAGTACCGAGAAGGTCAGAAATTTTCTAAGTACCAAAATCAGCAGAATTTTTCCAAGTACCGAAATCATCAGAATTTTTCTAAGTACCGAAAACGACAGAAATTTTCTAAGTACCGAAAACCTCAGATTGTTTTCTAAGTACCGAAATCGTCAGAATTTTTCTAAGTACCGTAAAGGTCAGAAATTTTCCAAGTATTGAAAAGGTTAGAAATTTTCTAAGTACCGAAATCATCAGAATTTTTCTAAGTACCGAAATCGTCAAAATTTTCTAAGAACCGAAATCGTCGGAATTTTTCTAAGTACCGAAATCGTCGGAATTTTTTTAAGTAAAGAAATCGTCAGAATTTTTCTAAGTACCAAAATCAACAGAATTTTTCTAAGTACCGAAATCGACAGAATTTTTCTAAGTACTGAAATCGACAGAATTTTTCTAAGTACCGAAAACGTCAGATAATTTTTAAGTACCGAAAAGGTCAGAAATTTTCCAAGTACCGAAATGGTCAGAAATTTTCTAAGTATCGAAAAGGTCAGAAATTTTTCAAGTACCGAAAAGGTCAAAAATTTTCTATGTACTGAAATCGTCAGAATTTTTCTAAGTACCGAAATCATTTGAATTTTTCTAAGTACCGTAAAGGTCAGAAATTTTCCAAGTACCGAAAAGGTCAGAAATTTTCCAAGTACCGAAAACGTCAGATATTTTTTAAGTACCGAAATCATCAGAATTTTTCTAAGTTCCGAAATCGTCAGAATTTTCTATGTATCGAAATCGTCTGAATTTTTCTAAGTACCGAAATCATCAGAATTTTTCTAAGTACCGAAAACTTCAGAAATTTTCTGAGTACCGAAAACTTCCGAGTCTTTTCTAAGTACCGAAATCGGCAGAATTTTTCTAAGTACCGAAAACGACAGAAATTTTCAAAGTACCGAAAACTTCTGATTGTTTTCTAAGTACCGAAATCAACAGAATATTTCTAAGTTCCGAAATCACCAGAATTTTTCTAAGTACCGAAATCGTCAGAATTTTTTTAAGTACCGATAACGTCAGAAATTTTCTAAGTATCGAAATCGTCAGAATTTTTCTAAGTACCGAAATCGTCTGAATTTTTATAAGTACCGAAATCGTTTGAAATTTTCTAAATACCGAAAATGTCAGAAATTTTCTAAGTCCCGAAATCGTCTGAATTTTTCTAAGTACCGAAATCGTTTGAAATTTTCTAAATACCGAAAAGGTCAGAAATTTTCTAAGTACCGAAATCATCAGAATTTTTCTAAGTACTGAAAACTTCAGAATTTTTCTAAGTACCGAAAACTTCTGAATGTTTAATAAGTATCGAAATCGTAAGAATTTTTCGGAACTTATACCGAAAACATCAGAAATTTTCTAAGTACCGAAGACTTCTGAATGTTTTCTAAGTACCGAAATCGACAGAACTTTTCTAAGTACCGAAAGCGTCAGATATTTTTTAAGTACCGAAAAGGTCAGAAATTTTCCAAGTACCGAAATGGTCAGAAATTTTCTAAGTATCGAAAAGGTCAGAAATTTTTCAAGTACCGAAAAGGTCAAAAATTTTCTATGTACTGAAATCGTCAGAATTTTTCTAAGTACCGAAATCATTTGAATTTTTCTAAGTACCGTAAAGGTCAGAAATTTTCCAAGTACCGAAAAGGTCAGAAATTTTCCAAGTACCGAAAACGTCAGATATTTTTTAAGTACCGAAATCATCAGAATTTTTCTAAGTTCCGAAATCGTCAGAATTTTCTATGTATCGAAATCGTCTGAATTTTTCTAAGTACCGAAATCATCAGAATTTTTCTAAGTACCGAAAACTTCAGAAATTTTCTGAGTACCGAAAACTTCCGAGTCTTTTCTAAGTACCGAAATTGGCAGAATTTTTCTAAGTACCGAAAACGACAGAAATTTTCAAAGTACCGAAAACTTCTGATTGTTTTCTAAGTACCGAAATCAACAGAATATTTCTAAGTTCCGAAATCACCAGAATTTTTCTAAGTACTGAAATCGTCAGAATTTTTTTAAGTACCGATAACGTCAGAAATTTTCTAAGTACCGAAATCGTCGGAATTTTTCTAAGTACCGAAATCGTCTGAATTTTTATAAGTACCGAAATCGTTTGAAATTTTCTAAATACCGAAAAGGTCAGAAATTTTCTAAGTCCCGAAATCGTCTGAATTTTTCTAAGTACCGAAATCGTTTGAAATTTTCTAAATACCGAAAAGGTCAGAAATTTTCTAAGTACCGAAATCATCAGAATTTTTCTAAGTACTGAAAACTTCAGAATTTTTCTAAGTACCGAAAACTTCTGAATGTTTAATAAGTATCGAAATCGTAAGAATTTTTCGGTACTTATACCGAAAACATCAGAAATTTTCTAAGTACCGAAGACTTCTGAATGTTTTCTAAGTACCGAAATCGACAGAACTTTTCTAAGTACCGAAAGCGTCAGATATTTTTTAAGTACCGAGAAGGTCAGAAATTTTCTAAGTACCAAAATCAACAGAATTTTTCTAAGTACCGAAATCATCAGAATTTTTCTAAGTACCGAAAACGACAGAAATTTTCTAAGTACCGAAAACTTCTGATTGTTTTCTAAGTACCGAAATCGGCAGAATTTTTCTAAGTACCGAGAAGGTCAGAAATTTTCTAAGTACCAAAATCAGCAGAATTTTTCCAAGTACCGAAATCATCAGAATTTTTCTAAGTACCGAAAACGACAGAATTTTTCTAAGTACCGTAAAGGTCAGAAATTTTCCAAGTATTGAAAAGGTTAGAAATTTTCTAAGTACCGAAATCGTCGGAATTTTTCTAAGTACCGAAATCGTCGGAATTTTTTTAAGTAAAGAAATCGTCAGAATTTTTCTAAGTACCAAAATCAACAGAATTTTTCTAAGTACCGAAATCGACAGAATTTTTCTAAGTACCGAAATCAGCAGAATTTTTCTAAGTACTGAAATTGACAGAATTTTTCTAAGTACCGAAAACGTCAGATAATTTTTAAGTACCGAAAAGGTCAGAAATTTTCCAAGTACCGAAAAGGTCAGAAATTTTCCAACTACCGAAAAGGTCAGAAATTTTCTAAGTACTGAAATCGTCAGAATTTTTCTAAGTACCGAAATCATTCGAATTTTTCTAAGTACCGTAAAGGTCAGAAATTTTCCAAGTACCGAAAAGGTCAGAAATTTTCCAAGTACTGAAAACGTCAGATATTTTTTAAGTACCGAAATCATCAGAATTTTTCTAAGTTCCGAAATCGTCAGAATTTTCTATGAACCGAAATCGTCTGAATTTTTCTAAGTACCGAAATCATCAGAATTTTTCTAAGTACCGAAAACTTCAGAAATTTTCTAAGTACCGAAAACTTCTCATTGTTTTCTAAGTACCGAGATCGTCAGAATTTTTCTAAGTACCGTAAAGGTCAGAAATTTTCCAAGTACCGAAAATGTCAGAAATTTTCTAAGTACCGAAATCGTCGGAATTTTTCTAAGTACCGAAATCGTCGGAATTTTTTTAAGTAAAGAAATCGTCAGAATTTTTCTAAGTACCAAAATCAACAGAATTTTTCTAAGTACCGAAATCGACAGAATTTTTCTAAGTACCGAAATCAACAGAATTTTTCTAAGTACTGAAATCGACAGAATTTTTCTAAGTACCGAAAACGTCAGATAATTTTTAAGTACCGAAAAGGTCAGAAATTTTCCAAGTACCGAAATGGTCAGAAATTTTCTAAGTACCGAAAAGGTCAGAAATTTTCCAAGTACCGAAAAGGTCAGAAATTTTCTAAGTACTGAAATCGTCAGAATTTTTCTAAGTACCGAAATCATTCGAATTTTTCTAAGTACCGTAAAGGTCAGAAATTTTCCAAGTACTGAAAAGGTCAGATATTTTTTAAGTACCGAAATCATCAGAATTTTTCTAAGTTCCGAAATCGTCAGAAATTTTCTAAGTACCGAAATCATCAGAATTTTTCTAAGTACCAAAATCGTCAAAATTTTCTAAGTACCGAAATCGTCGGAATTTTTCTAAGTACCGAAATCGTCGGAATTTTTTTAAGTAAAGAAATCGTCAGAATTTTTCTAAGTACCGAAATCGTCAGAATTTTTCTAAGTACCGATAACGACAGAAATTTTCTAAGTACCGATAACGACAGAAATTTTCTAAGTACCGAAAAGGTCAGAAATTTTCCAAGTATTGAAAAGGTCAGAAATTTTCTAAGTACCGAAATCGTCGGAATTTTTTTAAGTAAAGAAATCGTCAGAATTTTTCTAAGTACCAAAATGAACAGAATTTTTCTAAGTACCGAAATCGACAGAATTTTTCTAAGTACCGAAATCAACAGAATTTTTCTAAGTACTGAAATCGACAGAATTTTTCTAACTACCGAAAACGTCAGATAATTTTTAAGTACCGTAAAGGTCAGAAATTTTCCAAGTACTGAAAAGGTCAGAAATTTTCCAAGTACCGAAAACGTCAGATATTTTTTAAGTACCGAAATCATCAGAATTTTTCTAAGTACCGAAATCGTCAAAATTTTCTAAGTACCGAAATCGTCGGAATTTTTTTAAGTAAAGAAATCGTCAGAATTTTTCTAAGTACCAAAATCAACAGAATATTTCTAAGTTCCGAAATCACCAGAATTTTTCTAAGTACCGAAATCGTCAGAATTTTTCTAAGTACCGATAACGACAGAAATTTTCTAAGTACCGAAAAGGTCAGAAATTTTCCAAGTACCGAAAAGGTCAGAAATTTTCTAAGTCCCGAAATCGTCTGAATTTTTCTAAGTACCGAAATCGTTTGAAATTTTCTAAATACAGAAAAGGTCAGAAATTTTCTAAGTACCGAAATCGTCTGAATTTTTATAAGTACCGAAATCGTTTGAAATTTTCTAAATACCGAAAAGGTCAGAAATTTTCTAAGTCCCGAAATCGTCTGAATTTTTCTAAGTACCGAAATCGTTTGAAATTTTCTAAATACCGAAAAGGTCAGAAATTTTCTAAGTACCGAAATCATCAGAATTTTTCTAAGTACCGAAAACTTCAGAATTTTTCTAAGTACCGAAAACTTCTGAATGTTTAATAAGTATCGAAATCGTAAGAATTCTTCGGTACTTATACCGAAAACATCAGAAATTTTCTAAGTACCGAAGACTTCTGAATGTTTTCTAAGTACCGAAATCGACAGAACTTTTCTAAGTACCGAAAGCGTCAGATATTTTTTAAGTACCGAGAAGGTCAGAAATTTTCTAAGTACCAAAATCAACAGAATTTTTCTAAGTACCGAAATCATCAGAATTTTTCTAAGTACCGAAAACGACAGAAATTTTCTAAGTACCGAAAACTTCTGATTGTTTTCTAAGTACCGAAATCGGCAGAATTTTTCTAAGTACCGAGAAGGTCAGAAATTTTCTAAGTACCAAAATCAGCAGAATTTTTCCAAGTACCGAAATCATCAGAATTTTTCTAAGTACCGAAAACGACAGAAATTTTCTAAGTACCGAAAACTTCAGATTGTTTTCTAAGTACCGAAATCGTCAGAATTTTTCTAAGTACCGTAAAGGTCAGAAATTTTCCAAGTATTGAAAAGGTTAGAAATTTTCTAAGTACCGAAATCATCAGAATTTTTCTAAGTACCGAAATCGTCAAAATTTTCTAAGTACCTAAATCGTCGGAATTTTTCTAAGTACCGAAATCGTCGGAATTTTTTTAAGTAAAGAAATCGTCAGAATTTTTCTAAGTACCAAAATCAACAGAATTTTTCTAAGTACCGAAATCGACAGAATTTTTCTAAGTACTGAAATCGACAGAATTTTTCTAAGTACCGAAAACGTCAGATAATTTTTAAGTACCGAAAAGGTCAGAAATTTTCCAAGTACCGAAATGGTCAGAAATTTTCTAAGTATCGAAAAGGTCAGAAATTTTTCAAGTACCGAAAAGGTCAAAAATTTTCTATGTACTGAAATCGTCAGAATTTTTCTAAGTACCGAAATCATTTGAATTTTCTAAGTACCGTAAAGGTCAGAAATTTTCCAAGTACCGAAAAGGTCAGAAATTTTCCAAGTACCGAAAACGTCAGATATTTTTTAAGTACCGAAATCAACAGAATATTTCGAAGTTCCGAAATCACCAGAATTTTTCTAAGTACCAAAATCGTCAGAATTTTTTTAAGTACCGATAACGTCAGAAATTTTCTAAGTACCGAAATCGTCGGAATTTTTCTAAGTACCGAAATCGTCTGAATTTTTCTAAGTACCGAAATCGTTTGAAATTTTCTAAATACCGAAAAGGTCAGAAATTTTCTAAGTACCGAAATCATCAGAATTTTTCTAAGTACCGAAAACTTCAGAATTTTTCTAAGTACCGAAAACTTCTGAATGTTTAATAAGTATCGAAATCGTAAGAATTTTTCGGTACTTATACCGAAAACATCAGAAATTTTCTAAGTACCGAAGACTTCTGAATGTTTTCTAAGTACCGAAATCAACAGAACTTTTCTAAATACCGAAATCATAAGAATTTTTCTAAGTACCGAAAACGACCGAAATTTTCTAAGTACCGAAAACTTCTGATTGTTTTCTAAGTACCGAAATCGGCAGAATTTTTCTAAGTACCGAGAAGGTCAGAAATTTTCTAAGTACCAAAATCAGCAGAATTTTTCCAAGTACCGAAATCATCAGAATTTTTCTAAGTACCGAAAACGACAGAAATTTTCTAAGTACCGAAAACTTCAGATTGTTTTCTAAGTACAGAAATCGTCAGAATTTTTCTAAGTACCGTAAAGGTCAGAAATTTTCCAAGTATTGAAAAGGTTACAAATTTTCTAAGTACCGAAATCATCAGAATTTTTCTAAGTACCGAAATCGTCAAAATTTTCTAAGTACCGAAATCGTCGGAATTTTTCTAAGTACCGAAATCGTCGGAATTTTTTTAAGTAAAGAAATCGTCAGAATTTTTCTAAGTACCAAAATCAACAGAATTTTTCTAAGTACCGAAATCGACAGAATTTTTCTAAGTACCGAAATCAGCAGAATTTTTCTAAGTACTGAAATCGACAGAATTTTTCTAAGTACCGAAAACGTCAGATAATTTTTAAGTACCGAAAAGGTCAGAAATTTTCCAAGTACCGAAAAGGTCAGAAATTTTCCAAGTACCGAAAAGGTCAGAAATTTTCTAAGTACTGAAATCGTCAGAATTTTTCTAAGTACCGAAATCATTCGAATTTTTCTAAGTACCATAAAGGTCAGAAATTTTCCAAGTACCGAAAAGGTCAGAAATTTTCCAAGTACTGAAATCGTCAGAATTTTCTATGTACCGAAATCGTCTGAATTTTTCTAAGTACCGAAATCATCAGAATTTTTCTAAGTACCGAAAACTTCAGAAATTTTCTAAGTACCGAAAACTTCCGAGTCTTTTCTAAGAACCGAAATCGGCAGAATTTTTCTAAGTACCGAAAACGACAGAAATTTTCAAAGTAACGAAAACTTCTCATTGTTTTCTAAGTACCGAGATCGTCAGAATTTTTCTAAGTACCGTAAAGCTCAGAAATTTTCCAAGTACCGAAAATGTCAGAAATTTTCTTAGTATCGATAACTTCTGAATGTTTTCTAAGTACGGTAAACGTCTGAAATTTTCAAAGTACCGAAAAAGGCAGAAATTTTCTAAGTACCGAAATCAACAGAATTTTTCTAAGTACCGAAATCGATAGAATTTTTCTAAGTACCGAAATCAACAGAATTTTTCTAAGTACCGAATTCGACAGAATTTTTCTAAGTACCGAAATCAACAGAATATTTCTAAATACCGAAAAGGTCAGAAATTTTCTAAGTACCGAAATCATCAGAATTTTTCTAAGTACCGAAATCGTTTGAAATTTTCTAAATACCGAAAAGGTCAGAAATTTTCTAAGTACCGAAATCATCAGAATTTTTCTAAGTACCGAAAACTTCAGAAATTTTCTAAGCACCGAAAACTTCCGAGTCTTTTCTAAGTACCGAAATCGACAGAATTTTTCTAAGTACCGAAATCAACAGAATTTTTCTAAGTCCCGAAATCGGCAGAATTTTTCTAAGTACCGAAAACTTCTGAATGTTTAATAAGTATCGAAATCGTAAGAATTTTTCGGTACTTATACCGAAAACGTCAGAAATTTTCTAAGTACCGAAGACTTCGGAATGTTTTCTAAGTACCGAAATCGACAGAACTTTTCTAAGTACCGAAAACGTCAGATATTTTTTAAGTACCGAAAAGGTCAGAAATTTTCTAAGTAACGAAAACGTCAGAAATTATCTAAGTACCGAAACTTCAGATTGTTTTCTAAGTACCGAAATCGTCAGAATTTTTCTAAGTTCCGTAAAGGTCAGAAATTTTCCAAGTATTGAAAAGGTCAGAACTTTTCTAAGTACCGAAAACGTCAGATATTTTTTAAGTACCGAGAAGGTCAGAAATTTTCTAAGTGCCAAAATCAGCAGAATTTTTCCAAGTACCGAAATCATCAGAATTTTTCAAAGTACCGAAAACGACAGAAATTTTCTAAGTACCGAAAACTTCAGATTGTTTTCTAAGTACCGAAATCGTCAGAATTTTTCTAAGTACCGTAAAGGTCAGAAATTTTCCAAGTATTGAAAAGGTCAGAAATTTTCTAAGTACCGAAATCATCGGAATTTTTCTAAGTACCGAAATCGTCGGAATTTTTTTAAGTAAAGAAACCGTCAGAATTTTTCTAAGTACCAAAATCAACAGAATTTTTCTAAGTACCGAAATCGACAGAATTTTTCTAAGTACCGAAATCAGCAGAATTTTTCTAAGTACTGAAATCGACAGAATTTTTCTAAGTACCGAAAACGTCAGATAATTTTTAAGTACCGAAAAGGTCAGAAATTTTCCAAGTACCGAAAAGGTCAGAAATTTTCCAAGTACTGAAAACGTCAGATATTTTTTAAGTACCGAAATCGTCAGAATTTTCTATGTACCGAAATCGTCTGAATTTTTCTAAGTACCGAAATCATCAGAATTTTTCTAAGTACCGAAATCGATAGAATTTTTCTAAGTACCGAAATCAACAGAATTTTTCTAAGTACCGAATTCGACAGAATTTTTCTAAGTACCGAAATCAACAGAATATTTCTAAATACCGAAAAGGTCAGAAATTTTCTAAGTACCGAAATCATCAGAATTTTTCTAAGTACCGAAATCGTTTGAAATTTTCTAAATACCGAAAAGGTCAGAAATTTTCTAAGTACCGAAATCATCAGAATTTTTCTAAGTACCGAAAACTTCAGAAATTTTCTAAGCACCGAAAACTTCCGAGTCTTTTCTAAGTACCGAAATCGACAGAATTTTTCTAAGTACCGAAATCAACAGAATTTTTCTAAGTCCCGAAATCGGCAGAATTTTTCTAAGTACCGAAAACTTCTGAATGTTTAATAAGTATCGAAATCGTAAGAATTTTTCGGTACTTATACCGAAAACGTCAGAAATTTTCTAAGTACCGAAGACTTCGGAATGTTTTCTAAGTACCGAAATCGACAGAACTTTTCTAAGTACCGAAAACGTCAGATATTTTTTAAGTACCGAAAAGGTCAGAAATTTTCTAAGTAACGAAAACGTCAGAAATTATCTAAGTACCGAAACTTCAGATTGTTTTCTAAGTACCGAAATCGTCAGAATTTTTCTAAGTTCCGTAAAGGTCAGAAATGTTCCAAGTATTGAAAAGGTCAGAACTTTTCTAAGTACCGAAAACGTCAGATATTTTTTAAGTACCGAGAAGGTCAGAAATTTTCTAAGTGCCAAAATCAGCAGAATTTTTCCAAGTACCGAAATCATCAGAATTTTTCAAAGTACCGAAAACGACAGAAATTTTCTAAGTACCGAAAACTTCAGATTGTTTTCTAAGTACCGAAATCGTCAGAATTTTTCTAAGTACCGTAAAGGTCAGAAATTTTCCAAGTATTGAAAAGGTCAGAAATTTTCTAAGTACCGAAATCATCGGAATTTTTCTAAGTACCGAAATCGTCGGAATTTTTTTAAGTAAAGAAACCGTCAGAATTTTTCTAAGTACCAAAATCAACAGAATTTTTCTAAGTACCGAAATCGACAGAATTTTTCTAAGTACCGAAATCAGCAGAATTTTTCTAAGTACTGAAATCGACAGAATTTTTCTAAGTACCGAAAACGTCAGATAATTTTTAAGTACCGAAAAGGTCAGAAATTTTCCAAGTACCGAAAAGGTCAGAAATTTTCCAAGTACTGAAAACGTCAGATATTTTTTAAGTACCGAAATCGTCAGAATTTTCTATGTACCGAAATCGTCTGAATTTTTCTAAGTACCGAAATCATCAGAATTTTTCTAAGTACCGAAAACTTCAGAAATTTTCTAAGTACCGAAAACTTCCGAGTCTTTTCTAAGTACCGAAATCGGCAAAATTTTTCTAAGTACCGAAAACGACAGAAATTTTCAAAGTACCGAAAACTTCTGATTGTTTTCTAAGTACCGAGATCGTCAGAATTTTTCTAAGTACCGTAAAGGTCAGAAATTTTCCAAGTACCGAAAAAGTCAGAAATTTTCTAAGTATCGATAACTTCTGAATGTTTTCTAAGTACCGAAAACGTCTGAAATTTTCAAAGTACCGAAAAAGGCAGAAATTTTCTAAGTACCAAAATCAACAGAATTTTTCTAAGTACCGAAATCGATAGAATTTTTCTAAGTACCGAAATCAACAGAATTTTTCTAACTACCGAATTCGACAGAATTTTTCTAAGTACCGAAATCAACAGAATATTTCTAAATACCGAAAAGGTCAGAAATTTTCTAAGTACCGAAATCATCAGAATTTTTCTAAGTACCGAAATCGGCAGAATTTTTCTAAGTACCGAAAACTTCTGAATGTTTAATAAGTATCGAAATCGTAAGAATTTTCATTACTTATACCGAAAACGTCAGAATTTTTCTAAGTACCGAAATCAACAGAATATTTCTAAATACCGAAAAGGTCAGAAATTTTCTAAGTACCGAAATCAAAAGAATATTTCTAAGTTCCGAAATCACCAGAATTTTTCTAAGTACCGAAATCGTCTGAATTTTTCTAAGTACCGAAATCGTTTGAAATTTTCTAAATACCGAAAAGGTCAGAAATTTTCTAAGTACCGAAATCATCAGAATTTTTCTAAGTACCGAAAACTTCAGAAATTTTCTAAGCACCGAAAACTTCCGAGTCTTTTCTAAGTACCGAAATCGACAGAATTTTTCTAAGTACCGAAATCAACAGAATTTTTCTAAGTCCCGAAATCGGCAGAATTTTTCTAAGTACCGAAAACTTCTGAATGTTTAATAAGTATCGAAATCGTAAGAATTTTTCGGTACTTATACCGAAAACGTCAGAAATTTTCTAAGTACCGAAGACTTCTGAATGTTTTCTAAGTACCGAAATCGACAGAACTTTTCTAAGTACCGAAAACGTCAGATATTTTTTAAGTACCGAAAAGGTCAGAAATTTTCTAAGTAACGAAAACGTCAGAAATTATCTAAGTACCGAAACTTCAGATTGTTTTCTAAGTACCGAAATCGTCAGAATTTTTCTAAGTACCGTAAAGGTCAGAAATTTTCCAAGTATTGAAAAGGTCAGAAATTTTCTAAGTTCCGAAATCGTCAGAAATTTTCTAAGTACCGAAATCATCAGAATTTTTCTAAGTACCGAAATCAACAGAATTTTTCTAAGTACTGAAATCAACAGAATTTTTCTAAGTACGGAAAACGTCAGATAATTTTTAAGTACCGAAAAGGTCAGAAATTTTCCAAGTACCGAAATGGTCAGAAATTTTCTAAGTACCGAAAAGGTCAGAAATTTTCCAAGTACCGAAAAGGTCAGAAATTTTCTAAGTACTGAAATCGTCAGAAATTTTCTAAGTATCGAAAAGGTCAGAAATTTTTCAAGTACCGAAAAGGTCAAAAATTTTCTATGTACTGAAATCGTCAGAATTTTTCTAAGTACCGAAATCATTTGAATTTTCTAAGTACCGTAAAGGTCAGAAATTTTCCAAGTACCGAAAAGGTCAGAAATTTTCCAAGTACCGAAAACGTCAGATATTTTTTAAGTACCGAAATCAACAGAATATTTCGAAGTTCCGAAATCACCAGAATTTTTCTAAGTACCAAAATCGTCAGAATTTTTTTAAGTACCGATAACGTCAGAAATTTTCTAAGTACCGAAATCGTCGGAATTTTTCTAAGTACCGAAATCGTCTGAATTTTTCTAAGTACCGAAATCGTTTGAAATTTTCTAAATACCGAAAAGGTCAGAAATTTTCTAAGTACCGAAATCATCAGAATTTTTCTAAGTACCGAAAACTTCAGAATTTTTCTAAGTACCGAAAACTTCTGAATGTTTAATAAGTATCGAAATCGTAAGAATTTTTCGGTACTTATACCGAAAACATCAGAAATTTTCTAAGTACCGAAGACTTCTGAATGTTTTCTAAGTACCGAAATCAACAGAACTTTTCTAAGTACCGAAATCATCAGAATTTTTCTAAGTACCGAAAACGACAGAAATTTTCTAAGTACCGAAAACTTCTGATTGTTTTCTAAGTACCGAAATCGGCAGAATTTTTCTAAGTACCGAGAAGGTCAGAAATTTTCTAAGTACCAAAATCAGCAGAATTTTTCCAAGTACCGAAATCATCAGAATTTTTCTAAGTACCGAAAACGACAGAAATTTTCTAAGTACCGAAAACTTCAGATTGTTTTCTAAGTACAGAAATCGTCAGAATTTTTCTAAGTACCGTAAAGGTCAGAAATTTTCCAAGTATTGAAAAGGTTACAAATTTTCTAAGTACCGAAATCATCAGAATTTTTCTAAGTACCGAAATCGTCAAAATTTTCTAAGTACCGAAATCGTCGGAATTTTTCTAAGTACCGAAATCGTCGGAATTTTTTTAAGTAAAGAAATCGTCACAATTTTTCTAAGTACCAAAATCAACAGAATTTTTCTAAGTACCGAAATCGACAGAATTTTTCTAAGTACCGAAATCAGCAGAATTTTTCTAAGTACTGAAATCGACAGAATTTTTCTAAGTACCGAAAACGTCAGATAATTTTTAAGTACCGAAAAGGTCAGAAATTTTCCAAGTACCGAAAAGGTCAGAAATTTTCCAAGTACCGAAAAGGTCAGAAATTTTCTAAGTACTGAAATCGTCAGAATTTTTCTAAGTACCGAAATCATTCGAATTTTTCTAAGTACCATAAAGGTCAGAAATTTTCCAAGTACCGAAAAGGTCAGAAATTTTCCAAGTACTGAAATCGTCAGAATTTTCTATGTACCGAAATCGTCTGAATTTTTCTAAGTACCGAAATCATCAGAATTTTTCTAAGTACCGAAAACTTCAGAAATTTTCTAAGTACCGAAAACTTCCGAGTCTTTTCTAAGAACCGAAATCGGCAGAATTTTTCTAAGTACCGAAAACGACAGAAATTTTCAAAGTAACGAAAACTTCTCATTGTTTTCTAAGTACCGAGATCGTCAGAATTTTTCTAAGTACCGTAAAGCTCAGAAATTTTCCAAGTACCGAAAATGTCAGAAATTTTCTAAGTATCGATAACTTCTGAATGTTTTCTAAGTACGGTAAACGTCTGAAATTTTCAAAGTACCGAAAAAGGCAGAAATTTTCTAAGTACCGAAATCAACAGAATATTTCTAAGTACCGAAATCGATAGAATTTTTCTAAGTACCGAAATCAACAGAATTTTTCTAAGTACCGAATTCGACAGAATTTTTCTAAGTACCGAAATCAACAGAATATTTCTAAATACCGAAAAGGTCAGAAATTTTCTAAGTACCGAAATCATCAGAATTTTTCTAAGTACCGATATCGTTTGAAATTTTCTAAATACCGAAAAGGTCAGAAATTTTCTAAGTACCGAAATCATCAGAATTTTTCTAAGTACCGAAAACTTCAGAAATTTTCTAAGCACCGAAAACTTCCGAGTCTTTTCTAAGTACCGAAATCGACAGAATTTTTCTAAGTACCGAAATCAACAGAATTTTTCTAAGTCCCGAAATCGGCAGAATTTTTCTAAGTACCGAAAACTTCTGAATGTTTAATAAGTATCGAAATCGTAAGAATTTTTCGGTACTTATACCGAAAACGTCAGAAATTTTCTAAGTACCGAAGACTTCTGAATGTTTTCTAAGTACCGAAATCGACAGAACTTTTCTAAGTACCGAAAACGTCAGATACTTTTTAAGTACCGAAAAGGTCAGAAATTTTCTAAGTAACGAAAACGTCAGAAATTATCTAAGTACCGAAACTTCAGATTGTTTTCTAAGTACCGAAATCGTCAGAATTTTTCTAAGTTCCGTAAAGGTCAGAAATTTTCCAAGTATTGAAAAGGTCAGAACTTTTCTAAGTACCGAAAACGTCAGATATTTTTTAAGTACCGAGAAGGTCAGAAATTTTCTAAGTGCCAAAATCAGCAGAATTTTTCCAAGTACCGAAATCATCAGAATTTTTCAAAGTACCGAAAACGACAGAAATTTTCTAAGTACCGAAAACTTCAGATTGTTTTCTAAGTACCGAAATCGTCAGAATTTTTCTAAGTACCGTAAAGGTCAGAAATTTTCCAAGTATTGAAAAGGTCAGAAATTTTCTAAGTACCGAAATCATCGGAATTTTTCTAAGTACCGAAATCGTCGGAATTTTTTTAAGTAAAGAAACCGTCAGAATTTTTCTAAGTACCAAAATCAACAGAATTTTTCTAAGTACCGAAATCGACAGAATTTTTCTAAGTACCGAAATCAGCAGAATTTTTCTAAGTACTGAAATCGACAGAATTTTTCTAAGTACCGAAAACGTCAGATAATTTTTAAGTACCGAAAAGGTCAGAAATTTTCCAAGTACCGAAAAGGTCAGAAATTTTCCAAGTACTGAAAACGTCAGATATTTTTTAAGTACCGAAATCGTCAGAATTTTCTATGTACCGAAATCGTCTGAATTTTTCTAAGTACCGAAATCATCAGAATTTTTCTAAGTACCGAAAACTTCAGAAATTTTCTAAGTACCGAAAACTTCCGAGTCTTTTCTAAGTACCGAAATCGGCAAAATTTTTCTAAGTACCGAAAACGACAGAAATTTTCAAAGTACCGAAAACTTCTGATTGTTTTCTAAGTACCGAGATCGTCAGAATTTTTCTAAGTACCGTAAAGGTCAGAAATTTTCCAAGTACCGAAAAAGTCAGAAATTTTCTAAGTATCGATAACTTCTGAATGTTTTCTAAGTACCGAAAACGTCTGAAATTTTCAAAGTACCGAAAAAGGCAGAAATTTTCTAAGTACCAAAATCAACAGAATTTTTCTAAGTACCGAAATCGATAGAATTTTTCTAAGTACCGAAATCAACAGAATTTTTCTAACTACCGAATTCGACAGAATTTTTCTAAGTACCGAAATCAACAGAATATTTCTAAATACCGAAAAGGTCAGAAATTTTCTAAGTACCGAAATCATCAGAATTTTTCTAAGTACCGAAATCGGCAGAATTTTTCTAAGTACCGAAAACTTCTGAATGTTTAATAAGTATCGAAATCGTAAGAATTTTCATTACTTATACCGAAAACGTCAGAATTTTTCTAAGTACCGAAATCAACAGAATATTTCTAAATACCGAAAAGGTCAGAAATTTTCTAAGTACCGAAATCAAAAGAATATTTCTAAGTTCCGAAATCACCAGAATTTTTCTAAGTACCGAAATCGTCTGAATTTTTCTAAGTACCGAAATCGTTTGAAATTTTCTAAATACCGAAAAGGTCAGAAATTTTCTAAGTACCGAAATCATCAGAGTTTTTCTAAGTACCGAAAACTTCAGAAATTTTCTAAGCACCGAAAACTTCCGAGTCTTTTCTAAGTACCGAAATCGACAGAATTTTTCTAAGTACCGAAATCAACAGAATTTTTCTAAGTCCCGAAATCGGCAGAATTTTTCTAAGTACCGAAAACTTCTGAATGTTTAATAAGTATCGAAATCGTAAGAATTTTTCGGTACTTATACCGAAAACGTCAGAAATTTTCTAAGTACCGAAGACTTCTGAATGTTTTCTAAGTACCGAAATCGACAGAACTTTTCTAAGTACCGAAAACGTCAGATATTTTTTAAGTACCGAAAAGGTCAGAAATTTTCTAAGTAACGAAAACGTCAGAAATTATCTAAGTACCGAAACTTCAGATTGTTTTCTAAGTACCGAAATCGTCAGAATTTTTCTAAGTACCGTAAAGGTCAGAAATTTTCCAAGTATTGAAAAGGTCAGAAATTTTCTAAGTACCGAAATCGTCAGAAATTTTCTAAGTACCGAAATCATCAGAATTTTTCTAAGTACCGAAATCGTCGGAATTTTTCTAAGTACCGAAATCAACAGAATTTTTCTAAGTACCGAAATCGACAGAATTTTTCTAAGTACCGAAATCAACAGAATTTTTCTAAGTACTGAAATCAACAGAATTTTTCTAAGTACGGAAAACGTCAGATAATTTTTAAGTACCGAAAAGGTCAGAAATTTTCCAAGTACCGAAATGGTCAGAAATTTTCTAAGTACCGAAAAGGTCAGAAATTTTCCAAGTACCGAAAAGGTCAGAAATTTTCTAAGTACTGAAATCGTCAGAATTTTTCTAAGTACCGAAAACTTCAGAAATTTTCTAAGTACCGAAAACTTCCGAGTCTTTTCTAAGTACCGAAATCGGCAGAATTTTTCTAAGTACCGAAAACGACAGAAATTTTCAAAGTACCGAAAACTTCTGATTGTTTTCTAAGTACCGAGATCGTCAGAATTTTTCTAAGTACCGAAAACGTCTGAAATTTTCAAAGTACCGAAAAAGGCAGAAATTTTCTAAGCACCGAAAACTTCCGAGTCTTTTCTAAGTACCGAAATCAACAGAATTTTTCTAAGTCCCGAAATCGGCAGAATTTTTCTAAGTACCGAAAACTTCTGAATGTTTAATAAGTATCGAAATCGTAAGAATTTTTCGGTACTTATACCGAAATCGTCAGAAATTTTCTAAGTACCGAAGACTTCTGAATGTTTTCTAAGTACCGAAATCGACAGAACTTTTCTAAGTACCGAAAACGTCAGATATTTTTTAAGTACCGAGAAGGTCAGAAATTTTCTAAGTACCAAAATCAACAGAATTTTTCTAAGTACCGAAATCATCAGAATTTTTCTAAGTACCGAAAACGACAGAAATTTTCTAAGTACCGAAATCGGCAGAATTTTTCCAAGTACCAAAATCAACAGAATATTTCTAAGTTCCGAAATCACCAGAATTTTTCTAAGTACCGAAATCGTCAGAATTTTTCTAAGTACCGATAACGACAGAAATTTTCTAAGTACCGAAAAGGTCAGAAATTTTCCAAGTACCGAAAAGGTCAGAAATTTTCTACGTAACGAAAACGTCAGAAATTATCTAAGTACCGAAAACTTCTGATTGTTTTCTAAGTACCGAAATCGTCAGAATTTTTCTAAGTACCGTAAAGGTCTGAAATTTTCCAAGTATTGAAAAGGTCAGAAATTTTCTAAGTACCGAAATCGTCAGAAATTTTCTAAGTACCGAAAACGTCAGATATTTTTTAAGTACCGAGAAGGTCAGAAATTTTCAAAGTACCGAAAACTTCTCATTGTTTTCTAAGTACCGAGATCGTCAGAATTTTTCTAAGTACCGTAAAGGTCAGAAATTTTCCAAGTACCGAAAATGTCAGAAATTTTCTAAGTATCGATAACTTCTGAATGTTTTCTAAGTACCGAAAACGTCTGAAATTTTCAAAGTACCGAAAAAGGCAGAAATTTTCTAAGTACCGAAATCAACAGAATATTTCTAAATACCGAAAAGGTCAGAAATTTTCTAAGTACCGAAATCATCAGAAATTTTCCAAGTACCGAAAAGGTCAGAAATTTTCTAAGTACTGAAATCGTCAGAATTTTTCTAAGTACCGAAATCATTCGAATTTTTCTAAGTACCATAAAGGTCAGAAATTTTCCAAGTACCGAAAAGGTCAGAAATTTTCCAAGTACTGAAATCGTCAGAATTTTCTATGTACCGAAATCGTCTGAATTTTTCTAAGTACCGAAATTATCAGAATTTTTCTGAGTACCGAAAACTTCAGAAATTTTCTAAGTACCGAAAACTTCCGAGTCTTTTCTAAGAACCGAAATCGGCAGAATTTTTCTAAGTACCGAAAACGACAGAAATTTTCAAAGTAACGAAAACTTCTCATTGTTTTCTAAGTACCGAGATCGTCAGAATTTTTCTAAGTACCGTAAAGCTCAGAAATTTTCCAAGTACCGAAAATGTCAGAAATTTTCTAAGTATCGATAACTTCTGAATGTTTTCTAAGTACGGTAAACGTCTGAAATTTTCAAAGTACCGAAAAAGGCAGAAATTTTCTAAGTACCGAAATCAACAGAATTTTTCTAAGTACCGAAATCGATAGAATTTTTCTAAGTACCGAAATCAACAGAATTTTTCTAAGTACCGAATTCGACAGAATTTTTCTAAGTACCGAAATCAACAGAATATTTCTAAATACCGAAAAGGTCAGAAATTTTCTAAGTACCGAAATCATCAGAATTTTTCTAAGTACCGAAATCGTTTGAAATTTTCTAAATACCGAAAAGGTCAGATATTTTTTAAGTACCGAAAAGGTCAGAAATTTTCTAAGTAACGAAAACGTCAGAAATTATCTAAGTACCGAAACTTCAGATTGTTTTCTAAGTACCGAAATCGTCAGAATTTTTCTAAGTTCCGTAAAGGTCAGAAATTTTCCAAGTATTGAAAAGGTCAGAACTTTTCTAAGTACCGAAAACGTCAGATATTTTTTAAGTACCGAGAAGGTCAGAAATTTTCTAAGTGCCAAAATCAGCAGAATTTTTCCAAGTACCGAAATCATCAGAATTTTTCAAAGTACCGAAAACGACAGAAATTTTCTAAGTACCGAAAACTTCAGATTGTTTTCTAAGTACCGAAATCGTCAGAATTTTTCTAAGTACCGTAAAGGTCAGAAATTTTCCAAGTATTGAAAAGGTCAGAAATTTTCTAAGTACCGAAATCATCGGAATTTTTCTAAGTACCGAAATCGTCGGAATTTTTTTAAGTAAAGAAACCGTCAGAATTTTTCTAAGTACCAAAATCAACAGAATTTTTCTAAGTACCGAAATCGACAGAATTTTTCTAAGTACCGAAATCAGCAGAATTTTTCTAAGTACTGAAATCGACAGAATTTTTCTAAGTACCGAAAACGTCAGATAATTTTTAAGTACCGAAAAGGTCAGAAATTTTCCAAGTACCGAAAAGGTCAGAAATTTTCCAAGTACTGAAAACGTCAGATATTTTTTAAGTACCGAAATCGTCAGAATTTTCTATGTACCGAAATCGTCTGAATTTTTCTAAGTACCGAAATCATCAGAATTTTTCTAAGTACCGAAAACTTCAGAAATTTTCTAAGTACCGAAAACTTCCGAGTCTTTTCTAAGTACCGAAATCGGCAAAATTTTTCTAAGTACCGAAAACGACAGAAATTTTCAAAGTACCGAAAACTTCTGATTGTTTTCTAAGTACCGAGATCGTCAGAATTTTTCTAAGTACCGTAAAGGTCAGAAATTTTCCAAGTACCGAAAAAGTCAGAAATTTTCTAAGTATCGATAACTTCTGAATGTTTTCTAAGTACGGTAAACGTCTGAAATTTTCAAAGTACCGAAAAAGGCAGAAATTTTCTAAGTACCGAAATCAACAGAATTTTTCTAAGTACCGAAATCGATAGAATTTTTCTAAGTACCGAAATCAACAGAATTTTTCTAAGTACCGAATTCGACAGAATTTTTCTAAGTACCGAAATCAACAGAATATTTCTAAATACCGAAAAGGTCAGAAATTTTCTAAGTACCGAAATCATCAGAATTTTTCTAAGTACCGAAATCGTTTGAAATTTTCTAAATACCGAAAAGGTCAGAAATTTTCTAAGTACCGAAATCATCAGAATTTTTCTAAGTACCGAAAACTTCAGAAATTTTCTAAGCACCGAAAACTTCCGAGTCTTTTCTAAGTACCGAAATCGACAGAATTTTTCTAAGTACCGAAATCAACAGAATTTTTCTAAGTCCCGAAATCGGCAGAATTTTTCAAAGTACCGAAAACTTCTGAATGTTTAATAAGTATCGAAATCGTAAGAATTTTTCGGTACTTATACCGAAAACGTCAGAAATTTTCTAAGTACCGAAGACTTCTGAATGTTTTCTAAGTACCGAAATCGACAGAACTTTTCTAAGTACCGAAAACGTCAGATATTTTTTAAGTACCGAAAAGGTCAGAAATTTTCTAAGTAACGAAAACGTCAGAAATTATCTAAGTACCGAAACTTCAGATTGTTTTCTAAGTACCGAAATCGTCAGAATTTTTCTAAGTTCCGTAAAGGTCAGAAATTTTCCAAGTATTGAAAAGGTCAGAACTTTTCTAAGTACCGAAAACGTCAGATATTTTTTAAGTACCGAGAAGGTCAGAAATTTTCTAAGTGCCAAAATCAGCAGAATTTTTCCAAGTACCGAAATCATCAGAATTTTTCAAAGTACCGAAAACGACAGAAATTTTCTAAGTACCGAAAACTTCTGATTGTTTTCTAAGTACCGAAATCGGCAGAATTTTTCTAAGTACCGAGAAGGTCAGAAATTTTCTAAGTACCAAAATCAGCAGAATTTTTCCAAGTACCGAAATCATCAGAATTTTTCTAAGTACCGAAATCGTCAGAATTTTTCTAAGTACCGTAAAGGTCAGAAATTTTCCAAGTATTGAAAAGGTTAGAAATTTTCTAAGTACCGAAATCATCAGAATTTTTCTAAGTACCGAAATCGTCAAAATTTTCTAAGTACCTAAATCGTCGGAATTTTTCTAAGTACCGAAATCGTCGGAATTTTTTTAAGTAAAGAAATCGTCAGAATTTTTCTAAGTACCAAAATCAACAGAATTTTTCTAAGTACCGAAATCGACAGAATTTTTCTAAGTACTGAAATCGACAGAATTTTTCTAAGTACCGAAAACGTCAGATAATTTTTAAGTACCGAAAAGGTCAGAAATTTTCCATGTACCGAAATGGTCAGAAATTTTCTAAGTATCGAAAAGGTCAGAAATTTTTCAAGTACCGAAAAGGTCAAAAATTTTCTATGTACTGAAATCGTCAGAATTTTTCTAAGTACCGATATCATTTGAATTTTCTAAGTACCGTAAAGGTCAGAAATTTTCCAAGTACCGAAAAGGTCAGAAATTTTCCAAGTACCGAAAACGTCAGATATTTTTTAAGTACCGAAATCAACAGAATATTTCGAAGTTCCGAAATCACCAGAATTTTTCTAAGTACCAAAATCGTCAGAATTTTTTTAAGTACCGATAACGTCAGAAATTTTCTAAGTACCGAAATCGTCGGAATTTTTCTAAGTACCGAAATCGTCTGAATTTTTCTAAGTACCGAAATCGTTTGAAATTTTCTAAATACCGAAAAGGTCAGAAATTTTCTAAGTACCGAAATCATCAGAATTTTTCTAAGTACCGAAAACTTCAGAATTTTTCTAAGTACCGAAAACTTCTGAATGTTTAATAAGTATCGAAATCGTAAGAATTTTTCGGTACTTATACCGAAAACATCAGAAATTTTCTAAGTACCGAAGACTTATGAATGTTTTCTAAGTACCGAAATCAACAGAACTTTTCTAAGTACCGAAATCATCAGAATTTTTCTAAGTACCGAAAACGACAGAAATTTTCTAAGTACCGAAAACTTCTGATTGTTTTCTAAGTACCGAAATCGGCAGAATTTTTCTAAGTACCGAGAAGGTCAGAAATTTTCTAAGTACCAAAATCAGCAGAATTTTTCCAAGTACCGAAATCATCAGAATTTTTCTAAGTACCGAAAACGACAGAAATTTTCTAAGTACCGAAAACTTCAGATTGTTTTCTAAGTACAGAAATCGTCAGAATTTTTCTAAGTACCGTAAAGGTCAGAAATTTTCCAAGTATTGAAAAGGTTACAAATTTTCTAAGTACCGAAATCATCAGAATTTTTCTAAGTACCGAAATCGTCAAAATTTTCTAAGTACCGAAATCGTCGGAATTTTTCTAAGTACCGAAATCGTCGGAATTTTTTTAAGTAAAGAAATCGTCAGAATTTTTCTAAGTACCGAAATCAGCAGAATTTTTCTAAGTACTGAAATCGACAGAATTTTTCTAAGTACCGAAAACGTCAGATAATTTTTAAGTACCGAAAAGGTCAGAAATTTTCCAAGTACCGAAAAGGTCAGAAATTTTCCAAGTACCGAAAAGGTCAGAAATTTTCTAAGTACTGAAATCGTCAGAATTTTTCTAAGTACCGAAATCATTCGAATTTTTCTAAGTACCATAAAGGTCAGAAATTTTCCAAGTACCGAAAAGGTCAGAAATTTTCCAAGTACTGAAATCGTCAGAATTTTCTATGTACCGAAATCGTCTGAATTTTTCTAAGTACCGAAATTATCAGAATTTTTCTAAGTACCGAAAACTTCAGAAATTTTCTAAGTACCGAAAACTTCCGAGTCTTTTCTAAGAACCGAAATCGGCAGAATTTTTCTAAGTACCGAAAACGACAGAAATTTTCAAAGTAACGAAAACTTCTCATTGTTTTCTAAGTACCGAGATCGTCAGAATTTTTCTAAGTACCGTAAAGCTCAGAAATTTTCCAAGTACCGAAAATGTCAGAAATTTTCTAAGTATCGATAACTTCTGAATGTTTTCTAAGTACGGTAAACGTCTGAAATTTTCAAAGTACCGAAAAAGGCAGAAATTTTCTAAGTACCGAAATCAACAGAATTTTTCTAAGTACCGAAATCGATAGAATTTTTCTAAGTACCGAAATCAACAGAATTTTTCTAAGTACCGAATTCGACAGAATTTTTCTAAGTACCGAAATCAACAGAATATTTCTAAATACCGAAAAGGTCAGAAATTTTCTAAGTACCGAAATCATCAGAATTTTTCTAAGTACCGAAATCGTTTGAAATTTTCTAAATACCGAAAAGGTCAGATATTTTTTAAGTACCGAAAAGGTCAGAAATTTTCTAAGTAACGAAAACGTCAGAAATTATCTAAGTACCGAAACTTCAGATTGTTTTCTAAGTACCGAAATCGTCAGAATTTTTCTAAGTTCCGTAAAGGTCAGAAATTTTCCAAGTATTGAAAAGGTCAGAACTTTTCTAAGTACCGAAAACGTCAGATATTTTTTAAGTACCGAGAAGGTCAGAAATTTTCTAAGTGCCAAAATCAGCAGAATTTTTCCAAGTACCGAAATCATCAGAATTTTTCAAAGTACCGAAAACGACAGAAATTTTCTAAGTACCGAAAACTTCAGATTGTTTTCTAAGTACCGAAATCGTCAGAATTTTTCTAAGTACCGTAAAGGTCAGAAATTTTCCAAGTATTGAAAAGGTCAGAAATTTTCTAAGTACCGAAATCATCGGAATTTTTCTAAGTACCGAAATCGTCGGAATTTTTTTAAGTAAAGAAACCGTCAGAATTTTTCTAAGTACCAAAATCAACAGAATTTTTCTAAGTACCGAAATCGACAGAATTTTTCTAAGTACCGAAATCAGCAGAATTTTTCTAAGTACTGAAATCGACAGAATTTTTCTAAGTACCGAAAACGTCAGATAATTTTTAAGTACCGAAAAGGTCAGAAATTTTCCAAGTACCGAAAAGGTCAGAAATTTTCCAAGTACTGAAAACGTCAGATATTTTTTAAGTACCGAAATCGTCAGAATTTTCTATGTACCGAAATCGTCTGAATTTTTCTAAGTACCGAAATCATCAGAATTTTTCTAAGTACCGAAAACTTCAGAAATTTTCTAAGTACCGAAAACTTCCGAGTCTTTTCTAAGTACCGAAATCGGCAAAATTTTTCTAAGTACCGAAAACGACAGAAATTTTCAAAGTACCGAAAACTTCTGATTGTTTTCTAAGTACCGAGATCGTCAGAATTTTTCTAAGTACCGTAAAGGTCAGAAATTTTCCAAGTACCGAAAAAGTCAGAAATTTTCTAAGTATCGATAACTTCTGAATGTTTTCTAAGTACGGTAAACGTCTGAAATTTTCAAAGTACCGAAAAAGGCAGAAATTTTCTAAGTACCGAAATCAACAGAATTTTTCTAAGTACCGAAATCGATAGAATTTTTCTAAGTACCGAAATCAACAGAATTTTTCTAAGTACCGAATTCGACAGAATTTTTCTAAGTACCGAAATCAACAGAATATTTCTAAATACCGAAAAGGTCAGAAATTTTCTAAGTACCGAAATCATCAGAATTTTTCTAAGTACCGAAATCGTTTGAAATTTTCTAAATACCGAAAAGGTCAGAAATTTTCTAAGTACCGAAATCATCAGAATTTTTCTAAGTACCGAAAACTTCAGAAATTTTCTAAGCACCGAAAACTTCCGAGTCTTTTCTAAGTACCGAAATCAACAGAATTTTTCTAAGTACCGAAATCAACAGAATTTTTCTAAGTCCCGAAATCGGCAGAATTTTTCAAAGTACCGAAGACTTCTGAATGTTTTCTAAGTACCGAAATCGACAGAACTTTTCTAAGTACCGAAAACGTCAGATATTTTTTAAGTACCGAAAAGGTCAGAAATTTTCTAAGTAACGAAAACGTCAGAAATTATCTAAGTACCGAAACTTCAGATTGTTTTCTAAGTACCGAAATCGTCAGAATTTTTCTAAGTTCCGTAAAGGTCAGAAATTTTCCAAGTATTGAAAAGGTCAGAACTTTTCTAAGTACCGAAAACGTCAGATATTTTTTAAGTACCGAGAAGGTCAGAAATTTTCTAAGTGCCAAAATCAGCAGAATTTTTCCAAGTACCGAAATCATCAGAATTTTTCAAAGTACCGAAAACGACAGAAATTTTCTAAGTACCGAAAACTTCAGATTGTTTTCTAAGTACCGAAATCGTCAGAATTTTTCTAAGTACCGTAAAGGTCAGAAATTTTCCAAGTATTGAAAAGGTCAGAAATTTTCTAAGTACCGAAATCATCGGAATTTTTCTAAGTACCGAAATCGTCGGAATTTTTTTAAGTAAAGAAACCGTCAGAATTTTTCTAAGTACCAAAATCAACAGAATTTTTCTAAGTACCGAAATCGACAGAATTTTTCTAAGTACCGAAATCAGCAGAATTTTTCTAAGTACTGAAATCGACAGAATTTTTCTAAGTACCGAAAACGTCAGATAATTTTTAAGTACCGAAAAGGTCAGAAATTTTCCAAGTACCGAAAAGGTCAGAAATTTTCCAAGTACTGAAAACGTCAGATATTTTTTAAGTACCGAAATCGTCAGAATTTTCTATGTACCGAAATCGTCTGAATTTTTCTAAGTACCGAAATCATCAGAATTTTTCTAAGTACCGAAAACTTCAGAAATTTTCTAAGTACCGAAAACTTCCGAGTCTTTTCTAAGTACCGAAATCGGCAAAATTTTTCTAAGTACCGAAAACGACAGAAATTTTCAAAGTACCGAAAACTTCTGATTGTTTTCTAAGTACCGAGATCGTCAGAATTTTTCTAAGTACCGTAAAGGTCAGAAATTTTCCAAGTACCGAAAAAGTCAGAAATTTTCTAAGTATCGATAACTTCTGAATGTTTTCTAAGTACCGAAAACGTCTGAAATTTTCAAAGTACCGAAAAAGGCAGAAATTTTCTAAGTACCAAAATCAACAGAATTTTTCTAAGTACCGAAATCGATAGAATTTTTCTAAGTACCGAAATCAACAGAATTTTTCTAACTACCGAATTCGACAGAATTTTTCTAAGTACCGAAATCAACAGAATATTTCTAAATACCGAAAAGGTCAGAAATTTTCTAAGTACCGAAATCATCAGAATTTTTCTAAGTACCGAAATCGGCAGAATTTTTCTAAGTACCGAAAACTTCTGAATGTTTAATAAGTATCGAAATCGTAAGAATTTTCATTACTTATACCGAAAACGTCAGAATTTTTCTAAGTACCGAAATCAACAGAATATTTCTAAATACCGAAAAGGTCAGAAATTTTCTAAGTACCGAAATCAAAAGAATATTTCTAAGTTCCGAAATCACCAGAATTTTTCTAAGTACCGAAATCGTCTGAATTTTTCTAAGTACCGAAATCGTTTGAAATTTTCTAAATACCGAAAAGGTCAGAAATTTTCTAAGTACCGAAATCATCAGAATTTTTCTAAGTACCGAAAACTTCAGAAATTTTCTAAGCACCGAAAACTTCCGAGTCTTTTCTAAGTACCGAAATCGACAGAATTTTTCTAAGTACCGAAATCAACAGAATTTTTCTAAGTCCCGAAATCGGCAGAATTTTTCTAAGTACCGAAAACTTCTGAATGTTTAATAAGTATCGAAATCGTAAGAATTTTTCGGTACTTATACCGAAAACGTCAGAAATTTTCTAAGTACCGAAGACTTCTGAATGTTTTCTAAGTACCGAAATCGACAGAACTTTTCTAAGTACCGAAAACGTCAGATATTTTTTAAGTACCGAAAAGGTCAGAAATTTTCTAAGTAACGAAAACGTCAGAAATTATCTAAGTACCGAAACTTCAGATTGTTTTCTAAGTACCGAAATCGTCGGAATTTTTCTAAGTACCGAAATCAACAGAATTTTTCTAAGTACCGAAATCGACAGAATTTTTCTAAGTACCGAAATCAACAGAATTTTTCTAAGTACTGAAATCAACAGAATTTTTCTAAGTACGGAAAACGTCAGATAATTTTTAAGTACCGAAAAGGTCAGAAATTTTCCAAGTACCGAAATGGTCAGAAATTTTCTAAGTACCGAAAAGGTCAGAAATTTTCCAAGTACCGAAAAGGTCAGAAATTTTCTAAGTACTGAAATCGTCAGAATTTTTCTAAGTACCGAAATCATTCGAATTTTTCTAAGTACCGTAAAGGTCAGAAATTTTCCAAGTACCGAAAAGGTCAGAAATTTTCCAAGTACTGAAAACGTCAGATATTTTTTAAGTACCGAAATCATCAGAATTTTTCTAAGTTCCGAAATCGTCAGAATTTTCTATGTACCGAAATCGTCTGAATTTTTCTAAGTACCGAAATCATCAGAATTTTTCTAAGTACCGAAAACTTCAGAAATTTTCTAAGTACCGAAAACTTCCGAGTCTTTTCTAAGTACCGAAATCGGCAGAATTTTTCTAAGTACCGAAAACGACAGAAATTTTCAAAGTACCGAAAACTTCTGATTGTTTTCTAAGTACCGAGATCGTCAGAATTTTTCTAAGTACCGAAAACGTCTGAAATTTTCAAAGTACCGAAAAAGGCAGAAATTTTCTAAGTACCGAAATCAACAGAATTTTTCTAAGTACCGAAATCTATAGAATTTTTCTAAGTACCGAAATCAACAGAATTTTTCTAACTACCGAATTCGACAGAATTTTTCTAAGTACCGAAATCGTCAGAATTTTTCTAAGTACCGATAACGTCAGAAATTTTCTAAGTACCGAAATCGTCGGAATTTTTCTAAGTACCGAAAACTTCAGATTGTTTTCTAAGTACCGAAATCGTCAGAATTTTTCTAAGTACCGTAAAGGTCAGAAATTTTCCAAGTATTGAAAAGGTCAGAAATTTTCTAATTACCGAAATCATCAGAATTTTTCTAAGTACCGAAATCGTCGGAATTTTTCTTAGTACCGAAATCGTCGGAATTTTTTTAAGTAAAGAAATCGTCAGAATTTTTCTATGTACCAAAATCAACAGAATTTTTCTAAGTACCGAAATCGACAGAATTTTTCTAAGTACTGAAATCGTCAGAATTTTTCTAAGTACCGAAATCATTCGAATTTTTCTAAGTACCGTAAAGGTCAGAAATTTTCCAAGTACTGAAAAGGTCAGAAATTTTCCAAGTACCGAAAAGGTCAGAAATTTTCTAAGTAACGAAAACGTCAGAAATTATCTAAGTACCGAAAACTTCTGATTGTTTTCTAAGTACCGAAATCGTCAGAATTTTTCTAAGTACCGTAAAGGTCTGAAATTTTCCAAGTATTGAAAAGGTCAGAAATTTTCTAAGTACCGAAATCGTCAGAAATTTTCTAAGTACCGAAAACGTCAGATATTTTTTAAGTACCGAGAAGGTCAGAAATTTTCAAAGTACCGAAAACTTCTCATTGTTTTCTAAGTACCGAGATCGTCAGAATTTTTCTAAGTACCGTAAAGGTCAGAAATTTTCCAAGTACCGAAAATGTCAGAAATTTTCTAAGTATCGATAACTTCTGAATGTTTTCTAAGTACCGAAAACGTCTGAAATTTTCAAAGTACCGAAAAAGGCAGAAATTTTCTAAGTACCGAAATCAACAGAATTTTTCTAAGTACCGAAATCGATAGAATTTTTCTAAGTACCGAAATCAACAGAATTTTTCTAAGTACCGAATTCGACAGAATTTTTCTAAGTACCGAAATCAACAGAATATTTCTAAATACCGAAAAGGTCAGAAATTTTCTAAGTACCGAAATCATCAGAATTTTTCTAAGTACCGAAATCGGCAGAATTTTTCTAAGTACCGAAAACTTCTGAATGTTTAATAAGTATCGAAATCGTAAGAATTTTCATTACTTATACCGAAAACGTCAGAAATTTTCTAAGTACCGAAGACTACTGAATGTTTTCTAAGTACCGAAATCGACAGAACTTTTCTAAGTACCGAAAACGTCAGATATTTTTTAAGTACCGAGAAGGTCAGAAATTTTCTAAGTACCAAAATCAACAGAATTTTTCTAAGTACCGAAATCGGCAGAATTTTTCTAAGTACCGTAAAGGTCAGAAATTTTCCAAGTATTGAAAAGGTCAGAAATTTTCTAAGTACCGAAATCGTCGGAATTTTTCTAAGTACCGAAATCGTCGGAATTTTTTTAAGTAAAGAAATCGTCAGAATTTTTCTAAGTACCAAAATCAACAGAATTTTTCTAAGTACCGAAATCGACAGAATTTTTCTAAGTACCGAAATCAACAGAATTTTTCTAAGTACTGAAATCGACAGAATTTTTCTAAGTACCGAAAACGTCAGATAATTTTTAAGTACCGAAAAGGTCAGAAATTTTCCAAGTACCGAAATGGTCAGAAATTTTCTAAGTACCGAAAAGGTCAGAAATTTTCCAAGTACCGAAAAGGTCAGAAATTTTCTAAGTACTGAAATCGTCAGAATTTTTCTAAGTACCGAAATCATTCGAATTTTTCTAAGTACCGTAAAGGTCAGAAATTTTCCAAGTACTGAAAAGGTCAGATATTTTTTAAGTACCGAAATCATCAGAATTTTTCTAAGTTCCGAAATCGTCAGAAATTTTCTAAGTACCGAAATCATCAGAATTTTTCTAAGTACCGAAATCGTCAAAATTTTCTAAGTACCGAAATCGTCGGAATTTTTCTAAGTACCGAAATCGTCGGAATTTTTTTAAGTAAAGAAATCGTCAGAATTTTTCTAAGTACCGAAATCATCAGAATTTTTCTAAGTACCGAAAACTTCAGAAATTTTCTAAGTACCGAAAACTTCCGAGTCTTTTCTAAGTACCGAAATCGGCAAAATTTTTCTAAGTACCGAAAACGACAGAAATTTTCAAAGTACCGAAAACTTCTGATTGTTTTCTAAGTACCGAGATCGTCAGAATTTTTCTAAGTACCGTAAAGGTCAGAAATTTTCCAAGTACCGAAAAAGTCAGAAATTTTCTAAGTATCGATAACTTCTGAATGTTTTCTAAGTACCGAAAACGTCTGAAATTTTCAAAGTACCGAAAAAGGCAGAAATTTTCTAAGTACCAAAATCAACAGAATTTTTCTAAGTACCGAAATCGATAGAATTTTTCTAAGTACCGAAATCAACAGAATTTTTCTAACTACCGAATTCGACAGAATTTTTCTAAGTACCGAAATCAACAGAATATTTCTAAATACCGAAAAGGTCAGAAATTTTCTAAGTACCGAAATCATCAGAATTTTTCTAAGTACCGAAATCGGCAGAATTTTTCTAAGTACCGAAAACTTCTGAATGTTTAATAAGTATCGAAATCGTAAGAATTTTCATTACTTATACCGAAAACGTCAGAATTTTTCTAAGTACCGAAATCAACAGAATATTTCTAAATACCGAAAAGGTCAGAAATTTTCTAAGTACCGAAATCAAAAGAATATTTCTAAGTTCCGAAATCACCAGAATTTTTCTAAGTACCGAAATCGTCTGAATTTTTCTAAGTACCGAAATCGTTTGAAATTTTCTAAATACCGAAAAGGTCAGAAATTTTCTAAGTACCGAAATCATCAGAATTTTTCTAAGTACCGAAAACTTCAGAAATTTTCTAAGCACCGAAAACTTCCGAGTCTTTTCTAAGTACCGAAATCGACAGAATTTTTCTAAGTACCGAAATCAACAGAATTTTTCTAAGTCCCGAAATCGGCAGAATTTTTCTAAGTACCGAAAACTTCTGAATGTTTAATAAGTATCGAAATCGTAAGAATTTTTCGGTACTTATACCGAAAACGTCAGAAATTTTCTAAGTACCGAAGACTTCTGAATGTTTTCTAAGTACCGAAATCGACAGAACTTTTCTAAGTACCGAAAACGTCAGATATTTTTTAAGTACCGAAAAGGTCAGAAATTTTCTAAGTAACGAAAACGTCAGAAATTATCTAAGTACCGAAACTTCAGATTGTTTTCTAAGTACCGAAATCGTCGGAATTTTTCTAAGTACCGAAATCAACAGAATTTTTCTAAGTACCGAAATCGACAGAATTTTTCTAAGTACCGAAATCAACAGAATTTTTCTAAGTACTGAAATCAACAGAATTTTTCTAAGTACGGAAAACGTCAGATAATTTTTAAGTACCGAAAAGGTCAGAAATTTTCCAAGTACCGAAATGGTCAGAAATTTTCTAAGTACCGAAAAGGTCAGAAATTTTCCAAGTACCGAAAAGGTCAGAAATTTTCTAAGTACTGAAATCGTCAGAATTTTTCTAAGTACCGAAATCATTCGAATTTTTCTAAGTACCGTAAAGGTCAGAAATTTTCCAAGTACCGAAAAGGTCAGAAATTTTCCAAGTACTGAAAACGTCAGATATTTTTTAAGTACCGAAATCATCAGAATTTTTCTAAGTTCCGAAATCGTCAGAATTTTCTATGTACCGAAATCGTCTGAATTTTTCTAAGTACCGAAATCATCAGAATTTTTCTAAGTACCGAAAACTTCAGAAATTTTCTAAGTACCGAAAACTTCCGAGTCTTTTCTAAGTACCGAAATCGGCAGAATTTTTCTAAGTACCGAAAACGACAGAAATTTTCAAAGTACCGAAAACTTCTGATTGTTTTCTAAGTACCGAGATCGTCAGAATTTTTCTAAGTACCGAAAACGTCTGAAATTTTCAAAGTACCGAAAAAGGCAGAAATTTTCTAAGTACCGAAATCAACAGAATTTTTCTAAGTACCGAAATCTATAGAATTTTTCTAAGTACCGAAATCAACAGAATTTTTCTAACTACCGAATTCGACAGAATTTTTCTAAGTACCGAAATCGTCAGAATTTTTCTAAGTACCGATAACGTCAGAAATTTTCTAAGTACCGAAATCGTCGGAATTTTTCTAAGTACCGAAAACTTCAGATTGTTTTCTAAGTACCGAAATCGTCAGAATTTTTCTAAGTACCGTAAAGGTCAGAAATTTTCCAAGTATTGAAAAGGTCAGAAATTTTCTAATTACCGAAATCATCAGAATTTTTCTAAGTACCGAAATCGTCGGAATTTTTCTTAGTACCGAAATCGTCGGAATTTTTTTAAGTAAAGAAATCGTCAGAATTTTTCTATGTACCAAAATCAACAGAATTTTTCTAAGTACCGAAATCGACAGAATTTTTCTAAGTACTGAAATCGTCAGAATTTTTCTAAGTACCGAAATCATTCGAATTTTTCTAAGTACCGTAAAGGTCAGAAATTTTCCAAGTACTGAAAAGGTCAGAAATTTTCCAAGTACCGAAAAGGTCAGAAATTTTCTAAGTAACGAAAACGTCAGAAATTATCTAAGTACCGAAAACTTCTGATTGTTTTCTAAGTACCGAAATCGTCAGAATTTTTCTAAGTACCGTAAAGGTCTGAAATTTTCCAAGTATTGAAAAGGTCAGAAATTTTCTAAGTACCGAAATCGTCAGAAATTTTCTAAGTACCGAAAACGTCAGATATTTTTTAAGTACCGAGAAGGTCAGAAATTTTCAAAGTACCGAAAACTTCTCATTGTTTTCTAAGTACCGAGATCGTCAGAATTTTTCTAAGTACCGTAAAGGTCAGAAATTTTCCAAGTACCGAAAATGTCAGAAATTTTCTAAGTATCGATAACTTCTGAATGTTTTCTAAGTACCGAAAACGTCTGAAATTTTCAAAGTACCGAAAAAGGCAGAAATTTTCTAAGTACCGAAATCAACAGAATTTTTCTAAGTACCGAAATCGATAGAATTTTTCTAAGTACCGAAATCAACAGAATTTTTCTAAGTACCGAATTCGACAGAATTTTTCTAAGTACCGAAATCAACAGAATATTTCTAAATACCGAAAAGGTCAGAAATTTTCTAAGTACCGAAATCATCAGAATTTTTCTAAGTACCGAAATCGGCAGAATTTTTCTAAGTACCGAAAACTTCTGAATGTTTAATAAGTATCGAAATCGTAAGAATTTTCATTACTTATACCGAAAACGTCAGAAATTTTCTAAGTACCGAAGACTACTGAATGTTTTCTAAGTACCGAAATCGACAGAACTTTTCTAAGTACCGAAAACGTCAGATATTTTTTAAGTACCGAGAAGGTCAGAAATTTTCTAAGTACCAAAATCAACAGAATTTTTCTAAGTACCGAAATCATCAGAATTTTTCTAAGTACCGAAAACGACAGAAATTTTCTAAGTACCGAAAACTTCTGATTGTTTTCTAAGTACCGAAATCGGCAGAATTTTTCTAAGTACCGTAAAGGTCAGAAATTTTCCAAGTATTGAAAAGGTCAGAAATTTTCTAAGTACCGAAATCGTCGGAATTTTTCTAAGTACCGAAATCGTCGGAATTTTTTTAAGTAAAGAAATCGTCAGAATTTTTCTAAGTACCAAAATCAACAGAATTTTTCTAAGTACCGAAATCGACAGAATTTTTCTAAGTACCGAAATCAACAGAATTTTTCTAAGTACTGAAATCGACAGAATTTTTCTAAGTACCGAAAACGTCAGATAATTTTTAAGTACCGAAAAGGTCAGAAATTTTCCAAGTACCGAAATGGTCAGAAATTTTCTAAGTACCGAAAAGGTCAGAAATTTTCCAAGTACCGAAAAGGTCAGAAATTTTCTAAGTACTGAAATCGTCAGAATTTTTCTAAGTACCGAAATCATTCGAATTTTTCTAAGTACCGTAAAGGTCA
This sequence comes from Parasteatoda tepidariorum, assembly GCF_982258835.1. Classification (NCBI taxonomy): domain Eukaryota; kingdom Metazoa; phylum Arthropoda; class Arachnida; order Araneae; family Theridiidae; genus Parasteatoda; species Parasteatoda tepidariorum. The sequence continues at coordinate 130,994,785 of NC_141756.1, read as the reverse complement.
GAAATTTTCCAAGTACTGAAAAGGTCAGATATTTTTTAAGTACCGAAATCATCAGAATTTTTCTAAGTTCCGAAATCGTCAGAAATTTTCTAAGTACCGAAATCATCAGAATTTTTCTAAGTACCGAAATCGTCAAAATTTTCTAAGTACCGAAATCGTCGGAATTTTTCTAAGTACCGAAATCGTCGGAATTTTTTTAAGTAAAGAAATCGTCAGAATTTTTCTAAGTACCGAAATCGTCAGAATTTTTCTAAGTACCGATAACGACAGAAATTTTCTAAGTACCGATAACGACAGAAATTTTCTAAGTACCGAAAAGGTCAGAAATTTTCCAAGTATTGAAAAGGTCAGAAATTTTCTAAGTACCGAAATCGTCGGAATTTTTTTAAGTAAAGAAATCGTCAGAATTTTTCTAAGTACCAAAATGAACAGAATTTTTCTAAGTACCGAAATCGACAGAATTTTTCTAAGTACCGAAATCAACAGAATTTTTCTAAGTACTGAAATCGACAGAATTTTTCTAAGTACCGAAAACGTCAGATAATTTTTAAGTACCGTAAAGGTCAGAAATTTTCCAAGTACTGAAAAGGTCAGAAATTTTCCAAGTACCGAAAACGTCAGATATTTTTTAAGTACCGAAATCATCAGAATTTTTCTAAGTACCGAAATCGTCAAAATTTTCTAAGTACCGAAATCGTCGGAATTTTTCTAAGTACCGAAATCGTCGGAATTTTTTTAAGTAAAGAAATCGTCAGAATTTTTCTAAGTACCAAAATCAACAGAATATTTCTAAGTTCCGAAATCACCAGAATTTTTCTAAGTACCGAAATCGTCAGAATTTTTCTAAGTACCGATAACGACAGAAATTTTCTAAGTACCGAAAAGGTCAGAAATTTTCCAAGTACCGAAAAGGTCAGAAATTTTCTAAGTCCCGAAATCGTCTGAATTTTTCTAAGTACCGAAATCGTTTGAAATTTTCTAAATACCGAAAAGGTCAGAAATTTTCTAAGTCCCGAAATCGTCTGAATTTTTCTAAGTACCGAAATCGTTTGAAATTTTCTAAATACCGAAAAGGTCAGAAATTTTCTAAGTACCGAAATCATCAGAATTTTTCTAAGTACCGAAAACTTCAGAATTTTTCTAAGTACCGAAAACTTCTGAATGTTTAATAAGTATCGAAATCGTAAGAATTCTTCGGTACTTATACCGAAAACATCAGAAATTTTCTAAGTACCGAAGACTTCTGAATGTTTTCTAAGTACCGAAATCGACAGAACTTTTCTAAGTACCGAAAGCGTCAGATATTTTTTAAGTACCGAGAAGGTCAGAAATTTTCTAAGTACCAAAATCAACAGAATTTTTCTAAGTACCGAAATCATCAGAATTTTTCTAAGTACCGAAAACGACAGAAATTTTCTAAGTACCGAAAACTTCTGATTGTTTTCTAAGTACCGAAATCGGCAGAATTTTTCTAAGTACCGAGAAGGTCAGAAATTTTCTAAGTACCAAAATCAGCAGAATTTTTCCAAGTACCGAAATCATCAGAATTTTTCTAAGTACCGAAAACGACAGAAATTTTCTAAGTACCGAAAACTTCAGATTGTTTTCTAAGTACCGAAATCGTCAGAATTTTTCTAAGTACCGTAAAGGTCAGAAATTTTCCAAGTATTGAAAAGGTTAGAAATTTTCTAAGTACCGAAATCATCAGAATTTTTCTAAGTACCGAAATCGTCAAAATTTTCTAAGTACCTAAATCGTCGGAATTTTTCTAAGTACCGAAATCGTCGGAATTTTTTTAAGTAAAGAAATCGTCAGAATTTTTCTAAGTACCAAAATCAACAGAATTTTTCTAAGTACCGAAATCGACAGAATTTTTCTAAGTACTGAAATCGACAGAATTTTTCTAAGTACCGAAAACGTCAGATAATTTTTAAGTACCGAAAAGGTCAGAAATTTTCTAAGTAACGAAAACGTCAGAAATTATCTAAGTACCGAAACTTCAGATTGTTTTCTAAGTACCGAAATCGTCGGAATTTTTCTAAGTACCGAAATCAACAGAATTTTTCTAAGTACCGAAATCGACAGAATTTTTCTAAGTACCGAAATCAACAGAATTTTTCTAAGTACTGAAATCAACAGAATTTTTCTAAGTACGGAAAACGTCAGATAATTTTTAAGTACCGAAAAGGTCAGAAATTTTCCAAGTACCGAAATGGTCAGAAATTTTCTAAGTACCGAAAAGGTCAGAAATTTTCCAAGTACCGAAAAGGTCAGAAATTTTCTAAGTACTGAAATCGTCAGAATTTTTCTAAGTACCGAAATCATTCGAATTTTTCTAAGTACCGTAAAGGTCAGAAATTTTCCAAGTACCGAAAAGGTCAGAAATTTTCCAAGTACTGAAAACGTCAGATATTTTTTAAGTACCGAAATCATCAGAATTTTTCTAAGTTCCGAAATCGTCAGAATTTTCTATGTACCGAAATCGTCTGAATTTTTCTAAGTACCGAAATCATCAGAATTTTTCTAAGTACCGAAAACTTCAGAAATTTTCTAAGTACCGAAAACTTCCGAGTCTTTTCTAAGTACCGAAATCGGCAGAATTTTTCTAAGTACCGAAAACGACAGAAATTTTCAAAGTACCGAAAACTTCTGATTGTTTTCTAAGTACCGAGATCGTCAGAATTTTTCTAAGTACCGAAAACGTCTGAAATTTTCAAAGTACCGAAAAAGGCAGAAATTTTCTAAGTACCGAAATACAGAATTTTTCTAAGTACCGAAATCTATAGAATTTTTCTAAGTACCGAAATCAACAGAATTTTTCTAACTACCGAATTCGACAGAATTTTTCTAAGTACCGAAATCGTCAGAATTTTTCTAAGTACCGATAACGTCAGAAATTTTCTAAGTACCGAAATCGTCGGAATTTTTCTAAGTACCGAAAACTTCAGATTGTTTTCTAAGTACCGAAATCGTCAGAATTTTTCTAAGTACCGTAAAGGTCAGAAATTTTCCAAGTATTGAAAAGGTCAGAAATTTTCTAAGTACCGAAATCATCAGAATTTTTCTAAGTACCGAAATCGTCGGAATTTTTCTTAGTACCGAAATCGTCGGAATTTTTTTAAGTAAAGAAATCGTCAGAATTTTTCTATGTACCAAAATCAACAGAATTTTTCTAAGTACCGAAATCGACAGAATTTTTCTAAGTACTGAAATCGTCAGAATTTTTCTAAGTACCGAAATCATTCGAATTTTTCTAAGTACCGTAAAGGTCAGAAATTTTCCAAGTACTGAAAAGGTCAGAAATTTTCCAAGTACCGAAAAGGTCAGAAATTTTCTAAGTAACGAAAACGTCAGAAATTATCTAAGTACCGAAAACTTCTGATTGTTTTCTAAGTACCGAAATCGTCAGAATTTTTCTAAGTACCGTAAAGGTCTGAAATTTTCCAAGTATTGAAAAGGTCAGAAATTTTCTAAGTACCGAAATCGTCAGAAATTTTCTAAGTACCGAAAACGTCAGATATTTTTTAAGTACCGAGAAGGTCAGAAATTTTCAAAGTACCGAAAACTTCTCATTGTTTTCTAAGTACCGAGATCGTCAGAATTTTTCTAAGTACCGTAAAGGTCAGAAATTTTCCAAGTACCGAAAATGTCAGAAATTTTCTAAGTATCGATAACTTCTGAATGTTTTCTAAGTACCGAAAACGTCTGAAATTTTCAAAGTACCGAAAAAGGCAGAAATTTTCTAAGTACCGAAATCAACAGAATTTTTCTAAGTACCGAAATCGATAGAATTTTTCTAAGTACCGAAATCAACAGAATTTTTCTAAGTACCGAATTCGACAGAATTTTTCTAAGTACCGAAATCAACAGAATATTTCTAAATACCGAAAAGGTCAGAAATTTTCTAAGTACCGAAATCATCAGAATTTTTCTAAGTACCGAAATCGGCAGAATTTTTCTAAGTACCGAAAACTTCTGAATGTTTAATAAGTATCGAAATCGTAAGAATTTTCATTACTTATACCGAAAACGTCAGAAATTTTCTAAGTACCGAAGACTACTGAATGTTTTCTAAGTACCGAAATCGACAGAACTTTTCTAAGTACCGAAAACGTCAGATATTTTTTAAGTACCGAGAAGGTCAGAAATTTTCTAAGTACCAAAATCAACAGAATTTTTCTAAGTACCGAAATCATCAGAATTTTTCTAAGTACCGAAAACGACAGAAATTTTCTAAGTACCGAAAACTTCTGATTGTTTTCTAAGTACCGAAATCGGCAGAATTTTTCTAAGTACCGTAAAGGTCAGAAATTTTCCAAGTATTGAAAAGGTCAGAAATTTTCTAAGTACCGAAATCGTCGGAATTTTTCTAAGTACCGAAATCGTCGGAATTTTTTTAAGTAAAGAAATCGTCAGAATTTTTCTAAGTACCAAAATCAACAGAATTTTTCTAAGTACCGAAATCGACAGAATTTTTCTAAGTACCGAAATCAACAGAATTTTTCTAAGTACTGAAATCGACAGAATTTTTCTAAGTACCGAAAACGTCAGATAATTTTTAAGTACCGAAAAGGTCAGAAATTTTCCAAGTACCGAAATGGTCAGAAATTTTCTAAGTACCGAAAAGGTCAGAAATTTTCCAAGTACCGAAAAGGTCAGAAATTTTCTAAGTACTGAAATCGTCAGAATTTTTCTAAGTACCGAAATCATTCGAATTTTTCTAAGTACCGTAAAGGTCAGAAATTTTCCAAGTACTGAAAAGGTCAGATATTTTTTAAGTACCGAAATCATCAGAATTTTTCTAAGTTCCGAAATCGTCAGAAATTTTCTAAGTACCGAAATCATCAGAATTTTTCTAAGTACCGAAATCGTCAAAATTTTCTAAGTACCGAAATCGTCGGAATTTTTCTAAGTACCGAAATCGTCGGAATTTTTTTAAGTAAAGAAATCGTCAGAATTTTTCTAAGTACCGAAATCGTCAGAATTTTTCTAAGTACCGATAACGACAGAAATTTTCTAAGTACCGATAACGACAGAAATTTTCTAAGTACCGAAAAGGTCAGAAATTTTCCAAGTATTGAAAAGGTCAGAAATTTTCTAAAAACCGAAATCGTCGGAATTTTTTTAAGTAAAGAAATCGTCAGAATTTTTCTAAGTACCAAAATGAACAGAATTTTTCTAAGTACCGAAATCGACAGAATTTTTCTAAGTACCGAAATCAACAGAATTTTTCTAAGTACTGAAATCGACAGAATTTTTCTAAGTACCGAAAACGTCAGATAATTTTAAGTACCGTAAAGGTCAGAAATTTTCCAAGTACTGAAAAGGTCAGAAATTTTCCAAGTACCGAAAACGTCAGATATTTTTTAAGTACCGAAATCATCAGAATTTTTCTAAGTACCGAAATCGTCAAAATTTTCTAAGTACCGAAATCGTCGGAATTTTTCTAAGTACCGAAATCGTCGGAATTTTTTTAAGTAAAGAAATCGTCAGAATTTTTCTAAGTACCAAAATCAACAGAATATTTCTAAGTTCCGAAATCACCAGAATTTTTCTAAGTACCGAAATCGTCAGAATTTTTCTAAGTACCGATAACGACAGAAATTTTCTAAGTACCGAAAAGGTCAGAAATTTTCCAAGTACCGAAAAGGTCAGAAATTTTCTAAGTCCCGAAATCGTCTGAATTTTTCTAAGTACCGAAATCGTTTGAAATTTTCTAAATACAGAAAAGGTCAGAAATTTTCTAAGTACCGAAATCGTCTGAATTTTTATAAGTACTGAAATCGTTTGAAATTTTCTAAATACCGAAAAGGTCAGAAATTTTCTAAGTCCCGAAATCGTCTGAATTTTTCTAAGTACCGAAATCGTTTGAAATTTTCTAAATACCGAAAAGGTCAGAAATTTTCTAAGTACCGAAATCATCAGAATTTTTCTAAGTACCGAAAACTTCAGAATTTTTCTAAGTACCGAAAACTTCTGAATGTTTAATAAGTATCGAAATCGTAAGAATTCTTCGGTACTTATACCGAAAACATCAGAAATTTTCTAAGTACCGAAGACTTCTGAATGTTTTCTAAGTACCGAAATCGACAGAACTTTTCTAAGTACCGAAAGCGTCAGATATTTTTTAAGTACCGAAAACGACAGAAATTTTCTAAGTACCGAAAACTTCTGATTGTTTTCTAAGTACCGAAATCGGCAGAATTTTTCTAAGTACCGAGAAGGTCAGAAATTTTCTAAGTACCAAAATCAGCAGAATTTTTCCAAGTACCGAAATCATCAGAATTTTTCTAAGTACCGAAAACGACAGAAATTTTCTAAGTACCGAAAACTTCAGATTGTTTTCTAAGTACCGAAATCGTCAGAATTTTTCTAAGTACCGTAAAGGTCAGAAATTTTCCAAGTATTGAAAAGGTTAGAAATTTTCTAAGTACCGAAATCATCAGAATTTTTCTAAGTACCGAAATCGTCAAAATTTTCTAAGTACCTAAATCGTCGGAATTTTTCTAAGTACCGAAATCGTCGGAATTTTTTTAAGTAAAGAAATCGTCAGAATTTTTCTAAGTACCAAAATCAACAGAATTTTTCTAAGTACCGAAATCGACAGAATTTTTCTAAGTACTGAAATCGACAGAATTTTTCTAAGTACCGAAAACGTCAGATAATTTTTAAGTACCGAAAAGGTCAGAAATTTTCCAAGTACCGAAATGGTCAGAAATTTTCTAAGTATCGAAAAGGTCAGAAATTTTTCAAGTACCGAAAAGGTCAAAAATTTTCTATGTACTGAAATCGTCAGAATTTTTCTAAGTACCGAAATCATTTGAATTTTCTAAGTACCGTAAAGGTCAGAAATTTTCCAAGTACCGAAAAGGTCAGAAATTTTCCAAGTACCGAAAACGTCAGATATTTTTTAAGTACCGAAATCAACAGAATATTTCGAAGTTCCGAAATCACCAGAATTTTTCTAAGTACCAAAATCGTCAGAATTTTTTTAAGTACCGATAACGTCAGAAATTTTCTAAGTACCGAAATCGTCGGAATTTTTCTAAGTACCGAAATAGTCTGAATTTTTCTAAGTACCGAAATCGTTTGAAATTTTCTAAATACCGAAAAGGTCAGAAATTTTCTAAGTACCGAAATCATCAGAATTTTTCTAAGTACCGAAAACTTCAGAATTTTTCTAAGTACCGAAAACTTCTGAATGTTTAATAAGTATCGAAATCGTAAGAATTTTTCGGTACTTATACCGAAAACATCAGAAATTTTCTAAGTACCGAAGACTTCTGAATGTTTTCTAAGTACCGAAATCAACAGAACTTTTCTAAATACCGAAATCATAAGAATTTTTCTAAGTACCGAAAACGACAGAAATTTTCTAAGTACCGAAAACTTCTGATTGTTTTCTAAGTACCGAAATCGGCAGAATTTTTCTAAGTACCGAGAAGGTCAGAAATTTTCTAAGTACCAAAATCAGCAGAATTTTTCCAAGTACCGAAATCATCAGAATTTTTCTAAGTACCGAAAACGACAGAAATTTTCTAAGTACCGAAAACTTCAGATTGTTTTCTAAGTACAGAAATCGTCAGAATTTTTCTAAGTACCGTAAAGGTCAGAAATTTTCCAAGTATTGAAAAGGTTACAAATTTTCTAAGTACCGAAATCATCAGAATTTTTCTAAGTACCGAAATCGTCAAAATTTTCTAAGTACCGAAATCGTCGGAATTTTTCTAAGTACCGAAATCGTCGGAATTTTTTTAAGTAAAGAAATCGTCAGAATTTTTCTAAGTACCAAAATCAACAGAATTTTTCTAAGTACCGAAATCGACAGAATTTTTCTAAGTACCGAAATCAGCAGAATTTTTCTAAGTACTGAAATCGACAGAATTTTTCTAAGTACCGAAAACGTCAGATAATTTTTAAGTACCGAAAAGGTCAGAAATTTTCCAAGTACCGAAAAGGTCAGAAATTTTCCAAGTACCGAAAAGGTCAGAAATTTTCTAAGTACTGAAATCGTCAGAATTTTTCTAAGTACCGAAATCATTCGAATTTTTCTAAGTACCATAAAGGTCAGAAATTTTCCAAGTACCGAAAAGGTCAGAAATTTTCCAAGTACTGAAATCGTCAGAATTTTTCTAAGTACCGAAAACTTCAGAAATTTTCTAAGTACCGAAAACTTCCGAGTCTTTTCTAAGAACCGAAATCGGCAGAATTTTTCTAAGTACCGAAAACGACAGAAATTTTCAAAGTAACGAAAACTTCTCATTGTTTTCTAAGTACCGAGATCGTCAGAATTTTTCTAAGTACCGTAAAGCTCAGAAATTTTCCAAGTACCGAAAATGTCAGAAATTTTCTTAGTATCGATAACTTCTGAATGTTTTCTAAGTACGGTAAACGTCTGAAATTTTCAAAGTACCGAAAAAGGCAGAAATTTTCTAAGTACCGAAATCAACAGAATTTTTCTAAGTACCGAAATCGATAGAATTTTTCTAAGTACCGAAATCAACAGAATTTTTCTAAGTACCGAATTCGACAGAATTTTTCTAAGTACCGAAATCAACAGAATATTTCTAAATACCGAAAAGGTCAGAAATTTTCTAAGTACCGAAATCATCAGAATTTTTCTAAGTACCGAAATCGTTTGAAATTTTCTAAATACCGAAAAGGTCAGAAATTTTCTAAGTACCGAAATCATCAGAATTTTTCTAAGTACCGAAAACTTCAGAAATTTTCTAAGCACCGAAAACTTCCGAGTCTTTTCTAAGTACCGAAATCGACAGAATTTTTCTAAGTACCGAAATCAACAGAATTTTTCTAAGTCCCGAAATCGGCAGAATTTTTCTAAGTACCGAAAACTTCTGAATGTTTAATAAGTATCGAAATCGTAAGAATTTTTCGGTACTTATACCGAAAACGTCAGAAATTTTCTAAGTACCGAAGACTTCTGAATGTTTTCTAAGTACCGAAATCGACAGAACTTTTCTAAGTACCGAAAACGTCAGATATTTTTTAAGTACCGAAAAGGTCAGAAATTTTCTAAGTAACGAAAACGTCAGAAATTATCTAAGTACCGAAACTTCAGATTGTTTTCTAAGTACCGAAATCGTCAGAATTTTTCTAAGTTCCGTAAAGGTCAGAAATTTTCCAAGTATTGAAAAGGTCAGAACTTTTCTATGTACCGAAAACGTCAGATATTTTTTAAGTACCGAGAAGGTCAGAAATTTTCTAAGTGCCAAAATCAGCAGAATTTTTCCAAGTACCGAAATCATCAGAATTTTTCAAAGTACCGAAAACGACAGAAATTTTCTAAGTACCGAAAACTTCAGATTGTTTTCTAAGTACCGAAATCGTCAGAATTTTTCTAAGTACCGTAAAGGTCAGAAATTTTCCAAGTATTGAAAAGGTCAGAAATTTTCTAAGTACCGAAATCATCGGAATTTTTCTAAGTACCGAAATCGTCGGAATTTTTTTAAGTAAAGAAACCGTCAGAATTTTTCTAAGTACCAAAATCAACAGAATTTTTCTAAGTACCGAAATCGACAGAATTTTTCTAAGTACCGAAATCAGCAGAATTTTTCTAAGTACTGAAATCGACAGAATTTTTCTAAGTACCGAAAACGTCAGATAATTTTTAAGTACCGAAAAGGTCAGAAATTTTCCAAGTACCGAAAAGGTCAGAAATTTTCCAAGTACTGAAAACGTCAGATATTTTTTAAGTACCGAAATCGTCAGAATTTTCTATGTACCGAAATCGTCTGAATTTTTCTAAGTACCGAAATCATCAGAATTTTTCTAAGTACCGAAAACGACAGAAATTTTCAAAGTACCGAAAACTTCTGATTGTTTTCTAAGTACCGAGATCGTCAGAATTTTTCTAAGTACCGTAAAGGTCAGAAATTTTCCAAGTACCGAAAAAGTCAGAAATTTTCTAAGTATCGATAACTTCTGAATGTTTTCTAAGTACCGAAAACGTCTGAAATTTTCAAAGTACCGAAAAAGGCAGAAATTTTCTAAGTACCGAAATCAACAGAATTTTTCTAACTACCGAATTCGACAGAATTTTTCTAAGTACCGAAATCAACAGAATATTTCTAAATACCGAAAAGGTCAGAAATTTTCTAAGTACCGAAATCATCAGAATTTTTCTAAGTACCGAAATCGGCAGAATTTTTCTAAGTACCGAAAACTTCTGAATGTTTAATAAGTATCGAAATCGTAAGAATTTTCATTACTTATACCGAAAACGTCAGAATTTTTCTAAGTACCGAAATCAACAGAATATTTCTAAATACCGAAAAGGTCAGAAATTTTCTAAGTACCGAAATCAAAAGAATATTTCTAAGTTCCGAAATCACCAGAATTTTTCTAAGTACCGAAATCGTCTGAATTTTTCTAAGTACCGAAATCGTTTGAAATTTTCTAAATACCGAAAAGGTCAGAAATTTTCTAAGTACCGAAATCATCAGAGTTTTTCTAAGTACCGAAAACTTCAGAAATTTTCTAAGCACCGAAAACTTCCGAGTCTTTTCTAAGTACCGAAATCGACAGAATTTTTCTAAGTACCGAAATCAACAGAATTTTTCTAAGTCCCGAAATCGGCAGAATTTTTCTAAGTACCGAAAACTTCTGAATGTTTAATAAGTATCGAAATCGTAAGAATTTTTCGGTACTTATACCGAAAACGTCAGAAATTTTCTAAGTACCGAAGACTTCTGAATGTTTTCTAAGTACCGAAATCGACAGAACTTTTCTAAGTACCGAAAACGTCAGATATTTTTTAAGTACCGAAAAGGTCAGAAATTTTCTAAGTAACGAAAACGTCAGAAATTATCTAAGTACCGAAACTTCAGATTGTTTTCTAAGTACCGAAATCGTCAGAATTTTTCTAAGTACCGTAAAGGTCAGAAATTTTCCAAGTATTGAAAAGGTCAGAAATTTTCTAAGTACCGAAATCGTCAGAAATTTTCTAAGTACCGAAATCATCAGAATTTTTCTAAGTACCGAAATCGTCGGAATTTTTCTAAGTACCGAAATCAACAGAATTTTTCTAAGTACCGAAATCGACAGAATTTTTCTAAGTACCGAAATCAACAGAATTTTTCTAAGTACTGAAATCAACAGAATTTTTCTAAGTACGGAAAACGTCAGATAATTTTTAAGTACCGAAAAGGTCAGAAATTTTCCAAGTACCGAAATGGTCAGAAATTTTCTAAGTACCGAAAAGGTCAGAAATTTTCCAAGTACCGAAAAGGTCAGAAATTTTCTAAGTACTGAAATCGTCAGAATTTTTCTAAGTACCGAAAACTTCTGAAATTTTCTAAGTACCGAAAACTTCCGAGTCTTTTCTAAGTACCGAAATCGGCAGAATTTTTCTAAGTACCGAAAACGACAGAAATTTTCAAAGTACCGAAAACTTCTGATTGTTTTCTAAGTACCGAGATCGTCAGAATTTTTCTAAGTACCGAAAACGTCTGAAATTTTCAAAGTACCGAAAAAGGCAGAAATTTTCTAAGCACCGAAAACTTCCGAGTCTTTTCTAAGTACCGAAATCAACAGAATTTTTCTAAGTCCCGAAATCGGCAGAATTTTTCTAAGTACCGAAAACTTCTGAATGTTTAATACGTATCGAAATCGTAAGAATTTTTCGGTACTTATACCGAAATCGTCAGAAATTTTCTAAGTACCGAAGACTTCTGAATGTTTTCTAAGTACCGAAATCGACAGAACTTTTCTAAGTACCGAAAACGTCAGATATTTTTTAAGTACCGAGAAGGTCAGAAATTTTCTAAGTACCAAAATCAACAGAATTTTTCTAAGTACCGAAATCATCAGAATTTTTCTAAGTACCGAAAACGACAGAAATTTTCTAAGTACCGAAATCGGCAGAATTTTTCCAAGTACCAAAATCAACAGAATATTTCTAAGTTCCGAAATCACCAGAATTTTTCTAAGTACCGAAATCGTCAGAATTTTTCTAAGTACCGATAACGACAGAAATTTTCTAAGTACCGAAAAGGTCAGAAATTTTCCAAGTACCGAAAAGGTCAGAAATTTTCTACGTAACGAAAACGTCAGAAATTATCTAAGTACCGAAAACTTCTGATTGTTTTCTAAGTACCGAAATCGTCAGAATTTTTCTAAGTACCGTAAAGGTCTGAAATTTTCCAAGTATTGAAAAGGTCAGAAATTTTCTAAGTACCGAAATCGTCAGAAATTTTCTAAGTACCGAAAACGTCAGATATTTTTTAAGTACCGAGAAGGTCAGAAATTTTCAAAGTACCGAAAACTTCTCATTGTTTTCTAAGTACCGAGATCGTCAGAATTTTTCTAAGTACCGTAAAGGTCAGAAATTTTCCAAGTACCGAAAATGTCAGAAATTTTCTAAGTATCGATAACTTCTGAATGTTTTCTAAGTACCGAAAACGTCTGAAATTTTCAAAGTACCGAAAAAGGCAGAAATTTTCTAAGTACCGAAATCAACAGAATATTTCTAAATACCGAAAAGGTCAGAAATTTTCTAAGTACCGAAATCATCAGAATTTTTCTAAGTACCGAAATCGTCGGAATTTTTCTAAGTCCCGAAATCGTCTGAATTTTTCTAAGTACCGAAATCGTTTGAAATTTTCTAAATACCGAAAAGGTCAGAAATTTTCTAAGTACCGAAATCATCAGAATTTTTCTAAGTACCGAAAACTTCAGAAATTTTCTAAGCACCGAAAACTTCCGAGTCTTTTCTAAGTACCGAAATCGACAGAATTTTTCTAAGTACCGAAATCAACAGAATTTTTCTAAGTCCCGAAATCGGCAGAATTTTTCTAAGTACCGAAAACTTCTGAATGTTTAATAAGTATCGAAATCGTAAGAATTTTTCGGTACTTATACCGAAAACGTCAGAAATTTTCTAAGTACCGAAAACTTCAGATTGTTTTCTAAGTACCGAAATCGTCAGAATTTTTCTAAGTACCGTAAAGGTCAGAAATTTTCCAAGTATTGAAAAGGTCAGAAATTTTCTAAGTACCGAAATCATCAGAATTTTTCTAAGTACCGAAATCGTCGGAATTTTTCTAAGTACCGAAATCGTCGGAATTTTTTTAAGTAAAGAAATCGTCAGAATTTTTCTAAGTACCAAAATCAACAGAATTTTTCTAAGTACCGAAATCGACAGAATTTTTCTAAGTACCGAAATCAACAGAATTTTTCTAAGTACTGAAATCGACAGAATTTTTCTAAGTACCGAAAACGTCAGATAATTTTTAAGTACCGAAAAGGTCAGAAATTTTCCAAGTACCGAAATGGTCAGAAATTTTCTAAGTACCGAAAAGGTCAGAAATTTTCCAAGTACCGAAAAGGTCAGAAATTTTCTAAGTACTGAAATCGTCAGAATTTTTCTAAGTACCGAAATCATTCGAATTTTTCTAAGTACCGTAAAGGTCAGAAATTTTCCAAGTACTGAAAAGGTCAGAAATTTTCCAAGTACCGAAAACGTCAGATATTTTTTAAGTACCGAAATCATCAGAATTTTTCTAAGTACCGAAATCGTCAAAATTTTCTAAGTACCGAAATCGTCGGAATTTTTCTAAGTACCGAAATCGTCGGAATTTTTTTAAGTAAAGAAATCGTCAGAATTTTTCTAAGTACCAAAATCAACAGAATATTTCTAAGTTCCGAAATCACCAGAATTTTTCTAAGTACCGAAATCGTCAGAATTTTTCTAAGTACCGAAATCGTTTGAAATTTTCTAAATACAGAAAAGATCAGAAATTTTCCAAGTACCGAAAAGGTCAGAAATTTTCCAAGTACTGAAAACGTCAGATATTTTTTAAGTACCGAAATCGTCAGAATTTTCTATGTACCGAAATCATCAGAATTTTTCTAAGTACCGAAAACTTCAGAAATTTTCTAAGCACCGAAAACTTCCGAGTCTTTTCTAAGTACCGAAATCAACAGAATTTTTCTAAGTCCCGAAATCGGCAGAATTTTTCTAAGTACCGAAAACTTCTGAATGTTTAATAAGTATCGAAATCGTAAGAATTTTTCGGTACTTATACCGAAATCGTCAGAAATTTTCTAAGTACCGAAGACTTCTGAATGTTTTCTAAGTACCGAAATCGACAGAACTTTTCTAAGTACCGAAAACGTCAGATATTTTTTAAGTACCGAGAAGGTCAGAAATTTTCTAAGTACCAAAATCAACAGAATTTTTCTAAGTACCGAAATCATCAGAATTTTTCTAAGTACCGAAAACGACAGAAATTTTCTAAGTACCGAAATCGGCAGAACTTTTCTAAGTACCGAAAACGACAGAAATTTTCTAAGTACCGAAAAGGTCAGAAATTTTCTAAGTAACGAAAACTTCCGAGTCTTTTCTGAGTACCGAAATCGGCAGAATTTTTCTAAGTACCGAAAACGACAGAAATTTTCAAAGTACCGAAAACTTCTGATTGTTTTCTAAGTACCGAAATCAACAGAATTTTTCTAAGTACCGAAATCGATAGAATTTTTCTAAGTACCGAAATCAACAGAATCTTTCTAACTACCGAATTCGACAGAATTTTTCTAAGTACCGAAATCGTCAGAATTTTTCTAAGTACCGATAACGTCAGAAATTTTTTAAGTACCGAAATCGTCGGAATTTTTCTAAGTACCGAAAACTTCAGATTGTTTTCTAAGTACCGAAATCGTCAGAATTTTTCTAAGTACCGTAAAGGTCAGAAATTTTCCAAGTATTGAAAAGGTCAGAAATTTTCTAAGTACCGAAATCATCAGAATTTTTCTAAGTACCGAAATCGTCGGAATTTTTCTTAGTACCGAAATCGTCGGATTTTTTTTAAGTAAAGAAATCGTCAGAATTTTTCTATGTACCAAAATCAACAGAATTTTTCTAAGTACCGAAATCGACAGAATTTTTCTAAGTACTGAAATCGTCAGAATTTTTCTAAGTACCGAAATCATTCGAATTTTTCTAAGTACCGTAAAGGTCAGAAATTTTCCAAGTACTGAAAAGGTCAGAAATTTTCCAAGTACCGAAAACGTCAGATATTTTTTAAGTACCGAAATCATCAGAATTTTTCTAAGTTCCGAAATCGTCAGAAATTTTCTAAGTACCGAAATCATCAGAATTTTTCTAAGTACCGAAATCGTCAAAATTTTCTAAGTACCGAAATCGTCGGAATTTTTTTAAGTAAAGAAATCGTCAGAATTTTTCCAAGTACCAAAATCAACAGAATATTTCTAAGTTCCGAAATCACCAGAATTTTTCTAAGTACCGAAATCGTCAGAATTTTTCTAAGTACCGATAACGACAGAAATTTTCTAAGTACCGAAAAGGTCAGAAATTTTCAAAGTACCGAAAAAGGCAGAAATTTTCTAAGTACCGAAATCAACAGAATTTTTCTAAGTACCGAAATCGATAGAATTTTTCTAAGTACCGAAATCAACAGAATTTTTCTAACTACCGAATTCGACAGAATTTTTCTAAGTACCGAAATCGTCAGAATTTTTCTAAGTACCGATAACGTCAGAAATTTTCTAAGTACCGAAATCGTCGGAATTTTTCTAAGTACCGAAATCGTCTGAATTTTTCTAAGTACCGAAATCGTTTGAAATTTTCTAAATACCGAAAAGGTCAGAAATTTTCTAAGTACCGAAATCATTAGAATTTTTCTAAGTACCGAAAACTTCAGAAATTTTCTAAGCACCGAAAACTTCCGAGTCTTTTCTAAGTACCGAAATCGACAGAATTTTTCTAAGTACCGAAAACTTCTGAATGTTTAATAAGTATCGAAATCGTAAGAATTTTTCAGTACTTATACCGAAAACGTCAGAAATTTTCTAAGTACCGAAAACTTCAGATTGTTTTCTAAGTACCGAAATGGTCAGAAATTTTCTAAGTACCGAAAAGGTCAGAAATTTTCCAAGTACCGAAAAGGTCAGAAATTTTCCAAGTACCGAAAAGGTCAGAAATTTTCTAAGTAACGAAAACGTCAGAAATTATCTAAGTACCGAAAACTTCTGATTGTTTTCTAAGTACCGAAATCGTCAGAATTTTTCTAAGTACCGTAAAGGTCTGAAATTTTCCAAGTATTGAAAAGGTCAGAAATTTTCTAAGTACCGAAATCGTCAGAAATTTTCTAAGTACCGAAAACGTCAGATATTTTTTAAGTACCGAGAAGGTCAGAAATTTTCTAAGTACCAAAATCAACAGAATTTTTCTAAGTACCGAAATTATCAGAATTTTTCTAAGTACCGAAAACGACAGAAATTTTCTAAGTACCGAAAACTTCTGATTGTTTTCTAAGTACCGAAATCGTCAGAATTTTTCTAAGTACCGTAAAGGTCTGAAATTTTCCAAGTATTGAAAAGGTCAGAAATTTTCTAAGTACCGAAATCGTCAGAAATTTTCTAAGTACCGAAATCGTCGGAATTTTTCTAAGTACCGAAATCGTCGGAATTTTTTTAAGTAAAGAAATCGTCAGAATTTTTCTAAGTACCAAAATGAACAGAATTTTTCTAAGTACCGAAATCGACAGAATTTTTCTAAGTACCGAAATCAACAGAATTTTTCTAAGTACTGAAATCGACAGAATTTTTCTAAGTACCGAAAACGTCAGATAATTTTTAAGTACCGAAAAGGTCAGAAATTTTCCAAGTACCGAAATGGTCAGAAATTTTCTAAGTACTGAAATCGTCAGAATTTTACTAAGTACCGAAATCATTCGAATTTTTCTAAGTACCGTAAAGGTCAGAAATTTTCCAAGTACTGAAAAGGTCAGAAATTTTCCAAGTACCGAAAACGTCAGATATTTTTTAAGTACCGAAATCATCAGAATTTTTCTAAGTACCGAAATCGTCAAAATTTTCTAAGTACCGAAATCGTCGGAATTTTTCTAAGTACCGAAATCGTCGGAATTTTTTTAAGTAAAGAAATCGTCAGAATTTTTCTAAGTACCAAAATCAACAGAATATTTCTAAGTTCCGAAATCACCAGAATTTTTCTAAGTACCGAAATCGTCAGAATTTTTCTAAGTACCGATAAGGACAGAAATTTTCTAAGTACCGAAAAGGTCAGAAATTTTCCAAGTACCGAAAAGGTCAGAAATTTTCTAAGTAACGAAAACGTCAGAAATTTTCTAAGTCCCGAAATCGTCTGAAATTTTCTAAGTACCGAAATCGTTTGAAATTTTCTAAATACAGAAAAGGTCAGAAATTTTCTAAGTACCGAAATCATCAGAATTTTTCTAAGTACCGAAAACTTCAGAAATTTTCTAAGCACCGAAAACTTTCGAGTCTTTTCTAAGTACCGAAATCGGCAGAATTTTTCTAAGTACCGAAAACTTCTGAATGTTTAATAAGTATCGAAATCGTAAGAATTTTTCGGTACTTATACCGAAAACGTCAGAAATTTTCTAAGTACCGAAAACTTCTGAATGTTTTCTAAGTACCGAAATCATCAGAATTTTTCTAAGTACCGAAAACGTCAGAAATTTTCTAAGTCCCGAAATCGTCTGAATTTTTCTAAGTACCGAAATCGTTTGAAATTTTCTAAATACCGAAAAGGTCAGAAATTTTCTAAGTACCGAAATCATCAGAATTTTTCTAAGTACCGAAAACTTCAGAAATTTTCTAAGCACCGAAAACTTCCGAGTCTTTTCTAAATACCGAAATCGACAGAATTTTTCTAAGTACCGAAATCAACAGAATTTTTCTAAGTCCCGAAATCGGCAGAATTTTTCTAAGTACCGAAAACTTCTGAATGTTTAATAAGTATCGAAATCGTAAGAATTTTTCGGTACTTATACCGAAAACATCAGAAATTTTCTAAGTACCGAAGACTTCTGAATGTTTTCTAAGTACCGAAATCGACAGAACTTTTCTAAGTACCGAAAACGTCAGATATTTTTTAAGTACCGAGAAGGTCAGAAATTTTCTAAGTACCAAAATCAACAGAATTTTTCTAAGTACCGAAATCATCAGAATTTTTCTAAGTACCGAAAACGACAGAAATTTTCTAAGTACCGAAAACTTCTGATTGTTTTCTAAGTACCGAAATCGGCAGAATTTTTCTAAGTACCGAAAACGACAGAAATTTTCTAAGTACCGAAAAGGTCAGAAATTTTCTAAGTAACGAAAACGTCAGAAATTATCTAAGTACCGAAACTTCAGATTGTTTTCTAAGTACCGAAATCGTCAGAATTTTTCTAAGTACCGTAAAGGTCAGAAATTTTCCAAGTATTGAAAAGGTCAGAAATTTTATAAGTACCGAAATCGTCAGAAATTTTCTAAGTACCGAAATCATCAGAAATTTTCTAAGTACCGAAATCGTAGTACAGAAATCGTCGGAATTTTTCTAAGTACCGAAATCGTCGGAATTTTTTTAAGTTAAGAAATCGTCAGAATTTTTCTAAGTACCAAAATCAACAGAATTTTTCTAAGTACCGAAATCGACAGAATTTTTCTAAGTACCGAAATCAACAGAATTTTTCTAAGTACTGAAATCGACAGAATTTTTCTAAGTACCGAAAACGTCAGATAATTTTTAAGTACCGAAAAGGTCAGAAATTTTCCAAGTACCGAAATGGTCAGAAATTTTCTAAGTACCCAAAAGGTCAGAAATTTTCCAAGTACCGAAAAGGTCAGAAATTTTCTAAGTACTGAAATCGTCAGAATTTTTCTAAGTACCGAAATCATTCGAATTTTTCTAAGTACCGTAAAGGTCAGAAATTTTCCAAGTACCGAAAAGGTCAGAAATTTTCAAAGTACTGAAAACGTCAGATATTTTTTAAGTACCGAAATCATCAGAATTTTTCTAAGTTCTGAAATCGTCAGAATTTTCTATGTACCGAAATCGTCTGAATTTTTCTAAGTACCGAAATCATCAGAATTTTTCTAAGTACCGAAAACTTCAGAAATTTTCTAAGTACCGAAAACTTCCGAGTCTTTTCTAAGAACCGAAATCGGCAGAATTTTTCTAAGTACCGAAAACGACAGAAATTTTCAAAGTACTGAAAACTTCTGATTGTTTTCTAAGTACCGAGATCGTCAGAATTTTTCTAAGTACCGTAAAGGTCAGAAATTTTCCAAGTACCGAAAATGTCAGAAATTATCTAAGTATCGATAACTTCTGAATGTTTTCTAAGTACCGAAAACGTCTGAAATTTTCAAAGTACCGAAAAAGGCAGAAATTTTCTAAGTACCGAAATCAACAGAATTTTTCTAAGTACCGAAATCGTCGGAATTTTTCTAAGTCCCGAAATCGTCTGAATTTTTCTAAGTACCGAAATCGTTTGAAATTTTCTAAATACCGAAAAGGTCAGAAATTTTTTAAGTACCGAAATCATCAGAATTTTTCTAAGTACCGAAAACTTCAGAAATTTTCTAAGCACCGAAAACTTCCGAGTCTTTTCTAAGTACCGAAATCGACAGAATTTTTCTAAGTACCGAAATCAACAGAATTTTTCTAAGTCCCGAAATCGGCAGAATTTTTCTAAGTACCGAAAACTTCTGAATGTTTAATAAGTATCGAAATCGTAAGAAGTTTTCGGTACTTATACCGAAAACGTCAGAAATTTTCTAAGTACCGAAGACTTCTGAATGTTTTCTATGTACCGAAATCAACAGAACTTTTCTAAGTACCGAAAACGTCAGATATTTTTTAAGTACCGAGAAGGTCAGAAATTTTCTAAGTACCAAAATCAGCAGAATTTTTCCAAGTACCGAAATCATCAGAATTTTTCTAAGTACCGAAAACGACAGAAATTTTCTAAGTACCGAAAACTTCAGATTGTTTTCTAAGTACCGAAATCGTCAGAATTTTTCTAAGTACCGTCAAGGTCAGAAATTTTCCAAGTATTGAAAAGGTCAGAAATTTTCTAAGTACCGAAATCATCAGAATTTTTCTAAGTACCGAAATCGTCAAAATTTTCTAAGTACCGAAATCGTCGGAATTTTTCTAAGCACCGAAATCGTCGGAATTTTTTTAAGTAAAGAAATCGTCAGAATTTTTCTAAGTACCAAAATCAACAGAATTTTTCTAAGTACCGAAATCGACAGAATTTTTCTAAGTACCGAAATCAGCAGAATTTTTCTAAGTACTGAAATCGACAGAATTTTTCTAAGTACCGAAAACGTCAGATAATTTTTAAGTACCGAAAAGGTCAGAAATTTTCCAAGTTCCGAAATGGTCAGAAATTTTCTAAGTACCGAAAAGGTCAGAAATTTTCCAAGTACCGAAAAGGTCAGAAATTTTCTAAGTACTGAAATCGTCAGAATTTTTCTAAGTACCGAAATCATTCGAATTTTTCTAAGTACCGTAAAGGTCAGAAATTTTCCAAGTACCGAAAAGGTCAGAAATTTTCCAAGTACTGAAAACGTCAGATATTTTTTAAGTACCGAAATCATCAGAATTTTTCTAAGTTCCGAAATCATCAGAATTTTCTATGTACCGAAATCGTCTGAATTTTTCTAAGTACCGAAATCATCAGAATTTTTCTAAGTACCGAAAACGACAGTAATTTTCTAAGTACCGAAAACTTCTGATTGTTTTCTAAGTACCGAAATCGGCAGAATTTTTCTAAGTACCGAAAACGACAGAAATTTTCTAAGTACCGAAAAGGTCAGAAATTTTCTAAGTAACGAAAACGTCAGAAATTATCTAAGTACCGAAACTTCAGATTGTTTTCTAAGTACCGAAATCGTCAGAATTTTTCTAAGTACCGTAAAGGTCAGAAATTTTCCAAGTATTGAAAAGGTCAGAAATTTTCTAAGTACCGAAATCGTCAGAAATTTTCTAAGTACCGAAATCGTCAGAAATTTTCTAAGTACCGAAATCATCAGAAATTTTCTAAGTACCGAAATCGTAGTACAGAAATCGTCGGAATTTTTCTAAGTACCGAAATCGTCGGAATTTTTTTAAGTTAAGAAATCGTCAGAATTTTTCTAAGTACCAAAATCAACAGAATTTTTCTAAGTACCGAAATCGACAGAATTTTTCTAAGTACCGAAATCAACAGAATTTTTCTAAGTACTGAAATCGACAGAATTTTTCTAAGTACCGAAAACGTCAGATAATTTTTAAGTACCGAAAAGGTCAGAAATTTTCCAAGTACCGAAATGGTCAGAAATTTTCTAAGTACCCAAAAGGTCAGAAATTTTCCAAGTACCGAAAAGGTCAGAAATTTTCTAAGTACTGAAATCGTCAGAATTTTTCTAAGTACCGAAATCATTCGAATTTTTCTAAGTACCGTAAAGGTCAGAAATTTTCCAAGTACCGAAAAGGTCAGAAATTTTCAAAGTACTGAAAACGTCAGATATTTTTTAAGTACCGAAATCATCAGAATTTTTCTAAGTTCTGAAATCGTCAGAATTTTCTATGTACCGAAATCGTCTGAATTTTTCTAAGTACCGAAATCATCAGAATTTTTCTAAGTACCGAAAACTTCAGAAATTTTCTAAGTACCGAAAACTTCCGAGTCTTTTCTAAGAACCGAAATCGGCAGAATTTTTCTAAGTACCGAAAACGACAGAAATTTTCAAAGTACTGAAAACTTCTGATTGTTTTCTAAGTACCGAGATCGTCAGAATTTTTCTAAGTACCGTAAAGGTCAGAAATTTTCCAAGTACCGAAAATGTCAGAAATTATCTAAGTATCGATAACTTCTGAATGTTTTCTAAGTACCGAAAACGTCTGAAATTTTCAAAGTACCGAAAAAGGCAGAAATTTTCTAAGTACCGAAATCAACAGAATTTTTCTAAGTACCGAAATCGTCGGAATTTTTCTAAGTCCCGAAATCGTCTGAATTTTTCTAAGTACCGAAATCGTTTGAAATTTTCTAAATACCGAAAAGGTCAGAAATTTTTTAAGTACCGAAATCATCAGAATTTTTCTAAGTACCGAAAACTTCAGAAATTTTCTAAGCACCGAAAACTTCCGAGTCTTTTCTAAGTACCGAAATCGACAGAATTTTTCTAAGTACCGAAATCAACAGAATTTTTCTAAGTCCCGAAATCGGCAGAATTTTTCTAAGTACCGAAAACTTCTGAATGTTTAATAAGTATCGAAATCGTAAGAAGTTTTCGGTACTTATACCGAAAACGTCAGAAATTTTCTAAGTACCGAAGACTTCTGAATGTTTTCTATGTACCGAAATCAACAGAACTTTTCTAAGTACCGAAAACGTCAGATATTTTTTAAGTACCGAGAAGGTCAGAAATTTTCTAAGTACCAAAATCAGCAGAATTTTTCCAAGTACCGAAATCATCAGAATTTTTCTAAGTACCGAAAACGACAGAAATTTTCTAAGTACCGAAAACTTCAGATTGTTTTCTAAGTACCGAAATCGTCAGAATTTTTCTAAGTACCGTCAAGGTCAGAAATTTTCCAAGTATTGAAAAGGTCAGAAATTTTCTAAGTACCGAAATCATCAGAATTTTTCTAAGTACCGAAATCGTCAAAATTTTCTAAGTACCGAAATCGTCGGAATTTTTCTAAGCACCGAAATCGTCGGAATTTTTTTAAGTAAAGAAATCGTCAGAATTTTTCTAAGTACCAAAATCAACAGAATTTTTCTAAGTACCGAAATCGACAGAATTTTTCTAAGTACCGAAATCAGCAGAATTTTTCTAAGTACTGAAATCGACAGAATTTTTCTAAGTACCGAAAACGTCAGATAATTTTTAAGTACCGAAAAGGTCAGAAATTTTCCAAGTTCCGAAATGGTCAGAAATTTTCTAAGTACCGAAAAGGTCAGAAATTTTCCAAGTACCGAAAAGGTCAGAAATTTTCTAAGTACTGAAATCGTCAGAATTTTTCTAAGTACCGAAATCATTCGAATTTTTCTAAGTACCGTAAAGGTCAGAAATTTTCCAAGTACCGAAAAGGTCAGAAATTTTCCAAGTACTGAAAACGTCAGATATTTTTTAAGTACCGAAATCATCAGAATTTTTCTAAGTTCCGAAATCATCAGAATTTTCTATGTACCGAAATCGTCTGAATTTTTCTAAGTACCGAAATCATCAGAATTTTTCTAAGTACCGAAAACGACAGTAATTTTCTAAGTACCGAAAACTTCTGATTGTTTTCTAAGTACCGAAATCGGCAGAATTTTTCTAAGTACCGAAAACGACAGAAATTTTCTAAGTACCGAAAAGGTCAGAAATTTTCTAAGTAACGAAAACGTCAGAAATTATCTAAGTACCGAAACTTCAGATTGTTTTCTAAGTACCGAAATCGTCAGAATTTTTCTAAGTACCGTAAAGGTCAGAAATTTTCCAAGTATTGAAAAGGTCAGAAATTTTCTAAGTACCGAAATCGTCAGAAATTTTCTAAGTACCGAAATCATCAGAATTTTTCTAAGTACCGAAATCGTAGTACAGAAATCGTCGGAATTTTTCTAAGTACCGAAATCGTCGGAATTTTTTTAAGTTAAGAAATCGTCAGAATTTTTCTAAGTACCGAAATCGACAGAATTTTTCTAAGTACCGAAATCAACAGAATTTTTCTAAGTACTGAAATCGACAGAATTTTTCTAAGTACCGAAAACGTCAGATAATTTTTAAGTACCGAAAAGGTCAGAAATTTTCCAAGTACCGAAATGGTCAGAAATTTTCTAAGTACCCAAAAGGTCAGAAATTTTCCAAGTACCGAAAAGGTCAGAAATTTTCTAAGTACTGAAATCGTCAGAATTTTTCTAAGTACCGAAATCATTCGAATTTTTCTAAGTACCGTAAAGGTCAGAAATTTTCCAAGTACCGAAAAGGTCAGAAATTTTCCAAGTACTGAAAACGTCAGATATTTTTTAAGTACCGAAATCATCAGAATTTTTCTAAGTTCTGAAATCGTCAGAATTTTCTTTGTACCGAAATCGTCTGAATTTTTCTAAGTACCGAAATCATCAGAATTTTTCTAAGTACCGAAAACTTCAGAAATTTTCTAAGTACCGAAAACTTCCGAGTCTTTTCTAAGAACCGAAATCGGCAGAATTTTTCTAAGTACCGAAATCGTCGGAATTTTTCTAAGTACCGAAATCGTCTGAATTTTTCTAAGTACCGAAATCGTTTGAAATTTTCTAAATACCGAAAAGGTCAGAAATTTTCTAAGTACCGAAATCATCAGAATTTTTCTAAGTACCGAAAACTTCAGAATTTTTCTAAGTACCGAAAACTTCTGAATGTTTAATAAGTATCGAAATCGTAAGAATTTTTCGGTACTTATACCGAAAACATCAGAAATTTTCTAAGTACCGAAGACTTCTGAATGTTTTCTAAGTACCGAAATCAACAGAACTTTTCTAAATACCGAAATCATAAGAATTTTTCTAAGTACCGAAAACGACAGAAATTTTCTAAGTACCGAAAACTTCTGATTGTTTTCTAAGTACCGAAATCGGCAGAATTTTTCTAAGTACCGAGAAGGTCAGAAATTTTCTAAGTACCAAAATCAGCAGAATTTTTCTAAGTACCGAAATCAACAGAACTTTTCTAAATACCGAAATCATAAGAATTTTTCTAAGTACCGAAATCATCAGAATTTTTCTAAGTACCGAAATCGTCAAAATTTTCTAAGTACCGAAATCGTCGGAATTTTTCTAAGTACCGAAATCGTCGGAATTTTTTTAAGTAAAGAAATCGTCAGAATTTTTCTAAGTACCAAAATCAACAGAATTTTTCTAAGTACCGAAATCGACAGAATTTTTCTAAGTACCGAAATCAGCAGAATTTTTCTAAGTACTGAAATCGACAGAATTTTTTTAAGTACCGAAAACGTCAGATAATTTTTAAGTACCGAAAAGGTCAGAAATTTTCCAAGTACCGAAAAGGTCAGAAATTTTCCAAGTACCGAAAAGGTCAGAAATTTTCTAAGTACTGAAATCGTCAGAATTTTTCTAAGTACCGAAATCATTCGAATTTTTCTAAGTACCATAAAGGTCAGAAATTTTCCAAGTACCGAAAAGGTCAGAAATTTTCCAAGTACTGAAATCGTCAGAATTTTTCTAAGTACCGAAAACTTCAGAAATTTTCTAAGTACCGAAAACTTCCGAGTCTTTTCTAAGAACCGAAATCGGCAGAATTTTTTTAAGTAAAGAAATCGTCAGAATTTTTCTAAGTACCAAAATCAACAGAATATTTCTAAGTTCCGAAATCACCAGAATTTTTCTAAGTACCGAAATCGTCAGAATTTTTCTAAGTACCGATAACGACAGAAATTTTCTAAGTACCGAAAAGGTCAGAAATTTTCCAAGTACCGAAAAGGTCAGAAATTTTCTAAGTCCCGAAATCGTCTGAATTTTTCTAAGTACCGAAATCGTTTGAAATTTTCTAAATACAGAAAAGGTCAGAAATTTTCTAAGTACCGAAATCGTCTGAATTTTTATAAGTACTGAAATCGTTTGAAATTTTCTAAATACCGAAAAGGTCAGAAATTTTCTAAGTCCCGAAATCGTCTGAATTTTTCTAAGTACCGAAATCGTTTGAAATTTTCTAAATACCGAAAAGGTCAGAAATTTTCTAAGTACCGAAATCATCAGAATTTTTCTAAGTACCGAAAACTTCAGAATTTTTCTAAGTACCGAAAACTTCTGAATGTTTAATAAGTATCGAAATCGTAAGAATTCTTCGGTACTTATACCGAAAACATCAGAAATTTTCTAAGTACCGAAGACTTCTGAATGTTTTCTAAGTACCGAAATCGACAGAACTTTTCTAAGTACCGAAAGCGTCAGATATTTTTTAAGTACCGAGAAGGTCAGAAATTTTCTAAGTACCAAAATCAACAGAATTTTTCTAAGTACCGAAATCATCAGAATTTTTCTAAGTACCGAAAACGACAGAAATTTTCTAAGTACCGAAAACTTCTGATTGTTTTCTAAGTACCGAAATCGGCAGAATTTTTCTAAGTACCGAGAAGGTCAGAAATTTTCTAAGTACCAAAATCAGCAGAATTTTTCCAAGTACCGAAATCATCAGAATTTTTCTAAGTACCGAAAACGACAGAAATTTTCTAAGTACCGAAAACTTCAGATTGTTTTCTAAGTACCGAAATCGTCAGAATTTTTCTAAGTACCGTAAAGGTCAGAAATTTTCCAAGTATTGAAAAGGTTAGAAATTTTCTAAGTACCGAAATCATCAGAATTTTTCTAAGTACCGAAATCGTCAAAATTTTCTAAGTACCTAAATCGTCGGAATTTTTCTAAGTACCGAAATCGTCGGAATTTTTTTAAGTAAAGAAATCGTCAGAATTTTTCTAAGTACCAAAATCAACAGAATTTTTCTAAGTACCGAAATCGACAGAATTTTTCTAAGTACTGAAATCGACAGAATTTTTCTAAGTACCGAAAACGTCAGATAATTTTTAAGTACCGAAAAGGTCAGAAATTTTCCAAGTACCGAAATGGTCAGAAATTTTCTAAGTATCGAAAAGGTCAGAAATTTTTCAAGTACCGAAAAGGTCAAAAATTTTCTATGTACTGAAATCGTCAGAATTTTTCTAAGTACCGAAATCATTTGAATTTTCTAAGTACCGTAAAGGTCAGAAATTTTCCAAGTACCGAAAAGGTCAGAAATTTTCCAAGTACCGAAAACGTCAGATATTTTTTAAGTACCGAAATCAACAGAATATTTCGAAGTTCCGAAATCACCAGAATTTTTCTAAGTACCAAAATCGTCAGAATTTTTTTAAGTACCGATAACGTCAGAAATTTTCTAAGTACCGAAATCGTCGGAATTTTTCTAAGTACCGAAATCGTCTGAATTTTTCTAAGTACCGAAATCGTTTGAAATTTTCTAAATACCGAAAAGGTCAGAAATTTTCTAAGTACCGAAATCATCAGAATTTTTCTAAGTACCGAAAACTTCAGAATTTTTCTAAGTACCGAAAACTTCTGAATGTTTAATAAGTATCGAAATCGTAAGAATTTTTCGGTACTTATACCGAAAACATCAGAAATTTTCTAAGTACCGAAGACTTCTGAATGTTTTCTAAGTACCGAAATCAACAGAACTTTTCTAAATACCGAAATCATAAGAATTTTTCTAAGTACCGAAAACGACAGAAATTTTCTAAGTACCGAAAACTTCTGATTGTTTTCTAAGTACCGAAATCGGCAGAATTTTTCTAAGTACCGAGAAGGTCAGAAATTTTCTAAGTACCAAAATCAGCAGAATTTTTCCAAGTACCGAAATCATCAGAATTTTTCTAAGTACCGAAAACGACAGAAATTTTCTAAGTACCGAAAACTTCAGATTGTTTTCTAAGTACAGAAATCGTCAGAATTTTTCTAAGTACCGTAAAGGTCAGAAATTTTCCAAGTATTGAAAAGGTTACAAATTTTCTAAGTACCGAAATCATCAGAATTTTTCTAAGTACCGAAATCGTCAAAATTTTCTAAGTACCGAAATCGTCGGAATTTTTCTAAGTACCGAAATCGTCGGAATTTTTTTAAGTAAAGAAATCGTCAGAATTTTTCTAAGTACCAAAATCAACAGAATTTTTCTAAGTACCGAAATCGACAGAATTTTTCTAAGTACCGAAATCAGCAGAATTTTTCTAAGTACTGAAATCGACAGAATTTTTCTAAGTACCGAAAACGTCAGATAATTTTTAAGTACCGAAAAGGTCAGAAATTTTCCAAGTACCGAAAAGGTCAGAAATTTTCCAAGTACCGAAAAGGTCAGAAATTTTCTAAGTACTGAAATCGTCAGAATTTTTCTAAGTACCGAAATCATTCGAATTTTTCTAAGTACCATAAAGGTCAGAAATTTTCCAAGTACCGAAAAGGTCAGAAATTTTCCAAGTACTGAAATCGTCAGAATTTTTCTAAGTACCGAAAACTTCCGAGTCTTTTCTAAGAACCGAAATCGGCAGAATTTTTCTAAGTACCGAAAACGACAGAAATTTTCAAAGTAACGAAAACTTCTCATTGTTTTCTAAGTACCGAGATCGTCAGAATTTTTCTAAGTACCGTAAAGCTCAGAAATTTTCCAAGTACCGAAAATGTCAGAAATTTTCTTAGTATCGATAACTTCTGAATGTTTTCTAAGTACGGTAAACGTCTGAAATTTTCAAAGTACCGAAAAAGGCAGAAATTTTCTAAGTACCGAAATCAACAGAATTTTTCTAAGTACCGAAATCGATAGAATTTTTCTAAGTACCGAAATCAACAGAATTTTTCTAAGTACCGAATTCGACAGAATTTTTCTAAGTACCGAAATCAACAGAATATTTCTAAATACCGAAAAGGTCAGAAATTTTCTAAGTACCGAAATCATCAGAATTTTTCTAAGTACCGAAATCGTTTGAAATTTTCTAAATACCGAAAAGGTCAGAAATTTTCTAAGTACCGAAATCATCAGAATTTTTCTAAGTACCGAAAACTTCAGAAATTTTCTAAGCACCGAAAACTTCCGAGTCTTTTCTAAGTACCGAAATCGACAGAATTTTTCTAAGTACCGAAATCAACAGAATTTTTCTAAGTCCCGAAATCGGCAGAATTTTTCTAAGTACCGAAAACTTCTGAATGTTTAATAAGTATCGAAATCGTAAGAATTTTTCGGTACTTATACCGAAAACGTCAGAAATTTTCTAAGTACCGAAGACTTCTGAATGTTTTCTAAGTACCGAAATCGACAGAACTTTTCTAAGTACCGAAAACGTCAGATATTTTTTAAGTACCGAAAAGGTCAGAAATTTTCTAAGTAACGAAAACGTCAGAAATTATCTAAGTACCGAAACTTCAGATTGTTTTCTAAGTACCGAAATCGTCAGAATTTTTCTAAGTTCCGTAAAGGTCAGAAATTTTCCAAGTATTGAAAAGGTCAGAACTTTTCTAAGTACCGAAAACGTCAGATATTTTTTAAGTACCGAGAAGGTCAGAAATTTTCTAAGTGCCAAAATCAGCAGAATTTTTCCAAGTACCGAAATCATCAGAATTTTTCAAAGTACCGAAAACGACAGAAATTTTCTAAGTACCGAAAACTTCAGATTGTTTTCTAAGTACCGAAATCGTCAGAATTTTTCTAAGTACCGTAAAGGTCAGAAATTTTCCAAGTATTGAAAAGGTCAGAAATTTTCTAAGTACCGAAATCATCGGAATTTTTCTAAGTACCGAAATCGTCGGAATTTTTTTAAGTAAAGAAACCGTCAGAATTTTTCTAAGTACCAAAATCAACAGAATTTTTCTAAGTACCGAAATCGACAGAATTTTTCTAAGTACCGAAATCAGCAGAATTTTTCTAAGTACTGAAATCGACAGAATTTTTCTAAGTACCGAAAACGTCAGATAATTTTTAAGTACCGAAAAGGTCAGAAATTTTCCAAGTACCGAAAAGGTCAGAAATTTTCCAAGTACAGAAAACGTCAGATATTTTTTAAGTACCGAAATCGTCAGAATTTTCTATGTACCGAAATCGTCTGAATTTTTCTAAGTACCGAAATCATCAGAATTTTTCTAAGTACCGAAAACTTCAGAAATTTTCTAAGTACCGAAAACTTCCGAGTCTTTTCTAAGTACCGAAATCGGCAAAATTTTTCTAAGTACCGAAAACGACAGAAATTTTCAAAGTACCGAAAACTTCTGATTGTTTTCTAAGTACCGAGATCGTCAGAATTTTTCTAAGTACCGTAAAGGTCAGAAATTTTCCAAGTACCGAAAAAGTCAGAAATTTTCTAAGTATCGATAACTTCTGAATGTTTTCTAAGTACCGAAAACGTCTGAAATTTTCAAAGTACCGAAAAAGGCAGAAATTTTCTAAGTACCGAAATCAACAGAATTTTTCTAACTACCGAATTCGACAGAATTTTTCTAAGTACCGAAATCAACAGAATATTTCTAAATACCGAAAAGGTCAGAAATTTTCTAAGTACCGAAATCATCAGAATTTTTCTAAGTACCGAAATCGGCAGAATTTTTCTAAGTACCGAAAACTTCTGAATGTTTAATAAGTATCGAAATCGTAAGAATTTTCATTACTTATACCGAAAACGTCAGAATTTTTCTAAGTACCGAAATCAACAGAATATTTCTAAATACCGAAAAGGTCAGAAATTTTCTAAGTACCGAAATCAAAAGAATATTTCTAAGTTCCGAAATCACCAGAATTTTTCTAAGTACCGAAATCGTCTGAATTTTTCTAAGTACCGAAATCGTTTGAAATTTTCTAAATACCGAAAAGGTCAGAAATTTTCTAAGTACCGAAATCATCAGAGTTTTTCTAAGTACCGAAAACTTCAGAAATTTTCTAAGCACCGAAAACTTCCGAGTCTTTTCTAAGTACCGAAATCGACAGAATTTTTCTAAGTACCGAAAACTTCTGAATGTTTAATAAGTATCGAAATCGTAAGAATTTTTCGGTACTTATACCGAAAACGTCAGAAATTTTCTAAGTACCGAAGACTTCTGAATGTTTTCTAAGTACCGAAATCGACAGAACTTTTCTAAGTACCGAAAACGTCAGATATTTTTTAAGTACCGAAAAGGTCAGAAATTTTCTAAGTAACGAAAACGTCAGAAATTATCTAAGTACCGAAACTTCAGATTGTTTTCTAAGTACCGAAATCGTCAGAATTTTTCTAAGTACCGTAAAGGTCAGAAATTTTCCAAGTATTGAAAAGGTCAGAAATTTTCTAAGTACCGAAATCGTCAGAAATTTTCTAAGTACCGAAATCATCAGAATTTTTCTAAGTACCGAAATCGACAGAATTTTTCTAAGTACCGAAATCAACAGAATTTTTCTAAGTACTGAAATCAACAGAATTTTTCTAAGTACGGAAAACGTCAGATAATTTTTAAGTACCGAAAAGGTCAGAAATTTTCCAAGTACCGAAAAGGTCAGAAATTTTCTAAGTACTGAAATCGTCAGAATTTTTCTAAGTACCGAAAACTTCTGAAATTTTCTAAGTACCGAAAACTTCCGAGTCTTTTCTAAGTACCGAAATCGGCAGAATTTTTCTAAGTACCGAAAACGACAGAAATTTTCAAAGTACCGAAAACTTCTGATTGTTTTCTAAGTACCGAGATCGTCAGAATTTTTCTAAGTACCGAAAACGTCTGAAATTTTCAAAGTACCGAAAAAGGCAGAAATTTTCTAAGCACCGAAAACTTCCGAGTCTTTTCTAAGTACCGAAATCAACAGAATTTTTCTAAGTCCCGAAATCGGCAGAATTTTTCTAAGTACCGAAAACTTCTGAATGTTTAATAAGTATCGAAATCGTAAGAATTTTTCGGTACTTATACCGAAATCGTCAGAAATTTTCTAAGTACCGAAGACTTCTGAATGTTTTCTAAGTACCGAAATCGACAGAACTTTTCTAAGTACCGAAAACGTCAGATATTTTTTAAGTACCGAGAAGGTCAGAAATTTTCTAAGTACCAAAATCAACAGAATTTTTCTAAGTACCGAAATCATCAGAATTTTTCTAAGTACCGAAAACGACAGAAATTTTCTAAGTACCGAAATCGGCAGAATTTTTCCAAGTACCAAAATCAACAGAATATTTCTAAGTTCCGAAATCACCAGAATTTTTCTAAGTACCGAAATCGTCAGAATTTTTCTAAGTACCGATAACGACAGAAATTTTCTAAGTACCGAAAAGGTCAGAAATTTTCCAAGTACCGAAAAGGTCAGAAATTTTCTACGTAACGAAAACGTCAGAAATTATCTAAGTACCGAAAACTTCTGATTGTTTTCTAAGTACCGAAATCGTCAGAATTTTTCTAAGTACCGTAAAGGTCTGAAATTTTCCAAGTATTGAAAAGGTCAGAAATTTTCTAAGTACCGAAATCGTCAGAAATTTTCTAAGTACCGAAAACGTCAGATATTTTTTAAGTACCGAGAAGGTCAGAAATTTTCAAAGTACCGAAAACTTCTCATTGTTTTCTAAGTACCGAGATCGTCAGAATTTTTCTAAGTACCGTAAAGGTCAGAAATTTTCCAAGTACCGAAAATGTCAGAAATTTTCTAAGTATCGATAACTTCTGAATGTTTTCTAAGTACCGAAAACGTCTGAAATTTTCAAAGTACCGAAAAAGGCAGAAATTTTCTAAGTACCGAAATCAACAGAATATTTCTAAATACCGAAAAGGTCAGAAATTTTCTAAGTACCGAAATCATCAGAATTTTTCTAAGTACCGAAATCGTCGGAATTTTTCAAAGTCCCGAAATCGTCTGAATTTTTCTAAGTACCGAAATCGTTTGAAATTTTCTAAATACCGAAAAGGTCAGAAATTTTCTAAGTACCGAAATCATCAGAATTTTTCTAAGTACCGAAAACTTCAGAAATTTTCTAAGCACCGAAAACTTCCGAGTCTTTTCTAAGTACCGAAATCGACAGAATTTTTCTAAGTACCGAAATCAACAGAATTTTTCTAAGTCCCGAAATCGGCAGAATTTTTCTAAGTACCGAAAACTTCTGAATGTTTAATAAGTATCGAAATCGTAAGAATTTTTCGGTACTTATACCGAAAACGTCAGAAATTTTCTAAGTACCGAAAACTTCAGATTGTTTTCTAAGTACCGAAATCGTCAGAATTTTTCTAAGTACCGTAAAGGTCAGAAATTTTCCAAGTATTGAAAAGGTCAGAAATTTTCTAAGTACCGAAATCATCAGAATTTTTCTAAGTACCGAAATCGTCGGAATTTTTCTAAGTACCGAAATCGTCGGAATTTTTTTAAGTAAAGAAATCGTCAGAATTTTTCTAAGTACCAAAATCAACAGAATTTTTCTAAGTACCGAAATCGACAGAATTTTTCTAAGTACCGAAATCAACAGAATTTTTCTAAGTACTGAAATCGACAGAATTTTTCTAAGTACCGAAAACGTCAGATAATTTTTAAGTACCGAAAAGGTCAGAAATTTTCCAAGTACCGAAATGGTCAGAAATTTTCTAAGTACCGAAAAGGTCAGAAATTTTCCAAGTACCGAAAAGGTCAGAAATTTTCTAAGTACTGAAATCGTCAGAATTTTTCTAAGTACCGAAATCATTCGAATTTTTCTAAGTACCGTAAAGGTCAGAAATTTTCCAAGTACTGAAAAGGTCAGAAATTTTCCAAGTACCGAAAACGTCAGATATTTTTTAAGTACCGAAATCATCAGAATTTTTCTAAGTACCGAAATCGTCAAAATTTTCTAAGTACCGAAATCGTCGGAATTTTTCTAAGTACCGAAATCGTCGGAATTTTTTTAAGTAAAGAAATCGTCAGAATTTTTCTAAGTACCAAAATCAACAGAATATTTCTAAGTTCCGAAATCACCAGAATTTTTCTAAGTACCGAAATCGTCAGAATTTTTCTAAGTACCGAAATCGTTTGAAATTTTCTAAATACAGAAAAGATCAGAAATTTTCCAAGTACCGAAAAGGTCAGAAATTTTCCAAGTACCGAAAAGGTCAGAAATTTTCTAAGTACTGAAATCGTCAGAATTTTTCTAAGTACCGAAATCATTCGAATTTTTCTAAGTACCGTAAAGGTCAGAAATTTTCCAAGTACCGAAAAGGTCAGAAATTTTCCAAGTACTGAAAACGTCAGATATTTTTTAAGTACCGAAATCATCAGAATTTTTCTAAGTTCCGAAATCATCAGAATTTTCTATGTACCGAAATCGTCTGAATTTTTCTAAGTACCGAAATCATCAGAATTTTTCTAAGTACCGAAAACGACAGTAATTTTCTAAGTACCGAAAACTTCTGATTGTTTTCTAAGTACCGAAATCGGCAGAATTTTTCTAAGTACCGAAAACGACAGAAATTTTCTAAGTACCGAAAAGGTCAGAAATTTTCTAAGTAACGAAAACGTCAGAAATTATCTAAGTACCGAAACTTCAGATTGTTTTCTAAGTACCGAAATCGTCAGAATTTTTCTAAGTACCGTAAAGGTCAGAAATTTTCCAAGTATTGAAAAGGTCAGAAATTTTCTAAGTACCGAAATCGTCAGAAATTTTCTAAGTACCGAAATCATCAGAATTTTTCTAAGTACCGAAATCGTAGTACAGAAATCGTCGGAATTTTTCTAAGTACCGAAATCGTCGGAATTTTTTTAAGTTAAGAAATCGTCAGAATTTTTCTAAGTACCGAAATCGACAGAATTTTTCTAAGTACCGAAATCAACAGAATTTTTCTAAGTACTGAAATCGACAGAATTTTTCTAAGTACCGAAAACGTCAGATAATTTTTAAGTACCGAAAAGGTCAGAAATTTTCCAAGTACCGAAATGGTCAGAAATTTTCTAAGTACCCAAAAGGTCAGAAATTTTCCAAGTACCGAAAAGGTCAGAAATTTTCTAAGTACTGAAATCGTCAGAATTTTTCTAAGTACCGAAATCATTCGAATTTTTCTAAGTACCGTAAAGGTCAGAAATTTTCCAAGTACCGAAAAGGTCAGAAATTTTCCAAGTACTGAAAACGTCAGATATTTTTTAAGTACCGAAATCATCAGAATTTTTCTAAGTTCTGAAATCGTCAGAATTTTCTTTGTACCGAAATCGTCTGAATTTTTCTAAGTACCGAAATCATCAGAATTTTTCTAAGTACCGAAAACTTCAGAAATTTTCTAAGTACCGAAAACTTCCGAGTCTTTTCTAAGAACCGAAATCGGCAGAATTTTTCTAAGTACCGAAAACGACAGAAATTTTCAAAGTACTGAAAACTTCTGATTGTTTTCTAAGTACCGAGATCGTCAGAATTTTTCTAAGTACCGTAAAGGTCAGAAATTTTCCAAGTACCGAAAATGTCAGAAATTATCTAAGTATCGATAACTTCTGAATGTTTTCTAAGTACCGAAAACGTCTGAAATTTTCAAAGTACCGAAAAAGGCAGAAATTTTCTAAGTACCGAAATCAACAGAATTTTTCTAAGTACCGAAATCGATAGAATTTTTCTAAGTACCGAAATCATCAGAATTTTTCTAAGTACCGAAATCGTAGTACAGAAATCGTCGGAATTTTTCTAAGTACCGAAATCGTAGGAATTTTTTTAAGTTAAGAAATCGTCAGAATTTTTCTAAGTACCAAAATCAACAGAATTTTTCTAAGTACCGAAATCGACAGAATTTTTCTAAGTACCGAAATCAACAGAATTTTTCTAAGTACTGAAATCGACAGAATTTTTCTAAGTACCGAAAACGTCAGATTATTTTTAAGTACCGAAAAGGTCAGAAATTTTCCAAGTACCGAAATGGTCAGAAATTTTCTAAGTACCCAAAAGGTCAGAAATTTTCCAAGTACCGAAAAGGTCAGAAATTTTCTAAGTACTGAAATCGTCAGAATTTTTCTAAGTACCGAAATCATTCGAATTTTTCTAAGTACCGTAAAGGTCAGAAATTTTCCAAGTACCGAAAAGGTCAGAAATTTTCCAAGTACTGAAATCGTCAGAATTTTCTATGTACCGAAATCGTCTGAATTTTTCTAAGTACCGAAATCATCAGAATTTTTCTAAGTACCGAAAACTTCAGAAATTTTCTAAGTACCGAAAACTTCCGAGTCTTTTCTAAGAACCGAAATCGGCAGAATTTTTCTAAGTACCGAAAACGACAGAAATTTTCAAAGTACTGAAAACTTCTGATTGTTTTCTAAGTACCGAGATCGTCAGAATTTTTCTAAGTACCGTAAAGGTCAGAAATTTTCCAAGTACCGAAAATGTCAGAAATTTTCAAAGTACCGAAATATCGATAACTTCTGAATGTTTTCTAAGTACCGAAAACGTCTGAAATTTTCAAAGTACCGAAAAAGGCAGAAATTTTCTAAGTACCGAAATCAACAGAATTTTTCTAAGTACCGAAATCGATAGAATTTTTCTAAGTACCGAAATCAACAGAATTTTTCTAAGTACCGAATTCGACAGAATTTTTCTAAGTACCGAAATCAACAGAATATTTCTAAATACCGAAAAGGTCAGAAATTTTCTAAGTACCGAAATCATCAGAATTTTTCTAAGTACCGAAATCGTCGGAATTTTTCTAAGTCCCGAAATCGTCTGAATTTTTCTAAGTACCGAAATCGTTTGAAATTTTCTAAATACCGAAAAGGTCAGAAATTTTCTAAGTACCGAAATCATCAGAATTTTTCTAAGTACCGAAAACTTCAGAAATTTTCTAAGCACCGAAAACTTCCGAGTCTTTTCTAAGTCCCGAAATCGGCAGAATTTTTCTAAGTACCGAAAACTTCTGAATGTTTAATAAGTATCGAAATCGTAAGAATTTTTCGGTACTTATACCGAAAACGTCAGAAATTTTCTAAGTACCGAAGACTTCTGAATGTTTTCTAAGTACCGAAATCAACAGAACTTTTCTAAGTACCGAAAACGTCAGATATTTTTTAAGTACCGAGAAGGTCAGAAATTTTCTAAGTACCAAAATCAGCAGAATTTTTCCAAGTACCGAAATCATCAGAATTTTTCTAAGTACCGAAAACGACAGAAATTTTCTAAGTACTGAAAACTTCAGATTGTTTTCTAAGTACCGAAATCGTCAGAATTTTTCTAAGTACCGTAAAGGTCAGAAATTTTCCAAGTATTGAAAAGGTCAGAAATTTTCTAAGTACCGAAATCATCAGAATTTTTCTAAGTACTGAAATCGTCAAAATTTTCTAAGTACCGAAATCGTCGGAATTTTTCTAAGTACCGAAATCGTCGGAATTTTTTAAGTAAAGAAATCGTCAGAATTTTTCTAAGTACCAAAATCAACAGAATTTTTCTAAGTACCGAAATCGACAGAATTTTTCTAAGTACAGAAATCAGCAGAATTTTTCTAAGTACTGAAATCGACAGAATTTTTCTAAGTACCGAAAACGTCAGATAATTTTTAAGTACCGAAAAGGTCAGAAATTTTCCAAGTACCGAAATGGTCAGAAATTTTCTAAGTACCGAAAAGGTCAGAAATTTTCCAAGTACCGAAAAGGTCAGAAATTTTCTAAGTACTGAAATCGTCAGAATTTTTCTAAGTACCGAAATCATTCGAAATTTTCTAAGTACCGTAAAGGTCAGAAATTTTCCAAGTACCGAAAAGGTCAGAAATTTTCCAAGTACTGAAAACGTCAGATATTTTTTAAGTACCGAAATCGTCAGAATTTTCTATGTACCGAAATCGTCTGAATTTTTCTAAGTACCGAAATCATCAGAATTTTTCTAAGTACCGAAAACTTCAGAAATTTTCTAAGTACCGAAAACTTCCGAGTCTTTTCTAAGTACCGAAATCGGCAGAATTTTTCTAAGTACCGAAAACGACAGAAATTTTCAAAGTACTGAAAACTTCTGATTGTTTTCTAAGTACCGAGATCGTCAGAATTTTTCTAAGTACCGTAAAGGTCAGAAATTTTCCAAGTACCGAAAATGTCAGAAATTATCTAAGTATCGATAACTTCTGAATGTTTTCTAAGTACCGAAAACGTCTGAAATTTTCAAAGTACCGAAAAAGGCAGAAATTTTCTAAGTACCGAAATCAACAGAATTTTTCTAAGTACCGAAATCGATAGAATTTTTCTAAGTACCGAAATCAACAGAATTTTTCTAAGTACCGAATTCGACAGAATTTTTCTAAGTACCGAAATCAACAGAATATTTCTAAATACCGAAAAGGTCAGAAATTTTCTAAGTACCGAAATCATCAGAATTTTTCTAAGTACCGAAATCGTCGGAATTTTTCTAAATCCCGAAATCGTCTGAATTTTTCTAAGTACCGAAATCGTTTGAAATTTTCTAAATACCGAAAAGGTCAGAAATTTTCTAAGTACCGAAATCATCAGAATTTTTCTAAGTACCGAAAACTTCTGAATGTTTAATAAGTATCGAAATCGTAAGAATTTTTCGGTACTTATACCGAAAACGTCAGAAATTTTCTAAGTACCGAAGACTTCTGAATGTTTTCTAAGTACCGAAATCAACAGAACTTTTCTAAGTACCGAAAACGTCAGATATTTTTTAAGTACCGAGAAGGTCAGAAATTTTCTAAGTACCAAAATCAGCAGAATTTTTCCAAGTACCGAAATCATCAGAATTTTTCTAAGTACCGAAAACGACAGAAATTTTCTAAGTACCGAAAACTTCAGATTGTTTTCTAAGTACCGAAATCGTCAGAATTTTTCTAAGTACCGCAAAGGTCAGAAATTTTCCAAGTATTGAAAAGGTCAGAAATTTTCTAAGTACCGAAATCATCAGAATTTTTCTAAGTACTGAAATCGTCAAAATTTTCTAAGTACCGAAATCGTCGGAATTTTTCTAAGTACCGAAATCGTCGGAATTTTTTAAGTAAAGAAATCGTCAGAATTTTTCTAAGTACCAAAATCAACAGAATTTTTCTAAGTACCGAAATCGACAGAATTTTTCTAAGTACTGAAATCGACAGAATTTTTCTAAGTACCGAAAACGTCAGATAATTTTTAAGTACCGAAAAGGTCAGAAATTTTCCAAGTACCGAAATGGTCAGAAATTTTCTAAGTACCGAAAAGGTCAGAAATTTTCCAAGTACCGAAAAGGTCAGAAATTTTCTAAGTACTGAAATCGTCAGAATTTCTCTAAGTACCGAAATCATTCGAAATTTTCTAAGTACCGTAAAGGTCAGAAATTTTCCAAGTACCGAAAAGGTCAGAAATTTTCCAAGTACTGAAAACGTCAGATATTTTTTAAGTACCGAAATCGTCAGAATTTTCTATGTACCGAAATCGTCTGAATTTTTCTAAGTACCGAAATCATCAGAATTTTTCTAAGTACCGAAAACTTCAGAAATTTTCTAAGTACAGAAAACTTCCGAGTCTTTTCTAAGTACCGAAATCGGCAGAATTTTTCTAAGTACCGAAAAAGACAGAAATTCTCAAAGTACCGAAAACTTCTGATTGTTTTCTAAGTACCGAGATCGTCAGAATTTTACTAAGTACCGTAAAGGTCAGAAATTTTCCAAGTACCGAAAAAGTCAGAAATTTTCTAAGTATCGATAACTTCTGAATGTTTTCTAAGTACCGAAAACGTCTGAAATTTTCAAAGTACCGAAAAAGGCAGAAATTTTCTAAGTACCAAAATCAACAGAATTTTTCTAAGTACCGAAATCGATAGAATTTTTCTAAGTACCGAAATCAACAGAATTTTTCTAACTACCGAATTCGACAGAATTTTTCTAAGTACCGAAATCAAAAGAATATTTCTAAGTTCCGAAATCACCAGAATTTTTCTAAGTACCGAAATCGTCAGAAATTTTCTAAGTACCGATAACGTCAGAAATTTTCTAAGTACCGAAATCGTCGGAATTTTTCTAAGTACCGAGATCGTCAGAATTTTTCTAAGTACCGTAAAGGTCAGAAATTTTCCAAGTACCGAAAATGTCAGAAATTTTCAAAGTACCGAAATATCGATAACTTCTGAATGTTTTCTAAGTACCGAAAACGTCTGAAATTTTCAAAGTACCGAAAAAGGCAGAAATTTTCTAAGTACCGAAATCAACAGAATTTTTCAAAGTACCGAAATCGATAGAATTTTTCTAAGTACCGAAATCAACAGAATTTTTCTAAGTACCGAATTCGACAGAATTTTTCTAAGTACCGAAATCAACAGAATATTTCTAAATACCGAAAAGGTCAGAAATTTTCTAAGTACCGAAATCATCAGAATTTTTCTAAGTACCGAAATCGTCGGAATTTTTCTAAGTCCCGAAATCGTCTGAATTTTTCTAAGTACCGAAATCGTTTGAAATTTTCTAAATACCGAAAAGGTCAGAAATTTTCTAAGTACCGAAATCATCAGAATTTTTCTAAGTACCGAAAACTTCAGAAATTTTCTAAGCACCGAAAACTTCCGAGTCTTTTCTAAGTCCCGAAATCGGCAGAATTTTTCTAAGTACCGAAAACTTCTGAATGTTTAATAAGTATCGAAATCGTAAGAATTTTTCGGTACTTATACCGAAAACGTCAGAAATTTTCTAAGTACCGAAGACTTCTGAATGTTTTCTAAGTACCGAAATCAACAGAACTTTTCTAAGTACCGAAAACGTCAGATATTTTTTAAGTACCGAGAAGGTCAGAAATTTTCTAAGTACCAAAATCAGCAGAATTTTTCCAAGTACCGAAATCATCAGAATTTTTCTAAGTACCGAAAACGACAGAAATTTTCTAAGTACCGAAAACTTCAGATTGTTTTCTAAGTACCGAAATCGTCAGAATTTTTCTAAGTACCGTAAAGGTCAGAAATTTTCCAAGTATTGAAAAGGTCAGAAATTTTCTAAGTACCGAAATCATCAGAATTTTTCTAAGTACTGAAATCGTCAAAATTTTCTAAGTACCGAAATCGTCGGAATTTTTCTAAGTACCGAAATCGTCGGAATTTTTTAAGTAAAGAAATCGTCAGAATTTTTCTAAGTACCAAAATCAACAGAATATTTCTAAGTACCGAAATCGACAGAATTTTTCTAAGTACAGAAATCAGCAGAATTTTTCTAAGTACTGAAATCGACAGAATTTTTCTAAGTACCGAAAACGTCAGATAATTTTTAAGTACCGAAAAGGTCAGAAATTTTCCAAGTACCGAAATGGTCAGAAATTTTCTAAGTACCGAAAAGGTCAGAAATTTTCCAAGTACTGAAAAGGTCAGAAATTTTCTAAGTACTGAAATCGTCAGAATTTTTCTAAGTACCGAAATCATTCGAAATTTTCTAAGTACCGTAAAGGTCAGAAATTTTCCAAGTACCGAAAAGGTCAGAAATTTTCCAAGTACTGAAAACGTCAGATATTTTTTAAGTACCGAAATCGTCAGAATTTTCTATGTACCGAAATCGTCTGAATTTTTCTAAGTACCGAAATCATCAGAATTTTTCTAAGTACCGAAAACTTCAGAAATTTTCTAAGTACCGAAAACTTCCGAGTCTTTTCTAAGTACCGAAATCGGCAGAATTTTTCTAAGTACCGAAAACGACAGAAATTTTCAAAGTACTGAAAACTTCTGATTGTTTTCTAAGTACCGAGATCGTCAGAATTTTTCTAAGTACCGTAAAGGTCAGAAATTTTCCAAGTACCGAAAATGTCAGAAATTATCTAAGTATCGATAACTTCTGAATGTTTTCTAAGTACCGAAAACGTCTGAAATTTTCAAAGTACCGAAAAAGGCAGAAATTTTCTAAGTACCGAAATCAACAGAATTTTTCTAAGTACCGAAATCGATAGAATTTTTCTAAGTACCGAAATCAACAGAATTTTTCTAAGTACCGAATTCGACAGAATTTTTCTAAGTACCGAAATCAACAGAATATTTCTAAATACCGAAAAGGTCAGAAATTTTCTAAGTACCGAAATCATCAGAATTTTTCTAAGTACCGAAATCGTCGGAATTTTTCTAAATCCCGAAATCGTCTGAATTTTTCTAAGTACCGAAATCGTTTGAAATTTTCTAAATACCGAAAAGGTCAGAAATTTTCTAAGTACCGAAATCATCAGAATTTTTCTAAGTACCGAAAACTTATGAATGTTTAATAAGTATCGAAATCGTAAGAATTTTTCGGTACTTATACCGAAAACGTCAGAAATTTTCTAAGTACCGAAGACTTCTGAATGTTTTCTAAGTACCGAAATCAACAGAACTTTTCTAAGTACCGAAAACGTCAGATATTTTTTAAGTACCGAGAAGGTCAGAAATTTTCTAAGTACCAAAATCAGCAGAATTTTTCCAAGTACCGAAATCATCAGAATTTTTCTAAGTACCGAAAACGACAGAAATTTTCTAAGTACCGAAAACTTCAGATTGTTTTCTAAGTACCGAAATCGTCAGAATTTTTCTAAGTACCGCAAAGGTCAGAAATTTTCCAAGTATTGAAAAGGTCAGAAATTTTCTAAGTACCGAAATCATCAGAATTTTTCTAAGTACTGAAATCGTCAAAATTTTCTAAGTACCGAAATCGTCGGAATTTTTCTAAGTACCGAAATCGTCGGAATTTTTTAAGTAAAGAAATCGTCAGAATTTTTCTAAGTACCAAAATCAACAGAATTTTTCTAAGTACCGAAATCGACAGAATTTTTCTAAGTACTGAAATCGACAGAATTTTTCTAAGTACCGAAAACGTCAGATAATTTTTAAGTACCGAAAAGGTCAGAAATTTTCCAAGTACCGAAATGGTCAGAAATTTTCTAAGTACCGAAAAGGTCAGAAATTTTCCAAGTACCGAAAAGGTCAGAAATTTTCTAAGTACTGAAATCGTCAGAATTTCTCTAAGTACCGAAATCATTCGAAATTTTCTAAGTACCGTAAAGGTCAGAAATTTTCCAAGTACCGAAAAGGTCAGAAATTTTCCAAGTACTGAAAACGTCAGATATTTTTTAAGTACCGAAATCGTCAGAATTTTCTATGTACCGAAATCGTCTGAATTTTTCTAAGTACCGAAATCATCAGAATTTTTCTAAGTACCGAAAACTTCAGAAATTTTCTAAGTACCGAAAACTTCCGAGTCTTTTCTAAGTACCGAAATCGGCAGAATTTTTCTAAGTACCGAAAACGACAGAAATTTTCAAAGTACCGAAAACTTCTGATTGTTTTCTAAGTACCGAGATCGTCAGAATTTTACTAAGTACCGTAAAGGTCAGAAATTTTCCAAGTACCGAAAAAGTCAGAAATTTTCTAAGTATCGATAACTTCTGAATGTTTTCTTAGTACCGAAAACGTCTGAAATTTTCAAAGTACCGAAAAAGGCAGAAATTTTCTAAGTACCAAAATCAACAGAATTTTTCTAAGTACCGAAATCGATAGAATTTTTCTAAGTACCGAAATCAACAGAATTTTTCTAACTACCGAATTCGACAGAATTTTTCTAAGTACCGAAATCAAAAGAATATTTCTAAGTTCCGAAATCACCAGAATTTTTCTAAGTACCGAAATCGTCAGAAATTTTCTAAGTACCGATAACGTCAGAAATTTTCTAAGTACCGAAATCGTCGGAATTTTTCTAAGTACCGAGATCGTCAGAATTTTTCTAAGTACCGTAAAGGTCAGAAATTTTCCAAGTACCGAAAATGTCAGAAATTTTCAAAGTACCGAAATATCGATAACTTCTGAATGTTTTCTAAGTACCGAAAACGTCTGAAATTTTCAAAGTACCGAAAAAGGCAGAAATTTTCTAAGTACCGAAATCAACAGAATTTTTCAAAGTACCGAAATCGATAGAATTTTTCTAAGTACCGAAATCAACAGAATTTTTCTAAGTACCGAATTCGACAGAATTTTTCTAAGTACCGAAATCAACAGAATATTTCTAAATACCGAAAAGGTCAGAAATTTTCTAAGAACCGAAATCATCAGAATTTTTCTAAGTACCGAAATCGTCGGAATTTTTCTAAGTCCCGAAATCGTCTGAATTTTTCTAAGTACCGAAATCGTTTGAAATTTTCTAAATACCGAAAAGGTCAGAAATTTTCTAAGTACCGAAATCATCAGAATTTTTCTAAGTACCGAAAACTTCAGAAATTTTCTAAGCACCGAAAACTTCCGAGTCTTTTCTAAGTCCCGAAATCGGCAGAATTTTTCTAAGTACCGAAAACTTCTGAATGTTTAATAAGTATCGAAATCGTAAGAATTTTTCGGTACTTATACCGAAAACGTCAGAAATTTTCTAAGTACCGAAGACTTCTGAATGTTTTCTAAGTACCGAAATCAACAGAACTTTTCTAAGTACCGAAAACGTCAGATATTTTTTAAGTACCGAGAAGGTCAGAAATTTTCTAAGTACCAAAATCAGCAGAATTTTTCCAAGTACCGAAATCATCAGAATTTTTCTAAGTACCGAAAACGACAGAAATTTTCTAAGTACCGAAAACTTCAGATTGTTTTCTAAGTACCGAAATCGTCAGAATTTTTCTAAGTACCGTAAAGGTCAGAAATTTTCCAAGTATTGAAAAGGTCAGAAATTTTCTAAGTAC
Source organism: Parasteatoda tepidariorum (assembly GCF_982258835.1). NCBI lineage: Eukaryota > Metazoa > Arthropoda > Arachnida > Araneae > Theridiidae > Parasteatoda > Parasteatoda tepidariorum. Next base: position 130,950,931 of record NC_141756.1, on the reverse strand, counting down.
CGAAATCATCAGAATTTTTCTAAGTACTGAAATCGTCAAAATTTTCTAAGTACCGAAATCGTCGGAATTTTTCTAAGTACCGAAATCGTCGGAATTTTTTAAGTAAAGAAATCGTCAGAATTTTTCTAAGTACCAAAATCAACAGAATATTTCTAAGTACCGAAATCGACAGAATTTTTCTAAGTACAGAAATCAGCAGAATTTTTCTAAGTACTGAAATCGACAGAATTTTTCTAAGTACCGAAAACGTCAGATAATTTTTAAGTACCGAAAAGGTCAGAAATTTTCCAAGTACCGAAATGGTCAGAAATTTTCTAAGTACCGAAAAGGTCAGAAATTTTCCAAGTACTGAAAAGGTCAGAAATTTTCTAAGTACTGAAATCGTCAGAATTTTTCTAAGTACCGAAATCATTCGAAATTTTCTAAGTACCGTAAAGGTCAGAAATTTTCCAAGTACCGAAAAGGTCAGAAATTTTCCAAGTACTGAAAACGTCAGATATTTTTTAAGTACCGAAATAGTCAGAATTTTCTATGTACCGAAATCGTCTGAATTTTTCTAAGTACCGAAATCATCAGAATTTTTCTAAGTACCGAAAACTTCAGAAATTTTCTAAGTACCGAAAACTTCCGAGTCTTTTCTAAGTACCGAAATCGGCAGAATTTTTCTAAGTACCGAAAACGACAGAAATTTTCAAAGTACTGAAAACTTCTGATTGTTTTCTAAGTACCGAGATCGTCAGAATTTTTCTAAGTACCGTAAAGGTCAGAAATTTTCCAAGTACCGAAAATGTCAGAAATTATCTAAGTATCGATAACTTCTGAATGTTTTCTAAGTACCGAAAACGTCTGAAATTTTCAAAGTACCGAAAAAGGCAGAAATTTTCTAAGTACCGAAATCAACAGAATTTTTCTAAGTACCGAAATCGATAGAATTTTTCTAAGTACCGAAATCAACAGAATTTTTCTAAGTACCGAATTCGACAGAATTTTTCTAAGTACCGAAATCAACAGAATATTTCTAAATACCGAAAAGGTCAGAAATTTTCTAAGTACCGAAATCATCAGAATTTTTCTAAGTACCGAAATCGTCGGAATTTTTCTAAATCCCGAAATCGTCTGAATTTTTCTAAGTACCGAAATCGTTTGAAATTTTCTAAATACCGAAAAGGTCAGAAATTTTCTAAGTACCGAAATCATCAGAATTTTTCTAAGTACCGAAAACTTATGAATGTTTAATAAGTATCGAAATCGTAAGAATTTTTCGGTACTTATACCGAAAACGTCAGAAATTTTCTAAGTACCGAAGACTTCTGAATGTTTTCTAAGTACCGAAATCAACAGAACTTTTCTAAGTACCGAAAACGTCAGATATTTTTTAAGTACCGAGAAGGTCAGAAATTTTCTAAGTACCAAAATCAGCAGAATTTTTCCAAGTACCGAAATCATCAGAATTTTTCTAAGTACCGAAAACGACAGAAATTTTCTAAGTACCGAAAACTTCAGATTGTTTTCTAAGTACCGAAATCGTCAGAATTTTTCTAAGTACCGCAAAGGTCAGAAATTTTCCAAGTATTGAAAAGGTCAGAAATTTTCTAAGTACCGAAATCATCAGAATTTTTCTAAGTACTGAAATCGTCAAAATTTTCTAAGTACCGAAATCGTCGGAATTTTTCTAAGTACCGAAATCGTCGGAATTTTTTAAGTAAAGAAATCGTCAGAATTTTTCTAAGTACCAAAATCAACAGAATATTTCTAAGTACCGAAATCGACAGAATTTTTCTAAGTACAGAAATCAGCAGAATTTTTCTAAGTACTGAAATCGACAGAATTTTTCTAAGTACCGAAAACGTCAGATAATTTTTAAGTACCGAAAAGGTCAGAAATTTTCCAAGTACCGAAATGGTCAGAAATTTTCTAAGTACCGAAAAGGTCAGAAATTTTCCAAGTACTGAAAAGGTCAGAAATTTTCTAAGTACTGAAATCGTCAGAATTTTTCTAAGTACCGAAATCATTCGAAATTTTCTAAGTACCGTAAAGGTCAGAAATTTTCCAAGTACCGAAAAGGTCAGAAATTTTCCAAGTACTGAAAACGTCAGATATTTTTTAAGTACCGAAATCGTCAGAATTTTCTATGTACCGAAATCGTCTGAATTTTTCTAAGTACCGAAATCATCAGAATTTTTCTAAGTACCGAAAACTTCAGAAATTTTCTAAGTACCGAAAACTTCCGAGTCTTTTCTAAGTACCGAAATCGGCAGAATTTTTCTAAGTACCGAAAACGACAGAAATTTTCAAAGTACTGAAAACTTCTGATTGTTTTCTAAGTACCGAGATCGTCAGAATTTTTCTAAGTACCGTAAAGGTCAGAAATTTTCCAAGTACCGAAAATGTCAGAAATTATCTAAGTATCGATAACTTCTGAATGTTTTCTAAGTACCGAAAACGTCTGAAATTTTCAAAGTACCGAAAAAGGCAGAAATTTTCTAAGTACCGAAATCAACAGAATTTTTCTAAGTACCGAAATCGATAGAATTTTTCTAAGTACCGAAATCAACAGAATTTTTCTAAGTACCGAATTCGACAGAATTTTTCTAAGTACCGAAATCAACAGAATATTTCTAAATACCGAAAAGGTCAGAAATTTTCTAAGTACCGAAATCATCAGAATTTTTCTAAGTACCGAAATCGTCGGAATTTTTCTAAATCCCGAAATCGTCTGAATTTTTCTAAGTACCGAAATCGTTTGAAATTTTCTAAATACCGAAAAGGTCAGAAATTTTCTAAGTACCGAAATCATCAGAATTTTTCTAAGTACCGAAAACTTATGAATGTTTAATAAGTATCGAAATCGTAAGAATTTTTCGGTACTTATACCGAAAACGTCAGAAATTTTCTAAGTACCGAAGACTTCTGAATGTTTTCTAAGTACCGAAATCAACAGAACTTTTCTAAGTACCGAAAACGTCAGATATTTTTTAAGTACCGAGAAGGTCAGAAATTTTCTAAGTACCAAAATCAGCAGAATTTTTCCAAGTACCGAAATCATCAGAATTTTTCTAAGTACCGAAAACGACAGAAATTTTCTAAGTACCGAAAACTTCAGATTGTTTTCTAAGTACCGAAATCGTCAGAATTTTTCTAAGTACCGCAAAGGTCAGAAATTTTCCAAGTATTGAAAAGGTCAGAAATTTTCTAAGTACCGAAATCATCAGAATTTTTCTAAGTACTGAAATCGTCAAAATTTTCTAAGTACCGAAATCGTCGGAATTTTTCTAAGTACCGAAATCGTCGGAATTTTTTAAGTAAAGAAATCGTCAGAATTTTTCTAAGTACCAAAATCAACAGAATTTTTCTAAGTACCGAAATCGACAGAATTTTTCTAAGTACTGAAATCGACAGAATTTTTCTAAGTACCGAAAACGTCAGATAATTTTTAAGTACCGAAAAGGTCAGAAATTTTCCAAGTACCGAAATGGTCAGAAATTTTCTAAGTACCGAAAAGGTCAGAAATTTTCCAAGTACCGAAAAGGTCAGAAATTTTCTAAGTACTGAAATCGTCAGAATTTCTCTAAGTACCGAAATCATTCGAAATTTTCTAAGTACCGTAAAGGTCAGAAATTTTCCAAGTACCGAAAAGGTCAGAAATTTTCCAAGTACTGAAAACGTCAGATATTTTTTAAGTACCGAAATCGTCAGAATTTTCTATGTACCGAAATCGTCTGAATTTTTCTAAGTACCGAAATCATCAGAATTTTTCTAAGTACCGAAAACTTCAGAAATTTTCTAAGTACCGAAAACTTCCGAGTCTTTTCTAAGTACCGAAATCGGCAGAATTTTTCTAAGTACCGAAAACGACAGAAATTTTCAAAGTACCGAAAACTTCTGATTGTTTTCTAAGTACCGAGATCGTCAGAATTTTACTAAGTACCGTAAAGGTCAGAAATTTTCCAAGTACCGAAAAAGTCAGAAATTTTCTAAGTATCGATAACTTCTGAATGTTTTCTAAGTACCGAAAACGTCTGAAATTTTCAAAGTACCGAAAAAGGCAGAAATTTTCTAAGTACCAAAATCAACAGAATTTTTCTAAGTACCGAAATCGATAGAATTTTTCTAAGTACCGAAATCAACAGAATTTTTCTAACTACCGAATTCGACAGAATTTTTCTAAGTACCGAAATCAAAAGAATATTTCTAAGTTCCGAAATCACCAGAATTTTTCTAAGTACCGAAATCGTCAGAATTTTTCTAAGTACCGATAACGTCAGAAATTTTCTAAGTACCGAAATCGTCGGAATTTTTCTAAGTACCGAAATCGTCTGAATTTTTCTAAGTACCGAAATCGTTTGAAATTTTCTAAATACCGAAAAGGTCAGAAATTTTCTAAGTACCGAAATAATCAGAATTTTTCTAAGTACCGAAAACTTCAGAAATTTTCTAAGCACCGAAAACTTCCGAGTCTTTTCTAAGTCCCGAAATCGGCAGAATTTTTCTAAGTACCGAAAACTTCTGAATGTTAAATAAGTATCGAAATCGTAAGAATTTTTCGGTACTTATACCGAAAACGTCAGAAATTTTCTAAGTACCGAAGACTTCTGAATGTTTTCTAAGTACCGAAATCGACAGAACTTTTCTAAGTACCGAAAACGTCAGATATTTTTTAAGTACCGAAAAGGTCAGAAATTTTCTAAGTAACGAAAACGTCAGAAATTATCTAAGTACCGAAACTTCAGATTGTTTTCTAAGTACCGAAATCGTCAGAATTTTTCTAAGTACCGTAAAGGTCAGAAATTTTCCAAGTATTGAAAAGGTCAGAAATTTTCTAAGTACCGAAATCGTCAGAAATTTTCTAAGTACCGAAATCATCAGAATTTTTCTAAGTACCGAAATCGTCGGAATTTTTCTAAGTACCGAAATCGTCGGAATTTTTTTAAGTAAAGAAATCGTCAGAATTTTTCTAAGTACCAAAATCAACAGAATTTTTCTAAGTACCGAAATCGACAGAGATTTTCTAAGTACCGAAATCAACAGAATTTTTCTAAGTACTGAAATCAACAGAATTTTTCTAAGTACGGAAAACGTCAGATAATTTTTAAGTACCGAAAAGGTCAGAAATTTTCCAAGTACCGAAAAGGTCAGAAATTTTCTAAGTACTGAAATCGTCAGAATTTTTCTAAGTACCGAAATCATTCGAATTTTTCTAAGTACCGTAAAGGTCAGAAATTTTCCAAGTACCGAAAAGGTCAGAAATTTTCCAAGTACTGAAAACGTCAGATATTTTTTAAGTACCGAAATCGTCAGAATTTTCTATGTACCGAAATCGTCTGAATTTTTCTAAGTACCGAAATCATCAGAATTTTTCTAAGTACCGAAAACTTCAGAAATTTTCTAAGTACCGAAAACTTCCGAGTCTTTTCTAAGTACCGAAATCGGCAGAATTTTTCTAAGTACCGAAAACGACAGAAATTTTCAAAGTACCGAAAACTTCTGATTGTTTTCTAAGTACCGAGATCGTCAGAATTTTACTAAGTACCGTAAAGGTCAGAAATTTTCCAAGTACCGAAAAAGTCAGAAATTTTCTAAGTATCGATAACTTCTGAATGTTTTCTAAGTACCGAAAACGTCTGAAATTTTCAAAGTACCGAAAAAGGCAGAAATTTTCTAAGTACCAAAATCAACAGAATTTTTCTAAGTACCGAAATCGATAGAATTTTTCTAAGTACCGAAATCAACAGAATTTTTCTAACTACCGAATTCGACAGAATTTTTCTAAGTACCGAAATCAAAAGAATATTTCTAAGTTCCGAAATCACCAGAATTTTTCTAAGTACCGAAATCGTCAGAATTTTTCTAAGTACCGATAACGTCAGAAATTTTCTAAGTACCGAAATCGTCGGAATTTTTCTAAGTACCGAAATCGTCTGAATTTTTCTAAGTACCGAAATCGTTTGAAATTTTCTAAATACCGAAAAGGTCAGAAATTTTCTAAGTACCGAAATAATCAGAATTTTTCTAAGTACCGAAAACTTCAGAAATTTTCTAAGCACCGAAAACTTCCGAGTCTTTTCTAAGTCCCGAAATCGGCAGAATTTTTCTAAGTACCGAAAACTTCTGAATGTTAAATAAGTATCGAAATCGTAAGAATTTTTCGGTACTTATACCGAAAACGTCAGAAATTTTCTAAGTACCGAAGACTTCTGAATGTTTTCTAAGTACCGAAATCGACAGAACTTTTCTAAGTACCGAAAACGTCAGATATTTTTTAAGTACCGAAAAGGTCAGAAATTTTCTAAGTAACGAAAACGTCAGAAATTATCTAAGTACCGAAACTTCAGATTGTTTTCTAAGTACCGAAATCGTCAGAATTTTTCTAAGTACCGTAAAGGTCAGAAATTTTCCAAGTATTGAAAAGGTCAGAAATTTTCTAAGTACCGAAATCGTCAGAAATTTTCTAAGTACCGAAATCATCAGAATTTTTCTAAGTACCGAAATCGTCGGAATTTTTCTAAGTACCGAAATCGTCGGAATTTTTTTAAGTAAAGAAATCGTCAGAATTTTTCTAAGTACCAAAATCAACAGAATTTTTCTAAGTACCGAAATCGACAGAGATTTTCTAAGTACCGAAATCAACAGAATTTTTCTAAGTACTGAAATCAACAGAATTTTTCTAAGTACGGAAAACGTCAGATAATTTTTAAGTACCGAAAAGGTCAGAAATTTTCCAAGTACCGAAAAGGTCAGAAATTTTCTAAGTACTGAAATCGTCAGAATTTTTCTAAGTACCGAAATCATTCGAATTTTTCTAAGTACCGTAAAGGTCAGAAATTTTCCAAGTACCGAAATCGTCTGAATTTTTCTAAGTACCGAAATCATCAGAATTTTTCTAAGTACCGAAAACTTCAGAAATTTTCTAAGTACCGAAATCGGCAGAATTTTTCTAAGTACCGAAAACGACAGAAATTTTCAAAGTTCCGAAAACTTCTGATTGTTTTCTAAGTACCGAGATCGTCAGAATTTCTCTAAGTACCGAAAACGTCTGAAATTTTCAAAGTACCGAAAAAGGCAGAAATTTTCTAAGTACCGAAATCAACAGAATTTTTCTAAGTACCGAAATCGATAGAATTTTTCTAAGTACCGAAATCAACAGAAATTTTCTAAGTACCGAAATCGACAGAATTTTTCTAAGTACCGAAATCAACAGAATTTTTCTAAGTCCCGAAATCGGCAGATTTTTTCTAAGTACCGAAAACTTCTGAATGTTTAATAAGTATCGAAATCGTAAGAATTTTTCGGTACTTATACCGAAAACGTCAGAAATTTTCTAAGTACCGAAGACTTCTGAATGTTTTCTAAGTACCGAAATCGACAGAACTTTTCTAAGTACCGAAAACGTCAGATATTTTTTAAGTACCGAGAAGGTCAGAAATTTTCTAAGTACCAAAATCAACAGAATTTTTCTAAGTACCGAAATTATCAGAATTTTTCTAAGTACCGAAAACGACAGAAATTTTCTAAGTACCGAAAACTTCTGATTGTTTTCTAAGTACCGAAATCGGCAGAATTTTTCTAAGTACCGAAAACGACAGAAATTTTCTAAGTACCGAAAAGGTCAGAAATTTTCTAAGTACCAAAAACTTCAGAAATTTTCTAAGTACCGAAAACTTCCGAATCTTTTCTAATTACCGAAATCGGCAGAATTTTTCTAAGTACCGTAAAGGTCAGAAATTTTCCAAGTACCGAAAAGGTCAGAAATTTTCTAAGTATCGATAACTTCTGAATGTTTTCTAAGTACCGAAAACGTCTGAAATTTTCAAAGTACCGAAAAAGGCAGAAATTTTCTAAGTACCGAAATCAACAGAATTTTTCTAAGTACCGAAATCGATAGAATTTTTCTAAGTACCGAAATCAACAGAATTTTTCTAACTACCGAATTCGACAGAATTTTTCTAAGTACCGAAATCAACAGAATATTTCTAAGTTCGGAAATCACCAGAATTTTTCTAAGTACCGAAATCGTCAGAATTATTCTAAGTACCGATAACGTCTGAAATTTTCAAAGTACCGAAAAAGGCAGAAATTTTCTAAGTACCGAAATCAACAGAATTTTTCTAAGTACCGAAATCATCAGAATTTTTCTAAGTACCGAAAACTTCAGAAATTTTCTAAGCACCGAAAACTTCCGAGTCTTTTCTAAGTACCGAAATCGACAGAATTTTTCTAAGTACCGAAATCAACAGAATTTTTCTAAGTCCCGAAATCGGCAGAATTTTTCTAAGTACCGAAAACTTCTGAATGTTTAATAAGTATCGAAATCGTAAGAATTTTTCGGTACTTATACCGAAAACGTCAGAAATTTTCTAAGTACCGAAGACTTCTGAATGTTTTCTAAGTACCGAAATCGACAGAACTTTTCTAAGTACCGAAAACGTCAGATATTTTTTAAGTACCGAGAAGGTCAGAAATTTTCTAAGTACCAAAATCAACAGAATTTTTCTAAGTACCGAAATCATCAGAATTTTTCTAAGTACCGAAAACGACAGAAATTTTCTAAGTACCGAAAACTTCTGATTGTTTTCTAAGTACCGAGATCGTCAGAATTTTTCTAAGTACCGAAAAGGTCAGAAATTTTCTAAGTACCGAATAGGTCAGAAATTTTCCAAGTTCCGATATCGTCAGAATATTCTAAGTACCGAAATCGGCAGAATTTTTCTAAGTACCGAAAACGACAGAAATTTTCTAAGTACCGAAAAGATCAGAAATTTTCCAAGTACCGAAAAGGTCAGAAATTTTCTAAGTACCGAAAACGTCAGATAATTTTTAAGTACCGAAAAGGTCAGAAATTTTCCAAGTACCGAAAAGGTCAGAAATTTTCCAAGTACCGAAAAGGTCAGAAATTTTCTAAGTACTGAAATCGTCAGAATTTTTCTAAGTACCAAAATCATTCGAATTTTTCTAAGTACCGTAAAGATCAGAAATTTTCCAAGCACCGAAAAGGTCAGAAATTTTCCAAGTACCGAAAACGTCAGATAATTTTTAAGTACCGAAATCATCAGAATTTTTCTAAGTACCGAAATAGTCAAAATTTTCTAAGTACCGAAATCGTCGGAATTTTTTTAAGTAAAGAAATCAACAGAATTTTTCTAAGTACTGAAATCGACAGAATTTTTCTAAGTACCGAAAACGTCAGATAATTTTTAAGTACCGAAAAGGTCAGAAATTTTCCAAGTACCGAAATGGTCAGAAATTTTCTAAGTACCGAAAAGGTCAGAAATTTTCTAAGTACTGAAATCGTCAGAATTTTTCTAACTACCGAAATAATTCGAATTTTTCTAAGTACCGTAAAGGTCAGAAATTTTCCAAGTACCGAAAAGGTCAGAAATTTTCCAAGTACCGAAAACGTCAGATATTTTTTAAGTACCGAAATCATTAGAATTTTTCTAAGTTCCGAAATCGTCAGAATTTTCTATGTACCGAAATCGTCTGAATTTTTCTAAGTACCGAAATCATCAGAATTTTTCTAAGTAACGAAAACTTCAGAAATTTTCTAAGTACCGAAAACTTCTGATTGTTTTCTAAGTACCGAGATCGTCAGAATTTTTCTAAGTACCGTAAAGGTCAGAAATTTTCCAAGTACCGAAAAGGTCAGAAATTTTCTAAGTATCGATAACTTCTGAATGTTTTCTAAGTACCGAAAACGTTTGAAATTTTCAAAGTACCGAAAAAGGCAGAAATTTTCTAAGTACCGAAATCATCAGAATGTTTCTAAGTACCGAAAACGACAGAAATTTTCCTAGTACCGAAAACTTCTGATTGTTTTCTAAGTACCGAGATCGTCAGATTTTTTCTAAGTACCGAAAAGGTCAGAAATTTTCTAAGCACCGAAAAGGTCAGAAATTTTCCAAGTTCCGAAATCGTCAGAATATTCTAAGTACCGAAATCGGCAGAATTTTTCTAAGTACCGAAAACGACAGAAATTTTCTAAGTAACGAAAACGTCAGAAATTATCTAAGTACCGAAACTTCAGATTGTTTTCTAAGTACCGAAATCGTCAGAATTTTTCTAAGTACCGTAAAGGTCAGAAATTTTCCAAGTATTGAAAAGGTCAGAAATTTTCTAAGTACCGAAATCGTCAGAAATTTTCTAAGTACCGAAATCATCAGAATTTTTCTGAGTACCGAAATCGTCAAAATTTTCTAAGTACCGAAATCATCAGAATTTTTCTAAGTACCGAAATCGTCAAAATTTTCTAAGTACCGAAATCGTCGGAATTTTTCTAAGTACCGAAATCGTCGGAATTTTTTTAAGTAAAGAAATCGTCAGAATTTTTCTAAGTACCAAAATCAACAGAATTTTTCTAAGTACCGAAATCGTCAGAAATTTTCTAAGTACCGAAATCATCAGAATTTTTCTAAGTACCGAAATTGTCAAAATTTTCTAAGTACCGAAATCGTCGGAATTTTGCTAAGTACCGAAATCGTCGGAATTTTTTTAAGTAAGGAAATCGACTGAATTTTTCTAAGTACCGAAATCAACAGAATTTTTATAAGTACTGAAATCGACAGAATTTTTCTAAGTACCGAAAACGTCAGATAATTTTTAAGTACCGAAAAGGTCTGAAATATTCCAAGTACCGAAATGGTCAGAAATTTTCCAAGTACCGAAAAGGTCAGAAATTTTCCAAGTACCGAAAAGGTCAGAAATTTTCAAAGTACTGAAATCGTCAGAATTTTTCTAAGTACCGAAATCGTCAGAATTTTTCTAAGTACCGTAAAGGTCAGAAATTTTCCAAGTATTGAAAAGGTCAGAAATTTTCTAAGTACCGAAATCATCAGAATTTTTCTAAGTACCGAAATCGTCAAAATTTTCTAAGTTCCGAAATCGTCGGAATTTTTCTAAGTACCGAAATCGTCGGAATTTTTTTAAGTAAAGAAATCGTCAGAATTTTTCTAAGTACCAAAATCAACAGAATTTTTCTAAGTACCAAAAACTTCAGAAATTTTCTAAGTACCGAAAACTTCCGAATCTTTTCTAATTACCGAAATCGGCAGAATTTTTCTAAGTACCGTAAAGGTCAGAAATTTTCCAAGTACCGAAAAGGTCAGAAATTTTCTAAGTATCGATAACTTCTGAATGTTTTCTAAGTACCGAAAACGTCTGAAATTTTCAAAGTACCGAAAAAGGCAGAAATTTTCTAAGTACCGAAATCAACAGAATTTTTCTAAGTACCGAAATCGATAGAATTTTTCTAAGTACCGAAATCAACAGAATTTTTCTAACTACCGAATTCGACAGAATTTTTCTAAGTACCGAAATCAACAGAATATTTCTAAGTTCGGAAATCACCAGAATTTTTCTAAGTACCGAAATCGTCAGAATTATTCTAAGTACCGATAACGTCTGAAATTTTCAAAGTACCGAAAAAGGCAGAAATTTTCTAAGTACCGAAATCAACAGAATTTTTCTAAGTACCGAAATCATCAGAATTTTTCTAAGTACCGAAAACTTCAGAAATTTTCTAAGCACCGAAAACTTCCGAGTCTTTTCTAAGTACCGAAATCGACAGAATTTTTCTAAGTACCGAAATCAACAGAATTTTTCTAAGTCCCGAAATCGGCAGAATTTTTCTAAGTACCGAAAACTTCTGAATGTTTAATAAGTATCGAAATCGTAAGAATTTTTCGGTACTTATACCGAAAACGTCAGAAATTTTCTAAGTACCGAAGACTTCTGAATGTTTTCTAAGTACCGAAATCGACAGAACTTTTCTAAGTACCGAAAACGTCAGATATTTTTTAAGTACCGAGAAGGTCAGAAATTTTCTAAGTACCAAAATCAACAGAATTTTTCTAAGTACCGAAATCATCAGAATTTTTCTAAGTACCGAAAACGACAGAAATTTTCTAAGTACCGAAAACTTCTGATTGTTTTCTAAGTACCGAGATCGTCAGAATTTTTCTAAGTACCGAAAAGGTCAGAAATTTTCTAAGTACCGAATAGGTCAGAAATTTTCCAAGTTCCGATATCGTCAGAATATTCTAAGTACCGAAATCGGCAGAATTTTTCTAAGTACCGAAAACGACAGAAATTTTCTAAGTACCGAAAAGATCAGAAATTTTCCAAGTACCGAAAAGGTCAGAAATTTTCTAAGTACCGAAAACGTCAGATAATTTTTAAGTACCGAAAAGGTCAGAAATTTTCCAAGTACCGAAAAGGTCAGAAATTTTCCAAGTACCGAAAAGGTCAGAAATTTTCTAAGTACTGAAATCGTCAGAATTTTTCTAAGTACCAAAATCATTCGAATTTTTCTAAGTACCGTAAAGATCAGAAATTTTCCAAGCACCGAAAAGGTCAGAAATTTTCCAAGTACCGAAAACGTCAGATAATTTTTAAGTACCGAAATCATCAGAATTTTTCTAAGTACCGAAATAGTCAAAATTTTCTAAGTACCGAAATCGTCGGAATTTTTTTAAGTAAAGAAATCAACAGAATTTTTCTAAGTACTGAAATCGACAGAATTTTTCTAAGTACCGAAAACGTCAGATAATTTTTAAGTACCGAAAAGGTCAGAAATTTTCCAAGTACCGAAATGGTCAGAAATTTTCTAAGTACCGAAAAGGTCAGAAATTTTCTAAGTACTGAAATCGTCAGAATTTTTCTAACTACCGAAATAATTCGAATTTTTCTAAGTACCGTAAAGGTCAGAAATTTTCCAAGTACCGAAAAGGTCAGAAATTTTCCAAGTACCGAAAACGTCAGATATTTTTTAAGTACCGAAATCATTAGAATTTTTCTAAGTTCCGAAATCGTTAGAATTTTCTATGTACCGAAATCGTCTGAATTTTTCTAAGTACCGAAATCATCAGAATTTTTCTAAGTAACGAAAACTTCAGAAATTTTCTAAGTACCGAAAACTTCTGATTGTTTTCTAAGTACCGAGATCGTCAGAATTTTTCTAAGTACCGTAAAGGTCAGAAATTTTCCAAGTACCGAAAAGGTCAGAAATTTTCTAAGTATCGATAACTTCTGAATGTTTTCTAAGTACCGAAAACGTTTGAAATTTTCAAAGTACCGAAAAAGGCAGAAATTTTCTAAGTACCGAAATCATCAGAATGTTTCTAAGTACCGAAAACGACAGAAATTTTCCTAGTACCGAAAACTTCTGATTGTTTTCTAAGTACCGAGATCGTCAGATTTTTTCTAAGTACCGAAAAGGTCAGAAATTTTCTAAGCACCGAAAAGGTCAGAAATTTTCCAAGTTCCGAAATCGTCAGAATATTCTAAGTACCGAAATCGGCAGAATTTTTCTAAGTACCGAAAACGACAGAAATTTTCTAAGTAACGAAAACGTCAGAAATTATCTAAGTACCGAAACTTCAGATTGTTTTCTAAGTACCGAAATCGTCAGAATTTTTCTAAGTACCGTAAAGGTCAGAAATTTTCCAAGTATTGAAAAGGTCAGAAATTTTCTAAGTACCGAAATCGTCAGAAATTTTCTAAGTACCGAAATCATCAGAATTTTTCTGAGTACCGAAATCGTCAAAATTTTCTAAGTACCGAAATCATCAGAATTTTTCTAAGTACCGAAATCGTCAAAATTTTCTAAGTACCGAAATCGTCGGAATTTTTCTAAGTACCGAAATCGTCGGAATTTTTTTAAGTAAAGAAATCGTCAGAATTTTTCTAAGTACCAAAATCAACAGAATTTTTCTAAGTACCGAAATCGTCAGAAATTTTCTAAGTACCGAAATCATCAGAATTTTTCTAAGTACCGAAATTGTCAAAATTTTCTAAGTACCGAAATCGTCGGAATTTTGCTAAGTACCGAAATCGTCGGAATTTTTTTAAGTAAGGAAATCGACTGAATTTTTCTAAGTACCGAAATCAACAGAATTTTTATAAGTACTGAAATCGACAGAATTTTTCTAAGTACCGAAAACGTCAGATAATTTTTAAGTACCGAAAAGGTCTGAAATATTCCAAGTACCGAAATGGTCAGAAATTTTCCAAGTACCGAAAAGGTCAGAAATTTTCCAAGTACCGAAAAGGTCAGAAATTTTCAAAGTACTGAAATCGTCAGAATTTTTCTAAGTACCGAAATCGTCAGAATTTTTCTAAGTACCGTAAAGGTCAGAAATTTTCCAAGTATTGAAAAGGTCAGAAATTTTCTAAGTACCGAAATCATCAGAATTTTTCTAAGTACCGAAATCGTCAAAATTTTCTAAGTTCCGAAATCGTCGGAATTTTTCTAAGTACCGAAATCGTCGGAATTTTTTTAAGTAATTTTCGTCAGAATTTTTCTAAGTACCAAAATCAACAGAATTTTTCTAAGTACCAAAAACTTCAGAAATTTTCTAAGTACCGAAAACTTCCGAATCTTTTCTAATTACCGAAATCGGCAGAATTTTTCTAAGTACCGTAAAGGTCAGAAATTTTCCAAGTACCGAAAAGGTCAGAAATTTTCTAAGTATCGATAACTTCTGAATGTTTTCTAAGTACCGAAAACGTCTGAAATTTTCAAAGTACCGAAAAAGGCAGAAATTTTCTAAGTACCGAAATCAACAGAATTTTTCTAAGTACCGAAATCGATAGAATTTTTCTAAGTACCGAAATCAACAGAATTTTTCTAACTACCGAATTCGACAGAATTTTTCTAAGTACCGAAATCAACAGAATATTTCTAAGTTCGGAAATCACCAGAATTTTTCTAAGTACCGAAATCGTCAGAATTATTCTAAGTACCGATAACGTCTGAAATTTTCAAAGTACCGAAAAAGGCAGAAATTTTCTAAGTACCGAAATCAACAGAATTTTTCTAAGTACCGAAATCATCAGAATTTTTCTAAGTACCGAAAACTTCAGAAATTTTCTAAGCACCGAAAACTTCCGAGTCTTTTCTAAGTACCGAAATCGACAGAATTTTTCTAAGTACCGAAATCAACAGAATTTTTCTAAGTCCCGAAATCGGCAGAATTTTTCTAAGTACCGAAAACTTCTGAATGTTTAATAAGTATCGAAATCGTAAGAATTTTTCGGTACTTATACCGAAAACGTCAGAAATTTTTTAAGTACCGAAGACTTCTGAATGTTTTCTAAGTACCGAAATCGACAGAACTTTTCTAAGTACCGAAAACGTCAGATATTTTTTAAGTACCGAGAAGGTCAGAAATTTTCTAAGTACCAAAATCAACAGAATTTTTCTAAGTACCGAAATCATCAGAATTTTTCTAAGTACCGAAAACGACAGAAATTTTCTAAGTACCGAAAACTTCTGATTGTTTTCTAAGTACCGAGATCGTCAGAATTTTTCTAAGTACCGAAAAGGTCAGAAATTTTCTAAGTACCGAATAGGTCAGAAATTTTCCAAGTTCCGATATCGTCAGAATATTCTAAGTACCGAAATCGGCAGAATTTTTCTAAGTACCGAAAACGACAGAAATTTTCTAAGTACCGAAAAGTTCAGAAATTTTCCAAGTACCGAAAAGGTCAGAAATTTTCTAAGTACCGAAAACGTCAGATAATTTTTAAGTACCGAAAAGGTCAGAAATTTTCCAAGTACCGAAAAGGTCAGAAATTTTCCAAGTACCGAAAAGGTCAGAAATTTTCTAAGTACTGAAATCGTCAGAATTTTTCTAAGTACCGAAATCATTCGAATTTTTCTAAGTACCGTAAAGATCAGAAATTTTCCAAGCACCGAAAAGGTCAGAAATTTTCCAAGTACCGAAAACGTCAGATAATTTTTAAGTACCGAAATCATCAGAATTTTTCTAAGTACCGAAATAGTCAAAATTTTCTAAGTACCGAAATCGTCGGAATTTTTTTAAGTAAAGAAATCAACAGAATTTTTCTAAGTACTGAAATCGACAGAATTTTTCTAAGTACCGAAAACGTCAGATAATTTTTAAGTACCGAAAAGGTCAGAAATTTTCCAAGTACCGAAATGGTCAGAAATTTTCTAAGTACCGAAAAGGTCAGAAATTTTCTAAGTACTGAAATCGTCAGAATTTTTCTAACTACCGAAATAATTCGAATTTTTCTAAGTACCGTAAAGGTCAGAAATTTTCCAAGTACCGAAAAGGTCAGAAATTTTCCAAGTACCGAAAACGTCAGATATTTTTTAAGTACCGAAATCATTAGAATTTTTCTAAGTTCCGAAATCGTCAGAATTTTCTATGTACCGAAATCGTCTGAATTTTTCTAAGTACCGAAATCATCAGAATTTTTCTAAGTACCGTAAAGGTCAGAAATTTTCCAAGTACCGAAAAGGTCAGAAATTTTCTAAGTATCGATAACTTCTGAATGTTTTCTAAGTACCGAAAACGTTTGAAATTTTCAAAGTACCGAAAAAGGCAGAAATTTTCTAAGTACCGAAATCATCAGAATTTTTCTAAGTACCGAAAACGACAGAAATTTTCCTAGTACCGAAAACTTCTGATTGTTTTCTAAGTACCGAGATCGTCAGAATTTTTCTAAGTACCGAAAAGGTCAGAAATTTTCTAAGCACCGAAAAGGTCAGAAATTTTCCAAGTTCCGAAATCGTCAGAATATTCTAAGAACCGAAATCGGCAGAATTTTTCTAAGTACCGAAAACGACAGAAATTTTCTAAGTAACGAAAACGTCAGAAATTATCTAAGTACCGAAACTTCAGATTGTTTTCTAAGTACCGAAATCGTCAGAATTTTTCTAAGTACCGTAAAGGTCAGAAATTTTCCAAGTATTGAAAAGGTCAGAAATTTTCTAAGTACCGAAATCGTCAGAAATTTTCTAAGTACCGAAATCATCAGAATTTTTCTGAGTACCGAAATCGTCAAAATTTTCTAAGTACCGAAATCATCAGAATTTTTCTAAGTACCGAAATCGTCAAAATTTTCTAAGTACCGAAATCGTCGGAATTTTTCTAAGTACCGAAATCGTCGGAATTTTTTTAAGTAAAGAAATCGTCAGAATTTTTCTAAGTACCAAAATCAACAGAATTTTTCTAAGTACCGAAATCGTCAGAAATTTTCTAAGTACCGAAATCATCAGAATTTTTCTAAGTACCGAAATTGTCAAAATTTTCTAAGTACCGAAATCGTCGGAATTTTGCTAAGTACCGAAATCGTCGGAATTTTTTTAAGTAAGGAAATCGACTGAATTTTTCTAAGTACCGAAATCAACAGAATTTTTATAAGTACTGAAATCGACAGAATTTTTCTAAGTACCGAAAACGTCAGATAATTTTTAAGTACCGAAAAGGTCTGAAATATTCCAAGTACCGAAATGGTCAGAAATTTTCCAAGTACCGAAAAGGTCAGAAATTTTCCAAGTACCGAAAAGGTCAGAAATTTTCAAAGTACTGAAATCGTCAGAATTTTTCTAAGTACCGAAATCATTCGAATTTTTCTAAGTACCGTAAAGGTCAGAAATGTTCCAAGTACCGAAAAGGTCAGAAATTTTCCAAGTACCGAAAACGTCAGATATTTTTTAAGTACCGAAATCATCAGAATTTTTCTAAGTACCGAAATCGTCAGAATTTTTCTAAGTACCGAAATCATCAGAATTTTTCTAAGTTCCGAAATCGTCAGAATTTTCTAAGTACCGAAATCGTCGGAATTTTTCTAAGTATAGAAATCCTAAGAATTTTTCTAAGTACCAAAATCAACAGAATTTTTCTAAGTACCTAAATCATCAGAATTTTTCTATGTTCCGAAATCGTCAGAATTTTCTAAGTACCGAAATCGTCGGAATTTTTCTAAGTATAGAAATCGTCAGAATTTTTCTAAGTACCAAAATTAACAAAATTTTTCTAAGTACCGAAATAGACAGAATTTTTCTAAGTACTGAAATCGACAGAATTTTTCTAAGTACCGAAAACGTCAGAAATTTTCTAAGTACCGAAGACTTCTGAATGTTTTCTAAGTGCCGAAATCGTCTGAATTTTTCTAAGTACCGAAATCATCAGAATTTTTCTAAGTACCGAAAACTTCAGAAATTTTCTAAGTACCGAAAACTTCCGAGTCTTTTCTAAGTACCGAAATCGGCAGAATTTTTCTAAGTACCGAAAACGACAGAAATTTTCAAAGTACCGAAAACTTCTGATTGTTTTCTAAGTACCGAGATCGTCAGAATTTTTCTAAGTACCGTAAAGGTCAGAAATTTTCCAAGTACCGAAAAGGTCAGAAATTTTCTAAGTATCGATAACTTCTGAATGTTTTCTAAGTACCGAAAACGTCTGAAATTTTCAAAGTACCGAAAAAGGCAGAAATTTTCTAAGTACCGAAATCATCAGAATTTTTCTAAGTACCGAAAACGACAGAAATTTTCCTAGTACCGAAAACTTCTGATTGTTTTCTAAGTACCGAGATCGTCAGAATTTTTCTAAGTACCGAAAAGGTCAGAAATTTTCTAAGCACCGAAAAGGTCAGAAATTTTCCAAGTTCCGAAATCGTCAGAATATTCTAAGTACCAAAATCGGCAGAATTTTTCTAAGTACCGAAAACGACAGAAATTTTCTAAGTACCGAAAACTTCAGAAATTTTCTAAGCACCGAAAACTTCCGAGTCTTTTCTAAGTACCGAAATCGACAGAAATTTTCTAAGTACCGAAATCAACAGAATTTTTCTAAGTCCCGAAATCGGCAGAATTTTTCTAAGTACCGAAAACTTCTGAATGTTTAATAAGTATCGAAATCGTAAGAATTTTTCGGTACTTATACCGAAAACGTCAGAAATTTTCTAAGTACCGAAGACTTCTGAATGTTTTCTAAGTACCGAAATCCACAGAACTTTTCTAAGTACCGAAAACGTCAGATATTTTTTAAGTACCGAGAAGGTCAGAAATTTTCTAAGTACCAAAATCAACAGAATTTTTCTAAGTACCGAAATCATCAGAATTTTTCTAAGTACCGAAAACGACAGAAATTTTCTAAGTACCGAAAACTTCTGATTGTTTTCTAAGTACCGAGATCGTCAGAATTTTTCTAAGTACCGAAAAGGTCAGAAATTTTCTAAGTACCGAATAGGTCAGAAATTTTCCAAGTTCCGATATCGTCAGAATATTCTAAGTACCGAAATCGGCAGAATTTTTCTAAGTACCGAAAACGACAGAAATTTTCTAAGTACCGAAAAGATCAGAAATTTTCCAAGTACCGAAAAGGTCAGAAATTTTCTAAGTACCGAAAACGTCAGATAATTTTTAAGTACCGAAAAGGTCAGAAATTTTCCAAGTACCGAAAAGGTCAGAAATTTTCCAAGTACCGAAAAGGTCAGAAATTTTCTAAGTACTGAAATCGTCAGAATTTTTCTAAGTACCGAAATCATTCGAATTTTTCTAAGTACCGTAAAGGTCAGAAATTTTCCAAGCACCGAAAAGGTCAGAAATTTTCCAAGTACCGAAAACGTCAGATAATTTTTAAGTACCGAAATCATCAGAATTTTTCTAAGTACCGAAATCGTCAAAATTTTCTAAGTACCGAAATCGTCGGAATTTTTTTAAGTAAAGAAATCAACAGAATTTTTCTAAGTACTGAAATCGACAGAATTTTTCTAAGTACCGAAAACGTCAGATAATTTTTAAGTACCGAAAAGGTCAGAAATTTTCCAAGTACCGAAATGGTCAGAAATTTTCTAAGTACCGAAAAGGTCAGAAATTTTCCAAGTACCGAAAAGGTCAGAAATTTTCTAAGTACTGAAATCGTCAGAATTTTTCTAAGTACCGAAAACTTCTGAATGTTTAATAAGTATCGAAATCGTAAGAATTTTTCGGTACTTATACCGAAAACGTCAGAAATTTTCTAAGTACCGAAGACTTCTGAATGTTTTCTAAGTACCGAAATCCACAGAACTTTTCTAAGTACCGAAAACGTCAGATATTTTTTAAGTACCGAGAAGGTCAGAAATTTTCTAAGTACCAAAATCAACAGAATTTTTCTAAGTACCGAAATCATCAGAATTTTTCTAAGTACCGAAAACGACAGAAATTTTCTAAGTACCGAAAACTTCTGATTGTTTTCTAAGTACCGAGATCGTCAGAATTTTTCTAAGTACCGAAAAGGTCAGAAATTTTCTAAGTACCGAATAGGTCAGAAATTTTCCAAGTTCCGATATCGTCAGAATATTCTAAGTACCGAAATCGGCAGAATTTTTCTAAGTACCGAAAACGACAGAAATTTTCTAAGTACCGAAAAGATCAGAAATTTTCCAAGTACCGAAAAGGTCAGAAATTTTCTAAGTACCGAAAACGTCAGATAATTTTTAAGTACCGAAAAGGTCAGAAATTTTCCAAGTACCGAAAAGGTCAGAAATTTTCCAAGTACCGAAAAGGTCAGAAATTTTCTAAGTACTGAAATCGTCAGAATTTTTCTAAGTACCGAAATCATTCGAATTTTTCTAAGTACCGTAAAGGTCAGAAATTTTCCAAGCACCGAAAAGGTCAGAAATTTTCCAAGTACCGAAAACGTCAGATAATTTTTAAGTACCGAAATCATCAGAATTTTTCTAAGTACCGAAATCGTCAAAATTTTCTAAGTACCGAAATCGTCGGAATTTTTTTAAGTAAAGAAATCAACAGAATTTTTCTAAGTACTGAAATCGACAGAATTTTTCTAAGTACCGAAAACGTCAGATAATTTTTAAGTACCGAAAAGGTCAGAAATTTTCCAAGTACCGAAATGGTCAGAAATTTTCTAAGTACCGAAAAGGTCAGAAATTTTCCAAGTACCGAAAAGGTCAGAAATTTTCTAAGTACTGAAATCGTCAGAATTTTTCTAAGTACCGAAATAATTCGAATTTTTCTAAGTACCGTAAAGGTCAGAAATGTTCCAAGTACCGAAAAGGTCAGAAATTTTCCAAGTACCGAAAACGTCAGATATTTTTTAAGTACCGAAATCATCAGAATTTTTCTAAGTACCGAAATCGTCAGAATTTTTCTAAGTACTGAAATCGACAGAATTTTTCTAAGTACCGAAAACGTCAGATAATTTTTAAGTACCGAAAAGGTCAGAAATTTTCCAAGTACCGAAATGGTCAGAAATTTTCTAAGTACCGAAAAGGTCAGAAATTTTCCAAGTACCGAAAAGGTCAGAAATTTTCTAAGTACTGAAATCGTCAGAATTTTTCTAAGTACCGAAAACTTCTGAATGTTTAATAAGTATCGAAATCGTAAGAATTTTTCGGTACTTATACCGAAAACGTCAGAAATTTTCTAAGTACCGAAGACTTCTGAATGTTTTCTAAGTACCGAAATCGACAGAACTTTTCTAAGTACCGAAAACGTCAGATATTTTTTAAGTACCGAGAAGGTCAGAAATTTTCTAAGTACCAAAATCAACAGAATTTTTCTAAGTACCGAAATCATCAGAATTTTTCTAAGTACCGAAAACGACAGAAATTTTCTAAGTACCGAAAACTTCTGATTGTTTTCTAAGTACCGAGATCGTCAGAATTTTTCTAAGTACCGAAAAGGTCAGAAATTTTCTAAGTACCGAATAGGTCAGAAATTTTCCAAGTTCCGATATCGTCAGAATATTCTAAGTACCGAAATCGGCAGAATTTTTCTAAGTACCGAAAACGACAGAAATTTTCTAAGTACCGAAAAGATCAGAAATTTTCCAAGTACCGAAAAGGTCAGAAATTTTCTAAGTACCGAAAACGTCAGATAATTTTTAAGTACCGAAAAGGTCAGAAATTTTCCAAGTACCGAAAAGGTCAGAAATTTTCCAAGTACCGAAAAGGTCAGAAATTTTCTAAGTACTGAAATCGTCAGAATTTTTCTAAGTACCGAAATCATTCGAATTTTTCTAAGTACCGTAAAGATCAGAAATTTTCCAAGCACCGAAAAGGTCAGAAATTTTCCAAGTACCGAAAACGTCAGATAATTTTTAAGTACCGAAATCATCAGAATTTTTCTAAGTACCGAAATAGTCAAAATTTTCTAAGTACCGAAATCGTCGGAATTTTTTTAAGTAAAGAAATCAACAGAATTTTTCTAAGTACTGAAATCGACAGAATTTTTCTAAGTACCGAAAACGTCAGATAATTTTTAAGTACCGAAAAGGTCAGAAATTTTCCAAGTACCGAAATGGTCAGAAATTTTCTAAGTACCGAAAAGGTCAGAAATTTTCTAAGTACTGAAATCGTCAGAATTTTTCTAACTACCGAAATAATTCGAATTTTTCTAAGTACCGTAAAGGTCAGAAATTTTCCAAGTACCGAAAAGGTCAGAAATTTTCCAAGTACCGAAAACGTCAGATATTTTTTAAGTACCGAAATCATTAGAATTTTTCTAAGTTCCGAAATCGTCAGAATTTTCTATGTACCGAAATCGTCTGAATTTTTCTAAGTACCGAAATCATCAGAATTTTTCTAAGTACCGTAAAGGTCAGAAATTTTCCAAGTACCGAAAAGGTCAGAAATTTTCTAAGTATCGATAACTTCTGAATGTTTTCTAAGTACCGAAAACGTTTGAAATTTTCAAAGTACCGAAAAAGGCAGAAATTTTCTAAGTACCGAAATCATCAGAATTTTTCTAAGTACCGAAAACGACAGAAATTTTCCTAGTACCGAAAACTTCTGATTGTTTTCTAAGTACCGAGATCGTCAGAATTTTTCTAAGTACCGAAAAGGTCAGAAATTTTCTAAGCACCGAAAAGGTCAGAAATTTTCCAAGTTCCGAAATCGTCAGAATATTCTAAGTACCGAAATCGGCAGAATTTTTCTAAGTACCGAAAACGACAGAAATTTTCTAAGTAACGAAAACGTCAGAAATTATCTAAGTACCGAAACTTCAGATTGTTTTCTAAGTACCGAAATCGTCAGAATTTTTCTAAGTACCGTAAAGGTCAGAAATTTTCCAAGTATTGAAAAGGTCAGAAATTTTCTAAGTACCGAAATCATCAGAATTTTTCTGAGTACCGAAATCGTCAAAATTTTCTAAGTACCGAAATCATCAGAATTTTTCTAAGTACCGAAATCGTCAAAATTTTCTAAGTACCGAAATCGTCGGAATTTTTCTAAGTACCGAAATCGTCGGAATTTTTTTAAGTAAAGAAATCGTCAGAATTTTTCTAAGTACCAAAATCAACAGAATTTTTCTAAGTACCGAAATCGTCAGAAATTTTCTAAGTACCGAAATCATCAGAATTTTTCTAAGTACCGAAATTGTCAAAATTTTCTAAGTACCGAAATCGTCGGAATTTTGCTAAGTACCGAAATCGTCGGAATTTTTTTAAGTAAGGAAATCGACTGAATTTTTCTAAGTACCGAAATCAACAGAATTTTTATAAGTACTGAAATCGACAGAATTTTTCTAAGTACCGAAAACGTCAGATAATTTTTAAGTACCGAAAAGGTCTGAAATATTCCAAGTACCGAAATGGTCAGAAATTTTCCAAGTACCGAAAAGGTCAGAAATTTTCCAAGTACCGAAAAGGTCAGAAATTTTCAAAGTACTGAAATCGTCAGAATTTTTCTAAGTACCGAAATCATTCGAATTTTTCTAAGTACCGTAAAGGTCAGAAATGTTCCAAGTACCGAAAAGGTCAGAAATTTTCCAAGTACCGAAAACGTCAGATATTTTTTAAGTACCGAAATCATCAGAATTTTTCTAAGTACCGAAATCGTCAGAATTTTTCTAAGTACCGAAATCATCAGAATTTTTCTAAGTTCCGAAATCGTCAGAATTTTCTAAGTACCGAAATCGTCGGAATTTTTCTAAGTATAGAAATCCTAAGAATTTTTCTAAGTACCAAAATCAACAGAATTTTTCTAAGTACCTAAATCATCAGAATTTTTCTATGTTCCGAAATCGTCAGAATTTTCTAAGTACCGAAATCGTCGGAATTTTTCTAAGTATAGAAATCGTCAGAATTTTTCTAAGTACCAAAATTAACAAAATTTTTCTAAGTACCGAAATAGACAGAATTTTTCTAAGTACTGAAATCGACAGAATTTTTCTAAGTACCGAAAACGTCAGAAATTTTCTAAGTACCGAAGACTTCTGAATGTTTTCTAAGTGCCGAAATCGTCTGAATTTTTCTAAGTACCGAAATCATCAGAATTTTTCTAAGTACCGAAAACTTCAGAAATTTTCTAAGTACCGAAAACTTCCGAGTCTTTTCTAAGTACCGAAATCGGCAGAATTTTTCTAAGTACCGAAAACGACAGAAATTTTCAAAGTACCGAAAACTTCTGATTGTTTTCTAAGTACCGAGATCGTCAGAATTTTTCTAAGTACCGTAAAGGTCAGAAATTTTCCAAGTACCGAAAAGGTCAGAAATTTTCTAAGTATCGATAACTTCTGAATGTTTTCTAAGTACCGAAAACGTCTGAAATTTTCAAAGTACCGAAAAAGGCAGAAATTTTCTAAGTACCGAAATCATCAGAATTTTTCTAAGTACCGAAAACGACAGAAATTTTCCTAGTACCGAAAACTTCTGATTGTTTTCTAAGTACCGAGATCGTCAGAATTTTTCTAAGTACCGAAAAGGTCAGAAATTTTCTAAGCACCGAAAAGGTCAGAAATTTTCCAAGTTCCGAAATCGTCAGAATATTCTAAGTACCAAAATCGGCAGAATTTTTCTAAGTACCGAAAACGACAGAAATTTTCTAAGTACCGAAAACTTCAGAAATTTTCTAAGCACCGAAAACTTCCGAGTCTTTTCTAAGTACCGAAATCGACAGAAATTTTCTAAGTACCGAAATCAACAGAATTTTTCTAAGTCCCGAAATCGGCAGAATTTTTCTAAGTACCGAAAACTTCTGAATGTTTAATAAGTATCGAAATCGTAAGAATTTTTCGGTACTTATACCGAAAACGTCAGAAATTTTCTAAGTACCGAAGACTTCTGAATGTTTTCTAAGTACCGAAATCCACAGAACTTTTCTAAGTACCGAAAACGTCAGATATTTTTTAAGTACCGAGAAGGTCAGAAATTTTCTAAGTACCAAAATCAACAGAATTTTTCTAAGTACCGAAATCATCAGAATTTTTCTAAGTACCGAAAACGACAGAAATTTTCTAAGTACCGAAAACTTCTGATTGTTTTCTAAGTACCGAGATCGTCAGAATTTTTCTAAGTACCGAAAAGGTCAGAAATTTTCTAAGTACCGAATAGGTCAGAAATTTTCCAAGTTCCGATATCGTCAGAATATTCTAAGTACCGAAATCGGCAGAATTTTTCTAAGTACCGAAAACGACAGAAATTTTCTAAGTACCGAAAAGATCAGAAATTTTCCAAGTACCGAAAAGGTCAGAAATTTTCTAAGTACCGAAAACGTCAGATAATTTTTAAGTACCGAAAAGGTCAGAAATTTTCCAAGTACCGAAAAGGTCAGAAATTTTCCAAGTACCGAAAAGGTCAGAAATTTTCTAAGTACTGAAATCGTCAGAATTTTTCTAAGTACCGAAATCATTCGAATTTTTCTAAGTACCGTAAAGGTCAGAAATTTTCCAAGCACCGAAAAGGTCAGAAATTTTCCAAGTACCGAAAACGTCAGATAATTTTTAAGTACCGAAATCATCAGAATTTTTCTAAGTACCGAAATCGTCAAAATTTTCTAAGTACCGAAATCGTCGGAATTTTTTTAAGTAAAGAAATCAACAGAATTTTTCTAAGTACTGAAATCGACAGAATTTTTCTAAGTACCGAAAACGTCAGATAATTTTTAAGTACCGAAAAGGTCAGAAATTTTCCAAGTACCGAAATGGTCAGAAATTTTCTAAGTACCGAAAAGGTCAGAAATTTTCCAAGTACCGAAAAGGTCAGAAATTTTCTAAGTACTGAAATCGTCAGAATTTTTCTAAGTACCGAAAACTTCTGAATGTTTAATAAGTATCGAAATCGTAAGAATTTTTCGGTACTTATACCGAAAACGTCAGAAATTTTCTAAGTACCGAAGACTTCTGAATGTTTTCTAAGTACCGAAATCCACAGAACTTTTCTAAGTACCGAAAACGTCAGATATTTTTTAAGTACCGAGAAGGTCAGAAATTTTCTAAGTACCAAAATCAACAGAATTTTTCTAAGTACCGAAATCATCAGAATTTTTCTAAGTACCGAAAACGACAGAAATTTTCTAAGTACCGAAAACTTCTGATTGTTTTCTAAGTACCGAGATCGTCAGAATTTTTCTAAGTACCGAAAAGGTCAGAAATTTTCTAAGTACCGAATAGGTCAGAAATTTTCCAAGTTCCGATATCGTCAGAATATTCTAAGTACCGAAATCGGCAGAATTTTTCTAAGTACCGAAAACGACAGAAATTTTCTAA
This sequence comes from Parasteatoda tepidariorum, assembly GCF_982258835.1. Classification (NCBI taxonomy): domain Eukaryota; kingdom Metazoa; phylum Arthropoda; class Arachnida; order Araneae; family Theridiidae; genus Parasteatoda; species Parasteatoda tepidariorum. The sequence goes on along the minus strand of NC_141756.1, from coordinate 130,924,692 downwards.
GTACCGAAAAGATCAGAAATTTTCCAAGTACCGAAAAGGTCAGAAATTTTCTAAGTACCGAAAACGTCAGATAATTTTTAAGTACCGAAAAGGTCAGAAATTTTCCAAGTACCGAAAAGGTCAGAAATTTTCCAAGTACCGAAAAGGTCAGAAATTTTCTAAGTACTGAAATCGTCAGAATTTTTCTAAGTACCGAAATCATTCGAATTTTTCTAAGTACCGTAAAGGTCAGAAATTTTCCAAGCACCGAAAAGGTCAGAAATTTTCCAAGTACCGAAAACGTCAGATAATTTTTAAGTACCGAAATCATCAGAATTTTTCTAAGTACCGAAATCGTCAAAATTTTCTAAGTACCGAAATCGTCGGAATTTTTTTAAGTAAAGAAATCAACAGAATTTTTCTAAGTACTGAAATCGACAGAATTTTTCTAAGTACCGAAAACGTCAGATAATTTTTAAGTACCGAAAAGGTCAGAAATTTTCCAAGTACCGAAATGGTCAGAAATTTTCTAAGTACCGAAAAGGTCAGAAATTTTCCAAGTACCGAAAAGGTCAGAAATTTTCTAAGTACTGAAATCGTCAGAATTTTTCTAAGTACCGAAATAATTCGAATTTTTCTAAGTACCGTAAAGGTCAGAAATGTTCCAAGTACCGAAAAGGTCAGAAATTTTCCAAGTACCGAAAACGTCAGATATTTTTTAAGTACCGAAATCATCAGAATTTTTCTAAGTACCGAAATCGTCAGAATTTTTCTAAGTACCGAAATCATCAGAATTTTTCTAAGTTCCGAAATCGTCAGAATTTTCTAAGTACCGAAATCGTCGGAATTTTTCTAAGTATAGAAATCCTAAGAATTTTTCTAAGTACCAAAATCAACAGAATTTTTCTAAGTACCTAAATCATCAGAATTTTTCTATGTTCCGAAATCGTCAGAATTTTCTAAGTACCGAAATCGTCGGAATTTTTCTAAGTATAGAAATCGTCAGAATTTTTCTAAGTACCAAAATTAACAAAATTTTTCTAAGTACCGAAATAGACAGAATTTTTCTAAGTACTGAAATCGACAGAATTTTTCTAAGTACCGAAAACGTCAGAAATTTTCTAAGTACCGAAGACTTCTGAATGTTTTCTAAGTGCCGAAATCGTCTGAATTTTTCTAAGTACCGAAATCATCAGAATTTTTCTAAGTACCGAAAACTTCAGAAATTTTCTAAGTACCGAAAACTTCCGAGTCTTTTCTAAGTACCGAAATCGGCAGAATTTTTCTAAGTACCGAAAACGACAGAAATTTTCAAAGTACCGAAAACTTCTGATTGTTTTCTAAGTACCGAGATCGTCAGAATTTTTCTAAGTACCGTAAAGGTCAGAAATTTTCCAAGTACCGAAAAGGTCAGAAATTTTCTAAGTATCGATAACTTCTGAATGTTTTCTAAGTACCGAAAACGTCTGAAATTTTCAAAGTACCGAAAAAGGCAGAAATTTTCTAAGTACCGAAATCATCAGAATTTTTCTAAGTACCGAAAACGACAGAAATTTTCCTAGTACCGAAAACTTCTGATTGTTTTCTAAGTACCGAGATCGTCAGAATTTTTCTAAGTACCGAAAAGGTCAGAAATTTTCTAAGCACCGAAAAGGTCAGAAATTTTCCAAGTTCCGAAATCGTCAGAATATTCTAAGTACCAAAATCGGCAGAATTTTTCTAAGTACCGAAAACGACAGAATTTTTCTAAGTACCGAAAACGTCAGATAATTTTTAAGTACCGAAAAGGTCAGAAATTTTCCAAGTACCGAAATGGTCAGAAATTTTCTAAGTACCGAAAAGGTCAGAAATTTTCCAAGTACCGAAAAGGTCAGAAATTTTCTAAGTACTGAAATCGTCAGAATTTTTCTAAGTACCGAAAACTTCTGAATGTTTAATAAGTATCGAAATCGTAAGAATTTTTCGGTACTTATACCGAAAACGTCAGAAATTTTCTAAGTACCGAAGACTTCTGAATGTTTTCTAAGTACCGAAATCCACAGAACTTTTCTAAGTACCGAAAACGTCAGATATTTTTTAAGTACCGAGAAGGTCAGAAATTTTCTAAGTACCAAAATCAACAGAATTTTTCTAAGTACCGAAATCATCAGAATTTTTCTAAGTACCGAAAACGACAGAAATTTTCTAAGTACCGAAAACTTCTGATTGTTTTCTAAGTACCGAGATCGTCAGAATTTTTCTAAGTACCGAAAAGGTCAGAAATTTTCTAAGTACCGAATAGGTCAGAAATTTTCCAAGTTCCGATATCGTCAGAATATTCTAAGTACCGAAATCGGCAGAATTTTTCTAAGTACCGAAAACGACAGAAATTTTCTAAGTACCGAAAAGATCAGAAATTTTCCAAGTACCGAAAAGGTCAGAAATTTTCTAAGTACCGAAAACGTCAGATAATTTTTAAGTACCGAAAAGGTCAGAAATTTTCCAAGTACCGAAAAGGTCAGAAATTTTCCAAGTACCGAAAAGGTCAGAAATTTTCTAAGTACTGAAATCGTCAGAATTTTTCTAAGTACCGAAATCATTCGAATTTTTCTAAGTACCGTAAAGGTCAGAAATTTTCCAAGCACCGAAAAGGTCAGAAATTTTCCAAGTACCGAAAACGTCAGATAATTTTTAAGTACCGAAATCATCAGAATTTTTCTAAGTACCGAAATCGTCAAAATTTTCTAAGTACCGAAATCGTCGGAATTTTTTTAAGTAAAGAAATCAACAGAATTTTTCTAAGTACTGAAATCGACAGAATTTTTCTAAGTACCGAAAACGTCAGATAATTTTTAAGTACCGAAAAGGTCAGAAATTTTCCAAGTACCGAAATGGTCAGAAATTTTCTAAGTACCGAAAAGGTCAGAAATTTTCCAAGTACCGAAAAGGTCAGAAATTTTCTAAGTACTGAAATCGTCAGAATTTTTCTAAGTACCGAAATAATTCGAATTTTTCTAAGTACCGTAAAGGTCAGAAATGTTCCAAGTACCGAAAAGGTCAGAAATTTTCCAAGTACCGAAAACGTCAGATATTTTTTAAGTACCGAAATCATCAGAATTTTTCTAAGTACCGAAATCGTCAGAATTTTTCTAAGTACCGAAATCATCAGAATTTTTCTAAGTTCCGAAATCGTCAGAATTTTCTAAGTACCGAAATCGTCGGAATTTTTCTAAGTATAGAAATCCTAAGAATTTTTCTAAGTACCAAAATCAACAGAATTTTTCTAAGTACCTAAATCATCAGAATTTTTCTATGTTCCGAAATCGTCAGAATTTTCTAAGTACCGAAATCGTCGGAATTTTTCTAAGTATAGAAATCGTCAGAATTTTTCTAAGTACCAAAATTAACAAAATTTTTCTAAGTACCGAAATAGACAGAATTTTTCTAAGTACTGAAATCGACAGAATTTTTCTAAGTACCGAAAACGTCAGAAATTTTCTAAGTACCGAAGACTTCTGAATGTTTTCTAAGTGCCGAAATCGTCTGAATTTTTCTAAGTACCGAAATCATCAGAATTTTTCTAAGTACCGAAAACTTCAGAAATTTTCTAAGTACCGAAAACTTCCGAGTCTTTTCTAAGTACCGAAATCGGCAGAATTTTTCTAAGTACCGAAAACGACAGAAATTTTCCTAGTACCGAAAACTTCTGATTGTTTTCTAAGTACCGAGATCGTCAGAATTTTTCTAAGTACCGAAAAGGTCAGAAATTTTCTAAGCACCGAAAAGGTCAGAAATTTTCCAAGTTCCGAAATCGTCAGAATATTCTAAGTACCAAAATCGGCAGAATTTTTCTAAGTACCGAAAACGACAGAAATTTTCTAAGTACCGAAAACTTCAGAAATTTTCTAAGCACCGAAAACTTCCGAGTCTTTTCTAAGTCCCGAAATCGGCAGAATTTTTCTAAGTACCGAAAACTTCTGAATGTTTAATAAGTATCGAAATCGTAAGAATTTTTCGGTACTTATACCGAAAACGTCAGAAATTTTCTAAGTACCGAAGACTTCTGAATGTTTTCTAAGTACCGAAATCCACAGAACTTTTCTAAGTACCGAAAACGTCAGATATTTTTTAAGTACCGAGAAGGTCAGAAATTTTCTAAGTACCAAAATCAACAGAATTTTTCTAAGTACCGAAATCATCAGAATTTTTCTAAGTACCGAAAACGACAGAAATTTTCTAAGTACCGAAAACTTCTGATTGTTTTCTAAGTACCGAGATCGTCAGAATTTTTCTAAGTACCGAAAAGGTCAGAAATTTTCTAAGTACCGAATAGGTCAGAAATTTTCCAAGTTCCGATATCGTCAGAATATTCTAAGTACCGAAATCGGCAGAATTTTTCTAAGTACCGAAAACGACAGAAATTTTCTAAGTACCGAAAAGATCAGAAATTTTCCAAGTACCGAAAAGGTCAGAAATTTTCTAAGTACCGAAAACGTCAGATAATTTTTAAGTACCGAAAAGGTCAGAAATTTTCCAAGTACCGAAAAGGTCAGAAATTTTCCAAGTACCGAAAAGGTCAGAAATTTTCTAAGTACTGAAATCGTCAGAATTTTTCTAAGTACCGAAATCATTCGAATTTTTCTAAGTACCGTAAAGGTCAGAAATTTTCCAAGCACCGAAAAGGTCAGAAATTTTCCAAGTACCGAAAACGTCAGATAATTTTTAAGTACCGAAATCATCAGAATTTTTCTAAGTACCGAAATCGTCAAAATTTTCTAAGAACCGAAATCGTCGGAATTTTTTTAAGTAAAGAAATCAACAGAATTTTTCTAAGTACTGAAATCGACAGAATTTTTCTAAGTACCGAAAACGTCAGATAATTTTTAAGTACCGAAAAGGTCAGAAATTTTCCAAGTACCGAAATGGTCAGAAATTTTCTAAGTACCGAAAAGGTCAGAAATTTTCCAAGTACCGAAAAGGTCAGAAATTTTCTAAGTACTGAAATCGTCAGAATTTTTCTAAGTACCGAAAACTTCTGAATGTTTAATAAGTATCGAAATCGTAAGAATTTTTCGGTACTTATACCGAAAACGTCAGAAATTTTCTAAGTACCGAAGACTTCTGAATGTTTTCTAAGTACCGAAATCCACAGAACTTTTCTAAGTACCGAAAACGTCAGATATTTTTTAAGTACCGAGAAGGTCAGAAATTTTCTAAGTACCAAAATCAACAGAATTTTTCTAAGTACCGAAATCATCAGAATTTTTCTAAGTACCGAAAACGACAGAAATTTTCTAAGTACCGAAAACTTCTGATTGTTTTCTAAGTACCGAGATCGTCAGAATTTTTCTAAGTACCGAAAAGGTCAGAAATTTTCTAAGTACCGAATAGGTCAGAAATTTTCCAAGTTCCGATATCGTCAGAATATTCTAAGTACCGAAATCGGCAGAATTTTTCTAAGTACCGAAAACGACAGAAATTTTCTAAGTACCGAAAAGATCAGAAATTTTCCAAGTACCGAAAAGGTCAGAAATTTTCTAAGTACCGAAAACGTCAGATAATTTTTAAGTACCGAAAAGGTCAGAAATTTTCCAAGTACCGAAAAGGTCAGAAATTTTCCAAGTACCGAAAAGGTCAGAAATTTTCTAAGTACTGAAATCGTCAGAATTTTTCTAAGTACCGAAATCATTCGAATTTTCCTAAGTACCGTAAAGGTCAGAAATTTTCCAAGCACCGAAAAGGTCAGAAATTTTCCAAGTACCGAAAACGTCAGATAATTTTTAAGTACCGAAATCATCAGAATTTTTCTAAGTACCGAAATCGTCAAAATTTTCTAAGTACCGAAATCGTCGGAATTTTTTTAAGTAAAGAAATCAACAGAATTTTTCTAAGTACTGAAATCGACAGAATTTTTCTAAGTACCGAAAACGTCAGATAATTTTTAAGTACCGAAAAGGTCAGAAATTTTCCAAGTACCGAAATGGTCAGAAATTTTCTAAGTACCGAAAAGGTCAGAAATTTTCCAAGTACCGAAAAGGTCAGAAATTTTCTAAGTACTGAAATCGTCAGAATTTTTCTAAGTACCGAAATAATTCGAATTTTTCTAAGTACCGTAAAGGTCAGAAATGTTCCAAGTACCGAAAAGGTCAGAAATTTTCCAAGTACCGAAAACGTCAGATATTTTTTAAGTACCGAAATCATCAGAATTTTTCTAAGTACCGAAATCGTCAGAATTTTTCTAAGTACCGAAATCATCAGAATTTTTCTAAGTTCCGAAATCGTCAGAATTTTCTAAGTACCGAAATCGTCGGAATTTTTCTAAGTATAGAAATCCTAAGAATTTTTCTAAGTACCAAAATCAACAGAATTTTTCTAAGTACCTAAATCATCAGAATTTTTCTATGTTCCGAAATCGTCAGAATTTTCTAAGTACCGAAATCGTCGGAATTTTTCTAAGTATAGAAATCGTCAGAATTTTTCTAAGTACCAAAATTAACAAAATTTTTCTAAGTACCGAAATAGACAGAATTTTTCTAAGTACTGAAATCGACAGAATTTTTCTAAGTACCGAAAACGTCAGAAATTTTCTAAGTACCGAAGACTTCTGAATGTTTTCTAAGTGCCGAAATCGTCTGAATTTTTCTAAGTACCGAAATCATCAGAATTTTTCTAAGTACCGAAAACTTCAGAAATTTTCTAAGTACCGAAAACTTCCGAGTCTTTTCTAAGTTCCGAAATCGGCAGAATTTTTCTAAGTACCGAAAACGACAGAAATTTTCAAAGTACCGAAAACTTCTGATTGTTTTCTAAGTACCGAGATCGTCAGAATTTTTCTAAGTACCGTAAAGGTCAGAAATTTTCCAAGTACCGAAAAGGTCAGAAATTTTCTAAGTATCGATAACTTCTGAATGTTTTCTAAGTACCGAAAACGTCTGAAATTTTCAAAGTACCGAAAAAGGCAGAAATTTTCTAAGTACCGAAATCATCAGAATTTTTCTAAGTACCGAAAACGACAGAAATTTTCCTAGTACCGAAAACTTCTGATTGTTTTCTAAGTACCGAGATCGTCAGAATTTTTCTAAGTACCGAAAAGGTCAGAAATTTTCTAAGCACCGAAAAGGTCAGAAATTTTCCAAGTTCCGAAATCGTCAGAATATTCTAAGTACCAAAATCGGCAGAATTTTTCTAAGTACCGAAAACGACAGAATTTTTCTAAGTACCGAAAACGTCAGATAATTTTTAAGTACCGAAAAGGTCAGAAATTTTCCAAGTACCGAAATGGTCAGAAATTTTCTAAGTACCGAAAAGGTCAGAAATTTTCCAAGTACCGAAAAGGTCAGAAATTTTCTAAGTACTGAAATCGTCAGAATTTTTCTAAGTACCGAAAACTTCTGAATGTTTAATAAGTATCGAAATCGTAAGAATTTTTCGGTACTTATACCGAAAACGTCAGAAATTTTCTAAGTACCGAAGACTTCTGAATGTTTTCTAAGTACCGAAATCCACAGAACTTTTCTAAGTACCGAAAACGTCAGATATTTTTTAAGTACCGAGAAGGTCAGAAATTTTCTAAGTACCAAAATCAACAGAATTTTTCTAAGTACCGAAATCATCAGAATTTTTCTAAGTACCGAAAACGACAGAAATTTTCTAAGTACCGAAAACTTCTGATTGTTTTCTAAGTACCGAGATCGTCAGAATTTTTCTAAGTACCGAAAAGGTCAGAAATTTTCTAAGTACCGAATAGGTCAGAAATTTTCCAAGTTCCGATATCGTCAGAATATTCTAAGTACCGAAATCGGCAGAATTTTTCTAAGTACCGAAAACGACAGAAATTTTCTAAGTACCGAAAAGATCAGAAATTTTCCAAGTACCGAAAAGGTCAGAAATTTTCTAAGTACCGAAAACGTCAGATAATTTTTAAGTACCGAAAAGGTCAGAAATTTTCCAAGTACCGAAAAGGTCAGAAATTTTCCAAGTACCGAAAAGGTCAGAAATTTTCTAAGTACTGAAATCGTCAGAATTTTTCTAAGTACCGAAATCATTCGAATTTTTCTAAGTACCGTAAAGGTCAGAAATTTTCCAAGCACCGAAAAGGTCAGAAATTTTCCAAGTACCGAAAACGTCAGATAATTTTTAAGTACCGAAATCATCAGAATTTTTCTAAGTACCGAAATCGTCAAAATTTTCTAAGTACCGAAATCGTCGGAATTTTTTTAAGTAAAGAAATCAACAGAATTTTTCTAAGTACTGAAATCGACAGAATTTTTCTAAGTACCGAAAACGTCAGATAATTTTTAAGTACCGAAAAGGTCAGAAATTTTCCAAGTACCGAAATGGTCAGAAATTTTCTAAGTACCGAAAAGGTCAGAAATTTTCCAAGTACCGAAAAGGTCAGAAATTTTCTAAGTACTGAAATCGTCAGAATTTTTCTAAGTACCGAAATAATTCGAATTTTTCTAAGTACCGTAAAGGTCAGAAATGTTCCAAGTACCGAAAAGGTCAGAAATTTTCCAAGTACCGAAAACGTCAGATATTTTTTAAGTACCGAAATCATCAGAATTTTTCTAAGTACCGAAATCGTCAGAATTTTTCTAAGTACCGAAATCATCAGAATTTTTCTAAGTTCCGAAATCGTCAGAATTTTCTAAGTACCGAAATCGTCGGAATTTTTCTAAGTATAGAAATCCTAAGAATTTTTCTAAGTACCAAAATCAACAGAATTTTTCTAAGTACCTAAATCATCAGAATTTTTCTATGTTCCGAAATCGTCAGAATTTTCTAAGTACCGAAATCGTCGGAATTTTTCTAAGTATAGAAATCGTCAGAATTTTTCTAAGTACCAAAATTAACAAAATTTTTCTAAGTACCGAAATAGACAGAATTTTTCTAAGTACTGAAATCGACAGAATTTTTCTAAGTACCGAAAACGTCAGAAATTTTCTAAGTACCGAAGACTTCTGAATGTTTTCTAAGTGCCGAAATCGTCTGAATTTTTCTAAGTACCGAAATCATCAGAATTTTTCTAAGTACCGAAAACTTCAGAAATTTTCTAAGTACCGAAAACTTCCGAGTCTTTTCTAAGTACCGAAATCGGCAGAATTTTTCTAAGTACCGAAAACGACAGAAATTTTCAAAGTACCGAAAACTTCTGATTGTTTTCTAAGTACCGAAATCGTCAGAATTTTCTAAGTACCGAAATCGTCGGAATTTTTCTAAGTATAGAAATCGTCAGAATTTTTCTAAGTACCAAAATTAACAAAATTTTTCTAAGTACCGAAATAGACAGAATTTTTCTAAGTACTGAAATCGACAGAATTTTTCTAAGTACCGAAAACGTCAGAAATTTTCTAAGTACCGAAGACTTCTGAATGTTTTCTAAGTACCGAAAACGTCTGAAATTTTCAAAGTACCGAAAAAGGCAGAAATTTTCTAAGTACCGAAATCATCAGAATTTTTCTAAGTACCGAAAACGACAGAAATTTTCCTAGTACCGAAAACTTCTGATTGTTTTCTAAGTACCGAGATCGTCAGAATTTTTCTAAGTACCGAAAAGGTCAGAAATTTTCTAAGCACCGAAAAGGTCAGAAATTTTCCAAGTTCCGAAATCGTCAGAATATTCTAAGTACCAAAATCGGCAGAATTTTTCTAAGTACCGAAAACGACAGAAATTTTCTAAGTACCGAAAACTTCAGAAATTTTCTAAGCACCGAAAACTTCCGAGTCTTTTCTAAGTACCGAAATCGACAGAATTTTTCTAAGTACCGAAATCAACAGAATTTTTCTAAGTCCCGAAATCGGCAGAATTTTTCTAAGTACCGAAAACTTCTGAATGTTTAATAAGTATCGAAATCGTAAGAATTTTTCGGTACTTATACCGAAAACGTCAGAAATTTTCTAAGTACCGAAGACTTCTGAATGTTTTCTAAGTACCGAAATCCACAGAACTTTTCTAAGTACCGAAAACGTCAGATATTTTTTAAGTACCGAGAAGGTCAGAAATTTTCTAAGTACCAAAATCAACAGAATTTTTCTAAGTACCGAAATCATCAGAATTTTTCTAAGTACCGAAAACGACAGAAATTTTCTAAGTACCGAAAACTTCTGATTGTTTTCTAAGTACCGAGATCGTCAGAATTTTTCTAAGTACCGAAAAGGTCAGAAATTTTCTAAGTACCGAATAGGTCAGAAATTTTCCAAGTTCCGATATCGTCAGAATATTCTAAGTACCGAAATCGGCAGAATTTTTCTAAGTACCGAAAACGACAGAAATTTTCTAAGTACCGTAAAGGTCAGAAATTTTCCAAGCACCGAAAAGGTCAGAAATTTTCCAAGTACCGAAAACGTCAGATAATTTTTAAGTACCGAAATCATCAGAATTTTTCTAAGTACCGAAATCGTCAAAATTTTCTAAGTACCGAAATCGTCGGAATTTTTTTAAGTAAAGAAATCAACAGAATTTTTCTAAGTACTGAAATCGACAGAATTTTTCTAAGTACCGAAAACGTCAGATAATTTTTAAGTACCGAAAAGGTCAGAAATTTTCCAAGTACCGAAATGGTCAGAAATTTTCTAAGTACCGAAAAGGTCAGAAATTTTCCAAGTACCGAAAAGGTCAGAAATTTTCTAAGTACTGAAATCGTCAGAATTTTTCTAAGTACCGAAAACTTCTGAATGTTTAATAAGTATCGAAATCGTAAGAATTTTTCGGTACTTATACCGAAAACGTCAGAAATTTTCTAAGTACCGAAGACTTCTGAATGTTTTCTAAGTACCGAAATCCACAGAACTTTTCTAAGTACCGAAAACGTCAGATATTTTTTAAGTACCGAGAAGGTCAGAAATTTTCTAAGTACCAAAATCAACAGAATTTTTCTAAGTACCGAAATCATCAGAATTTTTCTAAGTACCGAAAACGACAGAAATTTTCTAAGTACCGAAAACTTCTGATTGTTTTCTAAGTACCGAGATCGTCAGAATTTTTCTAAGTACCGAAAAGGTCAGAAATTTTCTAAGTACCGAATAGGTCAGAAATTTTCCAAGTTCCGATATCGTCAGAATATTCTAAGTACCGAAATCGGCAGAATTTTTCTAAGTACCGAAAACGACAGAAATTTTCTAAGTACCGAAAAGATCAGAAATTTTCCAAGTACCGAAAAGGTCAGAAATTTTCTAAGTACCGAAAACGTCAGATAATTTTTAAGTACCGAAAAGGTCAGAAATTTTCCAAGTACCGAAAAGGTCAGAAATTTTCCAAGTACCGAAAAGGTCAGAAATTTTCTAAGTACTGAAATCGTCAGAATTTTTCTAAGTACCGAAATCATTCGAATTTTTCTAAGTACCGTAAAGGTCAGAAATTTTCCAAGCACCGAAAAGGTCAGAAATTTTCCAAGTACCGAAAACGTCAGATAATTTTTAAGTACCGAAATCATCAGAATTTTTCTAAGTACCGAAATCGTCAAAATTTTCTAAGTACCGAAATCGTCGGAATTTTTTTAAGTAAAGAAATCAACAGAATTTTTCTAAGTACTGAAATCGACAGAATTTTTCTAAGTACCGAAAACGTCAGATAATTTTTAAGTACCGAAAAGGTCAGAAATTTTCCAAGTACCGAAATGGTCAGAAATTTTCTAAGTACCGAAAAGGTCAGAAATTTTCCAAGTACCGAAAAGGTCAGAAATTTTCTAAGTACTGAAATCGTCAGAATTTTTCTAAGTACCGAAATAATTCGAATTTTTCTAAGTACCGTAAAGGTCAGAAATTTTCCAAGTACCGAAAAGGTCAGAAATTTTCCAAGTACCGAAAACGTCAGATATTTTTTAAGTACCGAAATCATCAGAATTTTTCTAAGTTCCGAAATCGTCAGAATTTTCTATGTACCGAAATCGTCTGAATTTTTCTAAGTACCGAAATCATCAGAATTTTTCTAAGTACCGAAAACTTCAGAAATTTTCTAAGTACCGAAAACTTCCGAGTCTTTTCTAAGTACCGAAATCGGCAGAATTTTTCTAAGTACCGAAAACGACAGAAATTTTCAAAGTACCGAAAACTTCTGATTGTTTTTTAAGTACCGAGATCGTCAGAATTTTTCTAAGTACCGTAAAGGTCAGAAATTTTCCAAGTACCGAAAAGGTCAGAAATTTTCTAAGTATCGATAACTTCTGAATGTTTTCTAAGTACCGAAAACGTCTGAAATTTTCAAAGTACCGAAAAAGGCAGAAATTTTCTAAGTACCGAAATCATCAGAATTTTTCTAAGTACCGAAAACGACAGAAATTTTCCTAGTACCGAAAACTTCTGATTGTTTTCTAAGTACCGAGATCGTCAGAATTTTTCTAAGTACCGAAAAGGTCAGAAATTTTCTAAGCACCGAAAAGGTCAGAAATTTTCCAAGTTCCGAAATCGTCAGAATATTCTAAGTACCGAAATCGGCAGAATTTTTCTAAGTACCGAAAACGACAGAAATCTTCTAAGTAACGAAAACGTCAGAAATTATCTAAGTACCGAAACTTCAGATTGTTTTCTAAGTACCGAAATCGTCAGAATTTTTCTAAGTACCGTAAAGGTCAGAAATTTTCCAAGTATTGAAAAGGTCAGAAATTTTCTAAGTACCGAAATCGTCAGAAATTTTCTAAGTACCGAAATCATCAGAATTTTTCTGAGTACCGAAATCGTCAAAATTTTCTAAGTACCGAAATCATCAGAATTTTTCTAAGTACCGAAATCGTCAAAATTTTCTAAGTACCGAAATCGTCGGAATTTTTCTAAGTACCGAAATCGTCGGAATTTTTTTAAGTAAAGAAATCGTCTGAATTTTTCTAAGTACCAAAATCAACAGAATTTTTCTAAGTACCGAAATCGTCAGAATTTTCTAAGTACCGAAATCGTCGGAATTTTTCTAAGTAAAGAAATCGTCAGAATTTTTCTAAGTACCAAAATTAACAAAATTTTTCTAAGTACCGAAATCGACAGAATTTTTCTAAGTACTGAAATCGACAGAATTTTTCTAAGTACCGAAAACGTCAGAAATTTTCTAAGTACCGAAAACTTCCGAGACTTTTCTAAGTACTGAAATCGACAGAATTTTTCTAAGTACCGAAATCGTCAAAATTTTCTAAGTACCGAAATCATCATAATTTTTCTAAGTACCGAAATCGTCAAAATTTTCTAAGTACCGAAATCGTCGGAATTTTTCTAAGTACCGAAATCGTCGGAATTTTTTTAAGTAAAGAAATCGTCAGAATTTTTCTAAGTACCAAAATCAACAGAATTTTTCTAAGTACCGAAATCGTCAGAAATTTTCTAAGTACCGAAATCATCAGAATTTTTCTAAGTACCGAAATTGTCAAAATTTTCTAAGTACCGAAATCGTCGGAATTTTGCTAAGTACCGAAATCGTCGGAATTTTTTTAAGTAAGGAAATCGACTGAATTTTTCTAAGTACCGAAATCAACAGAATTTTTATAAGTACTGAAATCGACAGAATTTTTCTAAGTACCGAAAACGTCAGATAATTTTTAAGTTCCGAAATCATTCGAATTTTTCTAAGTACCGTAAAGGTCAGAAATGTTCCAAGTACCGAAAAGGTCAGAAATTTTCCAAGTACCGAAAACGTCAGATATTTTTTAAGTACCGAAATCATCAGAATTTTTCTAAGTACCGAAATCGTCAGAATTTTTCTAAGTACCGAAATCATCAGAATTTTTCGAAGTTCCGAAATCGTCAGAATTTTCTAAGTACCGAAATCGTCGGAATTTTTCTAAGTATAGAAATCCTAAGAATTTTTCTAAGTACCAAAATCAACAGAATTTTTCTAAGTACCTAAATCGCCAGAATTTTTCTAAGTACCGAAATCGTCGGAATTTTTCTAAGTACCGAAATCGACAGAATTTTTCTAAGTACCGAAATCGTCAGAATTTTTCTAAGTACCGAAATCATCAGAATTTTTCTATGTTCCGAAATCGTCAGAATTTTCTAAGTACCGAAATCGTCGGAATTTTTCTAAGTAAAGAAATCGTCAGAATTTTTCTAAGTACCAAAATTAACAAAATTTTTCTAAGTACCGAAATAGACAGAATTTTTCTAAGTACTGAAATCGACAGAATTTTTCTAAGTACCGAAAACGTCAGAAATTTTCTAAGTACCGAAAACTTCCGAGTCTTTTCTAAGTACTGAAATCGACAGAATTTTTCTAAGTACCGAAAACGTCAGAAATTTTCTAAGTACCGAAGACTTCTGAATGTTTTCTAAGTGCCGAAATCGTCTGAATTTTTCTAAGTACCGAAATCATCAGAATTTTTCTAAGTACCGAAAACTTCAGAAATTTTCTAAGTACCGAAAACTTCCGAGTCTTTTCTAAGTACCGAAATCGGCAGAATTTTTCTAAGTACCGAAAACGACAGAAATTTTCAAAGTACCGAAAACTTCTGATTGTTTTCTAAGTACCGAGATCGTCAGAATTTTTCTAAGTACCGTAAAGGTCAGAAATTTTCCAAGTACCGAAAAGGTCAGAAATTTTCTAAGCATCGATAACTTCTGAATGTTTTCTAAGTACCGAAAACGTCTGAAATTTTCAAAGTACCGAAAAAGGCAGAAATTTTCTAAGTACCGAAATCATCAGAATTTTTCTAAGTACCGAAAACGACAGATATTTTCCTAGTACCGAAAACTTCTGATTGTTTTCTAAGTACCGAGATCGTCAGAATTTTTCTAAGTACCGAAAAGGTCAGAAATTTTCTAAGCACCGAAAAGGTCAGAAATTTTCCAAGTTCCGAAATCGTCAGAATATTCTAAGTACCGAAATCGGCAGAATTTTTCTAAGTACCGAAAACGACAGAAATTTTCTAAGTACCGAAAAGGTCAGAAATTTTCTAAGTAACGAAAACGTCAGAAATTATCTAAGTACCGAAACTTCAGATTGTTTTCTAAGTTCCGAAATCGTCAGAATTTTTCTAAGTACCGTAAAGGTCAGAAATTTTCCAAGTATTGAAAAGGTCAGAAATTTTCTAAGTACCGAAATCGTCAGAAATTTTCTAAGTACCGAAATCATCAGAATTTTTCTGAGTACCGAAATCGTCAAAATTTTCTAAGTACCGAAATCATCAGAATTTTAAGTACCGAAATCGTCAAAATTTTCTAAGTACCGAAATCGTCGGAATTTTTCTAAGTACTGAAATCGTCGGAATTTTTTTAAGTAAAGAAATCGTCTGAATTTTTCTAAGTACCAAAATCAACAGAATTTTTCTAAGTACCGAAATCGTCAGAATTTTCAAAGTACCGAAATCGTCGGAATTTTTCTAAGTAAAGAAATCGTCAGAATTTTTCTAAGTACCAAAATTAACAAAATTTTTCTAAGTACCGAAAACTTCCGAGTCTTTTCTAAGTACTGAAATCGACAGAATTTTTCTAAGTACCGAAATCGTCAAAATTTTCTAAGTACCGAAATCATCATAATTTTTCTAAGTACCGAAATCGTCAAAATTTTCTAAGTACCGAAATCGTCGGAATTTTTCTAAGTACCGAAATCGTCGGAATTTTTTTAAGTAAAGAAATCGTCAGAATTTTTCTAAGTACCAAAATCAACAGAATTTTTCTAAGTACCGAAATCGTCAGAAATTTTCTAAGTACCGAAATCATCAGAATTTTTCTAAGTACCGAAATTGTCAAAATTTTCTAAGTACCGAAATCGTCGGAATTTTTCTAAGTACCGAAATCGTCGGAATTTTTTTAAGTAAAGAAATCGACTGAATTTTTCTAAGTACCGAAATCAACAGAATTTTTATAAGTACTGAAATCGACAGAATTTTTCTAAGTACCGAAAACGTCAGATAATTTTTAAGTACCGAAAAGGTCTGAAATATTCCAAGTACCGAAATGGTCAGAAATTTTCTAAGTACCGAAAAGGTCAGAAATTTTCCAAGTACCGAAAAGGTCAGAAATTTTCAAAGTACTGAAATCGTCAGAATTTTTCTAAGTACCGAAATCATTCGAAATTTTCTAAGTACCGAAAAGGTCAGAAATTTTCCAAGTACCGAAAAGGTCAGAAATTTTCAAAGTACTGAAATCGTCAGAATTTTTCTAAGTTCCGAAATCATTCGAATTTTTCTAAGTACCGTAAAGGTCAGAAATGTTCCAAGTACCGAAAAGGTCAGAAATTTTCCAAGTACCGAAAACGTCAGATATTTTTTCAGTACCGAAATCATCAGAATTTTTCTAAGTACCGAAATCGTCAGAATTTTTCTAAGTACCGAAATCATCAGAATTTTTCTAAGTTCCGAAATCGTCAGAATTTTCTAAGTACCGAAATCGTCGGAATTTTTCTAAGTATAGAAATCCTAAGAATTTTTCTAAGTACCAAAATCAACAGAATTTTTCTAAGTACCTAAATCGCCAGAATTTTTCTAAGTACCGAAATCGTCGGAATTTTTCTAAGTACCGAAATCGACAGAATTTTTCTAAGTACCGAAATCGTCAGAATTTTTCTAAGTACCGAAATCATCAGAATTTTTCTATGTTCCGAAATCGTCAGAATTTTCTAAGTACCGAAATCGTCGGAATTTTTCTAAGTAAAGAAATCGTCAGAATTTTTCTAAGTACCAAAATTAACAAAATTTTTCTAAGTACCGAAATAGACAGAATTTTTCTAAGTACTGAAATCGACAGAATTTTTCTAAGTACCGAAAACTTCAGAAATTTTCTAAGTACCGAAAACTTCCGAGTCTTTTCTAAGTACCGAAATCGGCAGAATTTTTCTAAGTACCGAAAACGACAGAAATTTTCAAAGTACCGAAAACTTCTGATTGTTTTCTAAGTACCGAGATCGTCAGAATTTTTCTAAGTACCGTAAAGGTCAGAAATTTTCCAAGTACCGAAAAGGTCAGAAATTTTCTAAGTATCGATAACTTCTGAATGTTTTCTAAGTACCGAAAACGTCTGAAATTTTCAAAGTACCGAAAAAGGCAGAAATTTTCTAAGTACCGAAATCATCAGAATTTTTCTAAGTACCGAAAACGACAGATATTTTCCTAGTACCGAAAACTTCTGATTGTTTTCTAAGTACCGAGATCGTCAGAATTTTTCTAAGTACCGAAAAGGTCAGAAATTTTCCAAGTACCGAAAAGGTCAGAAATTTTCAAAGTACTGAAATCGTCAGAATTTTTCTAAGTACCGAAATCATTCGAATTTTTCTAAGTACCGTAAAGGTCAGAAATTTTCCAAGTACCGAAAAGGTCAGAAATTTTCCAAGTACCGAAAACGTCAGATATTTTTTAAGTACCGAAATCATCAGAATTTTTCTAAGTTCCGAAATCGTCAGAATTTTCTAAGTACCGAAATCGTCGGAATTTTTCTAAGTATAGAAATCCTAAGAATTTTTCTAAGTACCAAAATCAACAGAATTTTTCTAAGTACCGAAATCGTCAGAAATTTTCTAAGTACCGAAATCATCAGAATTTTTCTAAGTACCGAAATCGTCAAAATTTTCTAAGTACCGAAATCGTCGGAATTTTTCTAAGTACCGAAATCGTCGGAATTTTTTTAAGTAAAGAAATCGACAGAATTTTTCTAAGTACCGAAATCAACAGAATTTTTCTAAGTACTGAAATCGACAGCATTTTTCTAAGTACCGAAAACGTCAGATAATTTTTAAGTACCGAAAAGGTCTGAAATATTCCAAGTACCGAAATGGTCAGAAATTTTCTAAGTACCGAAAAGGTCAGAAATTTTCCAAGTACCGAAAAGGTCAGAAATTTTCAAAGTACTGAAATCGTCAGAATTTTTCTAAGTACCGAAATCATTCGAATTTTTCTAAGTACCGTAAAGGTCAGAAATTTTCCAAGTACCGAAAAGGTCAGAAATTTTCCAAGTACCGAAAACGTCAGTTATTTTTTAAGTACCGAAATCATCAGAAATTTTCTAAGTTCCGAAATCGTCAGAATTTTCTATGTACTGAAATCGTCTGAATTTTTCTAAGTACCGAAATCGTCAGAATTTTTCTAAGTACCGAAAACTTCAGAAATTTTCTAAGTACCGAAAACTTCCGAGTCTTTTCTAAGAACCGAAATCGGCAGAATTTTTCTAAGTACCGAAAACGACAGAAATTTTCAAAGTACCGAAAACTTCTCATTGTTTTCTAACTACCGAGATCGTCAGAATTTTTCTAAGTACCGTAAAGGTCAGAAATTTTCCAAGTACCGAAAATGTCAGAAATTTTCTAAGTATCGATAACTTCTGAATGTTTTCTAAGTACCGAAAACGTCTGAAATTTTCAAAGTACCGAAAAAGGCAGAAATTTTCTAAGTACCGAAATCAACAGAATTTTTCTAAGTACCGAAATCGATAGAATTTTTCTAAGTACCGAAATCAACAGAATTTTTCTAAGTACCGAATTCGACAGAATTTTTCTAAGTACCGAAATCAACAGAATATTTCTAAATACCGAAAAGGTCAGAAATTTTCTAAGTACCGAAATCATCAGAATTTTTCTAGGTACCGAAATCGTCGGAATTTTTTTAAGTCCCGAAATCGTCTGAATTTTTCTAAGTACCGAAATCGTTTGAAATTTTCCAAATACCGAAAAGGTCAGAAATTTTCTAAGTACCGAAATCATCAGAATTTTTCTAAGTACCGAAAACTTCAGAAATTTTCTAAGCACCGAAAACTTCCGAGTATTTTCTAAGTCCCGAAATCGGCAGAATTTTTCTAAGTACCGAAAACTTCTGAATGTTTAATAAGTATCGAAATCGTAAGAATTTTTCGGTACTTATACCGAAAACGTCAGAAATTTTCTAAGTACCGAAGACTTCTGAATTTTTTCTAAGTACCGAAATCAACAGAACTTTTCTAAGTACCGAAAACGTCAGATATTTTTTAAGTACCGAGAAGGTCAGAAATTTTCTAAGTACCAAAATCAGCAGAATTTTTCCAAGTACCGAAATCATCAGAATTTTTCTAAGTACCGAAAACGACAGAAATTTTCTAAGTACCGAAAACTTCAGATTGTTTTCTAAGTACCGAAATCGTCAGAATTTTTCTAAGTACCGTAAATGTCAGAAATTTTCCAAGTATTGAAAAGGTCAGAAATTTTCTAAGTACCGAAATCATCAGAATTTTTCTAAGTACCGAAAACGTCAGATAATTTTTAAGTACCGAAATGGTCAGAAATTTTCTAAGTACCGAAAAGGTCAGAAATTTTCCAAGTACCGAAAAGGTCAGAAATTTTCTAAGTACTGAAATCGTCAGAATTTTTCTAAGTACCGAAATCATTCGAAATTTTCTAAGTACCGTAAAGGTCAGAAATTTTCCAAGTACCGAAAAGGTCAGAAATTTTCCAAGTACTGAAAACGTCAGATATTTTTTAAGTACCGAAATCGTCAGAATTTTCTATGTACCGAAATCGTCTGAATTTTTCTAAGTACCGAAATCATCAGAATTTTTCTAAGTACCGAAAACTTCAGAAATTTTCTAAGTACCGAAAACTTCCGAGTCTTTTCTAAGTACCGAAATCGGCAGAATTTTTCTAAGTACCGAAAACGACAGAAATTTTCAAAGTACCGAAAACTTCTGATTGTTTTCTAAGTACCGAGATCGTCAGAATTTTTCTAAGTACCGTAAAGGTCAGAAATTTTCCAAGTACCGAAAAAGTCAGAAATTTTCTAAGTATCGATAACTTCTGAATGTTGTCTAAGTACCGAAAACGTCTGAAATTTTTAAAGTACCGAAAAAGGCAGAAATTTTCTAAGTACCAAAATCAACAGAATTTTTCTAAGTACCGAAATCGATAGAATTTTTCTATGTACCGAAATCAACAGAATTTTTCTAACTACCGAATTCGACAGAATTTTTCTAAGTACCGAAATCAAAAGAATATTTCTAAGTTCCGAAATCACCAGAATTTTTCTAAGTAGCGATATCGTCAGAATTTTTCTAAGTACCGATAACGTCAGAAATTTTCTAAGTACCGAAATCGTCGGAATTTTTCTAAGTACCGAAATCGTCTGAATTTTTCTAAGTACCGAAATCGTTTGAAATTTTCTAAATACCGAAAAGGTCAGAAATTTTCTAAGTACCGAAATCATCAGAATTTTTCTAAGTACCGAAAACTTCAGAAATTTTCTAAGCACCGAAAACTTCCGAGTCTTTTCTAAGTACCGAAGTCGACCGAATTTTTCTAAGTACCGAAATCAACAGAATTTTTCTAAGTCCCGAAATCGGCAGAATTTTTCTAAGTACCGAAAACTTCTGAATGTTTAATAAGTATCGAAATCGTAAGAATTTTTCGGTACTTATACCGAAAACGTCAGAAATTTTCTAAGTACCGAAGACTTCTGAATGTTTTCTTCTGAATGTTTAATAAGTATCGAAATCGTGTTTCGAAAACTTCTGAATGTTTAATAAGTATCGAAATCGTAAGAATTTTTCGGTACTTATACCGAAAACGTCAGAAATTTTCTAAGTACCGAAGACTTCTGAATGTTTTCTAAGTACCGAAATCGACAGAACTTTTCTAAGTACCGAAAACGTCAGATATTTTTTAAGTACCGAAAAGGTCAGAAATTTTCTAAGTAACGAAAACGTCAGAAATTATCTAAGTACCGAAACTTCAGATTGTTTTCTAAGTACCGAAATCGTCGGAATTTTTTTAAGTCCCGAAATCGTCTGAATTTTTCTAAGTACCGAAATCGTTTGAAATTTTCCAAATACCGAAAAGGTCAGAAATTTTCTAAGTACCGAAATCATCAGAATTTTTCTAAGTACCGAAAACTTCAGAAATTTTCTAAGCACCGAAAACTTCCGAGTATTTTCTAAGTCCCGAAATCGGCAGAATTTTTCTAAGTACCGAAAACTTCTGAATGTTTAATAAGTATCGAAATCGTAAGAATTTTTCGGTACTTATACCGAAAACGTCAGAAATTTTCTAAGTACCGAAGACTTCTGAATTTTTTCTAAGTACCGAAATCAACAGAACTTTTCTAAGTACCGAAAACGTCAGATATTTTTTAAGTACCGAGAAGGTCAGAAATTTTCTAAGTACCAAAATCAGCAGAATTTTTCCAAGTACCGAAATCATCAGAATTTTTCTAAGTACCGAAAACGACAGAAATTTTCTAAGTACCGAAAACTTCAGATTGTTTTCTAAGTACCGAAATCGTCAGAATTTTTCTAAGTACCGTAAATGTCAGAAATTTTCCAAGTATTGAAAAGGTCAGAAATTTTCTAAGTACCGAAATCATCAGAATTTTTCTAAGTACCGAAAACGTCAGATAATTTTTAAGTACCGAAAAGGTCAGAAATTTTCCAAGTACCGAAATGGTCAGAAATTTTCTAAGTACCGAAAAGGTCAGAAATTTTCCAAGTACCGAAAAGGTCAGAAATTTTCTAAGTACTGAAATCGTCAGAATTTTTCTAAGTACCGAAATCATTCGAAATTTTCTAAGTACCGTAAAGGTCAGAAATTTTCCAAGTACCGAAAAGGTCAGAAATTTTCCAAGTACTGAAAACGTCAGATATTTTTTAAGTACCGAAATCGTCAGAATTTTCTATGTACCGAAATCGTCTGAATTTTTCTAAGTACCGAAATCATCAGAATTTTTCTAAGTACCGAAAACTTCAGAAATTTTCTAAGTACCGAAAACTTCCGAGTCTTTTCTAAGTACCGAAATCGGCAGAATTTTTCTAAGTACCGAAAACGACAGAAATTTTCAAAGTACCGAAAACTTCTGATTGTTTTCTAAGTACCGAGATCGTCAGAATTTTTCTAAGTACCGTAAAGGTCAGAAATTTTCCAAGTACCGAAAAAGTCAGAAATTTTCTAAGTATCGATAACTTCTGAATGTTGTCTAAGTACCGAAAACGTCTGAAATTTTTAAAGTACCGAAAAAGGCAGAAATTTTCTAAGTACCAAAATCAACAGAATTTTTCTAAGTACCGAAATCGATAGAATTTTTCTATGTACCGAAATCAACAGAATTTTTCTAACTACCGAATTCGACAGAATTTTTCTAAGTACCGAAATCAAAAGAATATTTCTAAGTTCCGAAATCACCAGAATTTTTCTAAGTAGCGATATCGTCAGAATTTTTCTAAGTACCGATAACGTCAGAAATTTTCTAAGTACCGAAATCGTCGGAATTTTTCTAAGTACCGAAATCGTCTGAATTTTTCTAAGTACCGAAATCGTTTGAAATTTTCTAAATACCGAAAAGGTCAGAAATTTTCTAAGTACCGAAATCATCAGAATTTTTCTAAGTACCGAAAACTTCAGAAATTTTCTAAGCACCGAAAACTTCCGAGTCTTTTCTAAGTACCGAAGTCGACCGAATTTTTCTAAGTACCGAAATCAACAGAATTTTTCTAAGTCCCGAAATCGGCAGAATTTTTCTAAGTACCGAAAACTTCTGAATGTTTAATAAGTATCGAAATCGTAAGAATTTTTCGGTACTTATACCGAAAACGTCAGAAATTTTCTAAGTACCGAAGACTTCTGAATGTTTTCTTCTGAATGTTTAATAAGTATCGAAATCGTGTTTCGAAAACTTCTGAATGTTTAATAAGTATCGAAATCGTAAGAATTTTTCGGTACTTATACCGAAAACGTCAGAAATTTTCTAAGTACCGAAGACTTCTGAATGTTTTCTAAGTACCGAAATCGACAGAACTTTTCTAAGTACCGAAAACGTCAGATATTTAAGTACCGAAAAGGTCAGAAATTTTCTAAGTAACGAAAACGTCAGAAATTATCTAAGTACCGAAACTTCAGATTGTTTTCTAAGTACCGAAATCGTCAGAATTTTTCTAAGTACCGTAAAGGTCAGAAATTTTCCAAGTATTGAAAAGGTCAGAAATTTTCTAAGTACCGAAATCGTCAGAAATTTTCAAAGTACCGAAATCATCAGAATTTTTCTAAGTACCGAAATCGTCGGAATTTTTCTAAGTACCGAAATCGTCGGAATTTTTTTAAGTAAAGAAATCGTCAGAATTTTTCTAAGTACCAAAATCAACAGAATTTTTCTAAGTACCGAAATCGACAGAATTTTTCTAAGTACCGAAATCAACAGAATTTTTCTAAGTACTGAAATCAAGAGAATTTTTCTAAGTACGGAAAACGTCAGATAATTTTTAAGTAACGAAAACGTCAGAAATTATCTAAGTACCGAAACTTCAGATTGTTTTCTAAGTACCGAAATCGTCAGAATTTTTCTAAGTACCGTAAAGGTCAGAAATTTTCCAAGTATTGAAAAGGTCAGAAATTTTCTAAGTACCGTAAAGGTCAGAAATTTTCCAAGTACCGAAAAAGTCAGAAATTTTCTAAGTATCGATAACTTCTGAATGTTGTCTAAGTACCGAAAACGTCTGAAATTTTTAAAGTACCGAAAAAGGCAGAAATTTTCTAAGTACCAAAATCAACAGAATTTTTCTAAGTACCGAAATCGATAGAATTTTTCTATGTACCGAAATCAACAGAATTTTTCTAACTACCGAATTCGACAGAATTTTTCTAAGTACCGAAATCAAAAGAATATTTCTAAGTTCCGAAATCACCAGAATTTTTCTAAGTAGCGATATCGTCAGAATTTTTCTAAGTACCGATAACGTCAGAAATTTTCTAAGTACCGAAATCGTCGGAATTTTTCTAAGTACCGAAATCGTCTGAATTTTTCTAAGTACCGAAATCGTTTGAAATTTTCTAAATACCGAAAAGGTCAGAAATTTTCTAAGTACCGAAATCATCAGAATTTTTCTAAGTACCGAAAACTTCAGAAATTTTCTAAGCACCGAAAACTTCCGAGTCTTTTCTAAGTACCGAAGTCGACCGAATTTTTCTAAGTACCGAAATCAACAGAATTTTTCTAAGTCCCGAAATCGGCAGAATTTTTCTAAGTACCGAAAACTTCTGAATGTTTAATAAGTATCGAAATCGTAAGAATTTTTCGGTACTTATACCGAAAACGTCAGAAATTTTCTAAGTACCGAAGACTTCTGAATGTTTTCTTCTGAATGTTTAATAAGTATCGAAATCGTGTTTCGAAAACTTCTGAATGTTTAATAAGTATCGAAATCGTAAGAATTTTTCGGTACTTATACCGAAAACGTCAGAAATTTTCTAAGTACCGAAGACTTCTGAATGTTTTCTAAGTACCGAAATTGACAGAACTTTTCTAAGTACCGAAAACGTCAGATATTTTTTAAGTACCGAAAAGGTCAGAAATTTTCTAAGTAACGAAAACGTCAGAAATTATCTAAGTACCGAAACTTCAGATTGTTTTCTAAGTACCGAAATCGTCAGAATTTTTCTAAGTACCGTAAAGGTCAGAAATTTTCCAAGTATTGAAAAGGTCAGAAATTTTCTAAGTACCGAAATCGTCAGAAATTTTCAAAGTACCGAAATCATCAGAATTTTTCTAAGTACCGAAATCGTCGGAATTTTTCTAAGTACCGAAATCGTCGGAATTTTTTTAAGTAAAGAAATCGTCAGAATTTTTCTAAGTACCAAAATCAACAGAATTTTTCTAAGTACCGAAATCGACAGAATTTTTCTAAGTACCGAAATCAACAGAATTTTTCTAAGTACTGAAATCAAGAGAATTTTTCTAAGTACGGAAAACGTCAGATAATTTTTAAGTACCGAAAAGGTCAGAAATTTTCCAAGTACCGAAAAGGTCAGAAATTTTCTAAGTACTGAAATCGTCAGAATTTTTCTAAGTACCGAAATCATTCGAATTTTTCTAAGTACCGTAAAGGTCAGAAATTTTCCAAGTACCGAAAAGGTCAGAAATTTTCCAAGTACTGAAAACGTCAGATATTTTTTAAGTACCGAAATCATCAGAATTTTTCTAAGTTCCGAAATCGTCAGAATTTTCTATGTACCGAAATCGTCTGAATTTTTCTAAGTACCGAAATCATCAGAATTTTTCTAAGTACCGAAAACTTTAGAAATTTTCTAAGTACCGAAGACTTCTGAATGTTTTCTAAGTACCGAAATCGACAGAACTTTTCTAAGTACCGAAAACGTCAGATATTTTTTAAGTACCGAGAAGGTCAGAAATTTTCTAAGTACCAAAATCAACAGAATTTTTCTAAGTACCGAAATTATCAGAATTTTTCTAAGTACCGAAAACGACAGAAATTTTCTAAGTACCGAAAACTTCTGATTGTTTTCTAAGTACCGAAATCGGCAGAATTTTTCTAAGTACCGTAAAGGTCAGAAATTTTCCAAGTATTGAAAAGGTCAGAAATTTTCTAAGTACCGAAATCGTCAGATATTTTTTAAGTACCGAAATCATCAGAATTTTTCTAAGTACCGAAAACTTCAGAAATTTTCTAAGTACCGAAAACTTCCGAATCTTTTCTAATTACCGAAATCGGCAGAATTTTTCTAAGTACCGAAAACGACAGAAATTTTCAAAGTAACGAAAACTTCTCATTGTTTTCTAAGTACCGAGATCGTCAGAATTTTTCTAAGTACCGTAAAGCTCAGAAATTTTCCAAGTACCGAAAAGGTCAGAAATTTTCTAAGTATCGATAACTTCTGAATGTTTTCTAAGTACCGAAATCGACAGAACTTTTCTAAGTACCGAAATCGATAGAATTTTTCTAAGTACCGAAATCAACAGAATTTTTCTAACTACCGAAATCGTCAGAAATTTTCTAAGTACCGATAACGTCAGAAATTTTCTAAGTACCGAAATCGTCGGAATTTTTCTAAGTCCCGAAATCGTCTGAACTTTTCTAAGTACCGAAATCGTTTGAAATTTTCTAAATACCGAAAAGGTCAGAAATTTTCTAAGTACCGAAATCATCAGAATTTTTCTAAGTACCGAAAACTTCAGAAATTTTCTAAGCACCGAAAACTTCCGAGTCTTTTCTAAGTACCGAAATCGACAGAATTTTTCTAAGTACCGAAATCAACAGAATTTTTCTAAGTCCCGAAATCGGCAGAATTTTTCTAAGTACCGAAAACTTCTGAATGTTTAATAAGTATCGAAATCGTAAGAATTTTTCGGTACTTATACCGAAAACGTCAGAAATTTTCTAAGTACCGAAGACTTCTGAATGTTTTCTAAGTACCGAAATTGACAGAACTTTTCTAAGTACCGAAAACGTCAGATATTTTTTAAGTACCGAGAAGTACAGAAATTTTCTAAGTACCAAAATCAACAGAATTTTTCTAAGTACCGAAATCATCAGAATTTTTCTAAGTACCGAAAACGACAGAAATTTTCTAAGTACCGAAAACTTCTGATTGTTTTCTAAGTACCGAGATCGTCAGAATTTTTCTAAGTACTGAAAAGGTCAGAAATTTTCTAAGTACCGAATAGGTCAGAAATTTTCCAAGTTCCGATATCGTCAGAATATTCTAAGTACCGAAATCGGCAGAATTTTTCTAAGTACCGAAAACGACAGAAATTTTCTAAGTACCGAAAAGATCAGAAATTTTCCAAGTACCGAAAAGGTCAGAAATTTTCTAAGTAACGAAAACGTCAGAAATTATCTAAGTACCGAAAACTTTAGAAATTTTCTAAGTACCGAAGACTTCTGAATGTTTTCTAAGTACCGAAATCGACAGAACTTTTCTAAGTACCGAAAACGTCAGATATTTTTTAAGTACCGAGAAGGTCAGAAATTTTCTAAGTACCAAAATCAACAGAATTTTTCTAAGTACCGAAATTATCAGAATTTTTCTAAGTACCGAAAACGACAGAAATTTTCTAAGTACCGAAAACTTCTGATTGTTTTCTAAGTACCGAAATCGGCAGAATTTTTCTAAGTACCGTAAAGGTCAGAAATTTTCCAAGTATTGAAAAGGTCAGAAATTTTCTAAGTACCGAAATCGTCAGATATTTTTTAAGTACCGAAATCATCAGAATTTTTCTAAGTACCGAAAACTTCAGAAATTTTCTAAGTACCGAAAACTTCCGAATCTTTTCTAATTACCGAAATCGGCAGAATTTTTCTAAGTACCGAAAACGACAGAAATTTTCAAAGTACCGAAAACTTCTGATTGTTTTCTAAGTACCGAGATCGTCAGAATTTTTCTAAGTACCGTAAAGGTCAGAAATTTTCCAAGTACCGAAAAGGTCAGAAATTTTCTAAGTATCGATAACTTCTGAATGTTTTCTAAGTACCGAAATCGACAGAACTTTTCTAAGTACCGAAATCGATAGAATTTTTCTAAGTACCGAAATCAACAGAATTTTTCTAACTACCGAAATCGTCAGAAATTTTCTAAGTACCGATAACGTCAGAAATTTTCTAAGTACCGAAATCGTCGGAATTTTTCTAAGTCCCGAAATCGTCTGAACTTTTCTAAGTACCGAAATCGTTTGAAATTTTCTAAATACCGAAAAGGTCAGAAATTTTCTAAGTACCGAAATCATCAGAATTTTTCTAAGTACCGAAAACTTCAGAAATTTTCTAAGCACCGAAAACTTCCGAGTCTTTTCTAAGTACCGAAATCGACAGAATTTTTCTAAGTACCGAAATCAACAGAATTTTTCTAAGTCCCGAAATCGGCAGAATTTTTCTAAGTACCGAAAACTTCTGAATGTTTAATAAGTATCGAAATCGTAAGAATTTTTCGGTACTTATACCGAAAACGTCAGAAATTTTCTAAGTACCGAAGACTTCTGAATGTTTTCTAAGTACCGAAATTGACAGAACTTTTCTAAGTACCGAAAACGTCAGATATTTTTTAAGTACCGAGAAGTACAGAAATTTTCTAAGTACCAAAATCAACAGAATTTTTCTAAGTACCGAAATCATCAGAATTTTTCTAAGTACCGAAAACGACAGAAATTTTCTAAGTACCGAAAACTTCTGATTGTTTTCTAAGTACCGAGATCGTCAGAATTTTTCTAAGTACTGAAAAGGTCAGAAATTTTCTAAGTACCGAATAGGTCAGAAATTTTCCAAGTTCCGATATCGTCAGAATATTCCAAGTACCGAAAAGGTCAGAAATTTTCTAAGTAACGAAAACGTCAGAAATTATCTAAGTACCGAAAACTTCTGATTGTTTTCTAAGTACCGAAATCGTCAGAATTTTTCTAAGTACCGTAAAGGTCTGAAATTTTCCAAGTATTGAAAAGGTCAGAAATTTTCTAAGTACCGAAATCGTCAGAAATTTTCTAAGTACCGAAATCATCAGAATTTTTCTAAGTACCGAAATTGTCAAAATTTTCTAAGTACCGAAATCGTCGGAATTTTTCTAAGTACCGAAATCGTCGGAATTTTTTTAAGTAAAGAAATCGACAGAATTTTTCTAAGTACCGAAATCAACAGAATTTTTCTAAGTACTGAAATCGACAGAATTTTTCTAAGTACCGAAAACGTCAGATAATTTTTAAGTACCGAGAAGGTCTGAAATATTCCAAGTACCGAAATGGTCAGAAATTTTCTAAGTACCGAAAAGGTCAGAAATTTTCCAAGTACCGAAAAGGTCAGAAATTTTCTAAGTACTGAAATCGTCAGAATTTTTCTAAGTACCGAAATCATTCGAATTTTTCTAAGTACCGTAAAGGTCAGAAATTTTCCAAGTACCGAAAAGGTCAGAAATTTTCCAAGTACTGAAAACGTCAGATATTTTTTAAGTACCGAAATCATCAGAATTTTTCTAAGTTCCGAAATCGTCAGAATTTTCTATGTACCGAAATCGTCTGAATTTTTCTAAGTACCGAAATCATCAGAATTTTTCTAAGTACCGAAAACTTTAGAAATTTTCTAAGTACCGAAGACTTCTGAATGTTTTCTAAGTACCGAAATCGACAGAACTTTTCTAAGTACCGAAAACGTCAGATATTTTTTAAGTACCGAGAAGGTCAGAAATTTTCTAAGTACCAAAATCAACAGAATTTTTCTAAGTACCGAAATTATCAGAATTTTTCTAAGTACCGAAAACGACAGAAATTTTCTAAGTACCGAAAACTTCTGATTGTTTTCTAAGTACCGAAATCGGCAGAATTTTTCTAAGTACCGTAAAGGTCAGAAATTTTCCAAGTATTGAAAAGGTCAGAAATTTTCTAAGTACCGAAATCGTCAGATATTTTTTAAGTACCGAAATCATCAGAATTTTTCTAAGTACCGAAAACTTCAGAAATTTTCTAAGTACCGAAAACTTCCGAATCTTTTCTAATTACCGAAATCGGCAGAATTTTTCTAAGTACCGAAAACGACAGAAATTTTCAAAGTACCGAAAACTTCTGATTGTTTTCTAAGTACCGAGATCGTCAGAATTTTTCTAAGTACCGTAAAGGTCAGAAATTTTCCAAGTACCGAAAAGGTCAGAAATTTTCTAAGTATCGATAACTTCTGAATGTTTTCTAAGTACCGAAATCGACAGAACTTTTCTAAGTACCGAAATCGATAGAATTTTTCTAAGTACCGAAATCAACAGAATTTTTCTAACTACCGAAATCGTCAGAAATTTTCTAAGTACCGATAACGTCAGAAATTTTCTAAGTACCGAAATCGTCGGAATTTTTCTAAGTCCCGAAATCGTCTGAACTTTTCTAAGTACCGAAATCGTTTGAAATTTTCTAAATACCGAAAAGGTCAGAAATTTTCTAAGTACCGAAATCATCAGAATTTTTCTAAGTACCGAAAACTTCAGAAATTTTCTAAGCACCGAAAACTTCCGAGTCTTTTCTAAGTACCGAAATCGACAGAATTTTTCTAAGTACCGAAATCAACAGAATTTTTCTAAGTCCCGAAATCGGCAGAATTTTTCTAAGTACCGAAAACTTCTGAATGTTTAATAAGTATCGAAATCGTAAGAATTTTTCGGTACTTATACCGAAAACGTCAGAAATTTTCTAAGTACCGAAGACTTCTGAATGTTTTCTAAGTACCGAAATTGACAGAACTTTTCTAAGTACCGAAAACGTCAGATATTTTTTAAGTACCGAGAAGTACAGAAATTTTCTAAGTACCAAAATCAACAGAATTTTTCTAAGTACCGAAATCATCAGAATTTTTCTAAGTACCGAAAACGACAGAAATTTTCTAAGTACCGAAAACTTCTGATTGTTTTCTAAGTACCGAGATCGTCAGAATTTTTCTAAGTACTGAAAAGGTCAGAAATTTTCTAAGTACCGAATAGGTCAGAAATTTTCCAAGTTCCGATATCGTCAGAATATTCTAAGTACCGAAATCGGCAGAATTTTTCTAAGTACCGAAAACGACAGAAATTTTCTAAGTACCGAAAAGATCAGAAATTTTCCAAGTACCGAAAAGGTCAGAAATTTTCTAAGTAACGAAAACGTCAGAAATTATCTAAGTACCGAAAACTTCTGATTGTTTTCTAAGTACCGAAATCGTCAGAATTTTTCTAAGTACCGTAAAGGTCTGAAATTTTCCAAGTATTGAAAAGGTCAGAAATTTTCTAAGTACCGAAATCGTCAGAAATTTTCTAAGTACCGAAATCATCAGAATTTTTCTAAGTACCGAAATTGTCAAAATTTTCTAAGTACCGAAATCGTCGGAATTTTTCTAAGTACCGAAATCGTCGGAATTTTTTTAAGTAAAGAAATCGACAGAATTTTTCTAAGTACCGAAATCAACAGAATTTTTCTAAGTACTGAAATCGACAGAATTTTTCTAAGTACCGAAAACGTCAGATAATTTTTAAGTACCGAGAAGGTCTGAAATATTCCAAGTACCGAAATGGTCAGAAATTTTCTAAGTACCGAAAAGGTCAGAAATTTTCCAAGTACCGAAAAGGTCAGAAATTTTCAAAGTACTGAAATCGTCAGAATATTTCTAAGTACCGAAAACATTCGAATTTTTCTAAGTACCGTAAAGGTCAGAAATTTTCCAAGTACCGAAAAGGTCAGAAATTTTCCAAGTACCGAAAACGTCAGATATTTTTTAAGTACCGAAATCATCAGAATTTTTCTAAGTACCGAAATCGTCAGAATTTTTCTAAGTACCGAAGTCATCAGAATTTTTCTAAGTTCCGAAATCGTCGGAATTTTTCTAAGTAAAGAAATCGTAAGAATTTTTCTAAGTACCAAAATTAACAAAATTTTTCTAAGTACCGAAATCGACAGAATTTTTCTAAGTACTGAAATCGACAGAATTTTTCTAAGTACCGAAAACGTCAGTAATTTTCTAAGTACCGAAAACTTCCGAGTCTTATCTAAGTACTGAAATCGACAGAATTTTTCTAAGTACCGAAAACGTCAGAAATTTTCTAAGTACCGAAGACTTCTGAATGTTTTCTAAGTGCCGAAATCGACAGAACTTTTCTAATTACCGAAAACGTCAGATATTTTTTAAGTACCGAGAAGGTCAGAAATTTTCTAAGTACCAAAATCAACAGAATTTTTCTAAGTACCGAAATCAACAGAATTTATCTAAGTCCCGAAATCGGCAGAATTTTTCTAAGTACCGAAAACTTCTGAATGTTTAATAAGTATCGAAATCGTAAGAATTTTTCTGTACTTATACCGAAAACGTCAGAAATTTTCTAAGTACCGAAGACTTCTGAATGTTTTCTAAGTACCGAAAACGACAGAAATTTTCTAAGTACCGAAAACTTCTGATTGTTTTCTAAGTACCGAGATCGTCAGAATTTTTCTAAGTACCGAAAAGGTCAGAAATTTTCTAAGTACCGAAAAGGTCAGAAATTTTCCAAGTTCCGAAATCGTCAGAATATTCTAAGTACCGAAATCGGCAGAATTTTTCTAAGTACCGAAAACGACAGAAATTTTCTAAGTACCGAAAAGGTCAGAAATTTTCTAAGTAACGAAAACGTCAGAAATTATCTAAGTACCGAAACTTCAGATTGTTTTCTAAGTACCGAAATCGTCAGAATTTTTCTAAGTACCGTAAAGGTCAGAAATTTTCCAAGTATTGAAAAGGTCAGAAATTTTCTAAGTACCGAAATCGTCAGAAATTTTCTAAGTACCGAAATCATCAGAATTTTCTAAGTACCGAAATCGTCGGAATTTTTCTAAGTACCGAAATCGTCGGAATTTTTTTAAGTAAAGAAATCGACAGAATTTTTCTAAGTACCAAAATCAACAGAATTTTTCTAAGTACCGAAATCGACACAATTTTTCTAAGTACCGAAATCAACAGAATTTTTCTAAGTACTGAAATCGACAGAATTTTTCTAAGTACCGAAAACGTCAGATAATTTTTAAGTACCGAAAAGGTCAGAAATTTTCCAAGTACCGAAAAGGTCAGAAATTTTCCAAGTACCGAAAAGGTCAGAAATTTTCTAAGTACTGAAATCGTCAGAATTTTTCTAAGTACCGAAATCATTCGAATTTTTCTAAGTACCGTAAAGGTCAGAAATTTTCCAAGCACCGAAAAGGTCAGAAATTTTCCAAGTACCGAAAACGTCAGATAATTTTTAAGTACCGAAATCATCAGAATTTTTCTAAGTACCGAAATCGTCAAAATTTTCTAAGTACCGAAATCGTCGGAATTTTTCTAAGTACCGAAATCGTCGGAATTTTTTTAAGTAAAGAAATCAACAGAATTTTTCTAAGTACTGAAATCGACAGAATTTTTCTAAGTACCGAAAACGTCAGATAATTTTTAAGTACCGAAAAGGTCAGAAATTTTCCAAGTACCGAAATGGTCAGAAATTTTCTAAGTACCGAAAAGGTCAGAAATTTTCCAAGTACCGAAAAGGTCAGAAATTTTCTAAGTACTGAAATCGTCAGAATTTTTCTAAGTACCGAAATAATTCGAATTTTTCTAAGTACCGTAAAGGTCAGAAATTTTCCAAGTACCGAAAAGGTCAGAAATTTTCCAAGTACCGAAAACGTCAGATATTTTTTAAGTACCGAAATCATCAGAATTTTTCTAAGTTCCGAAATCGTCAGAATTTTCTATGTACCGAAAACTTCCGAGTCTTTTCTAAGTACCGAAATCGGCAGAATTTTTCTAAGTACCGAAAACGACAGAAATTTTCAAAGTACCGAAAACTTCTGATTGTTTTCTAAGTACCGAGATCGTCAGAATTTTTCTAAGTACCGTAAAGGTCAGAAATTTTCCAAGTACCGAAAAGGTCAGAAATTTTCTAAGTATCGATAACTTCTGAATGTTTTCTAAGTACCGAAAACGTCTGAAATTTTCAAAGTACCGAAAAAGGCAGAAATTTTCTAAGTACCGAAATCATCAGAATTTTTCTAAGTACCGAAAACGACAGAAATTTTCCTAGTACCGAAAACTTCTGATTGTTTTCTAAGTACCGAGATCGTCAGAATTTTTCTAAGTACCGAAAAGGTCAGAAATTTTCTAAGTACCGAAAAGGTCAGAAATTTTCCAAGTTCCAAAATCGTCAGAATATTCTAAGTACCGAAATCGGCAGAATTTTTCTAAGTACCGAAAACGACAGAAATTTTCTAAGTACCGAAAAGGTCAGAAATTTTCTAAGTAACGAAAACGTCAGAAATTATCTAAGTACCGAAACTTCAGATTGTTTTCTAAGTACCGAAATCGTCAGAATTTTTCTAAGTACCGTAAAGGTCAGAAATTTTCCAAGTATTGAAAAGGTCAGAAATTTTCTAAGTACCGAAAACTTCCGAGTCTTTTCTAAGTACTGAAATCGACAGAATTTTTCTAAGTACCGAAATCGTCAAAATTTTCTAAGTACCGAAATCATCATAATTTTTCTAAGTACCGAAATCGTCAAAATTTTCTAAGTACCGAAATCGTCGGAATTTTTCTAAGTACCGAAATCGTCGGAATTTTTTTAAGTAAAGAAATCGTCAGAATTTTTCTAAGTACCAAAATCAACAGAATTTTTCTAAGTACCGAAATCGTCAGAAATTTTCTAAGTACCGAAATCATCAGAATTTTTCTGAGTACCGAAATTGTCAAAATTTTCTAAGTACCGAAATCGTCGGAATTTTCCTAAGTACCGAAATCGTCGGAATTTTTTTAAGTAAAGAAATCGACTGAATTTTTCTAAGTACCGAAATCAACAGAATTTTTCTAAGTACTGAAATCGACAGAATTTTTCTAAGTACCGAAAACGTCAGATAATTTTTAAGTACCGAAAAGGTCTGAAATATTCCAAGTACCGAAATGGTCAGAAATTTTCTAAGTACCGAAAAGGTCAGAAATTTTCCAAGTACCGAAAAGGTCAGAAATTTTCAAAGTACTGAAATCGTCAGAATTTTTCTAAGTACCGAAATCATTCGAATTTTTCTAAGTACCGAAATCATCAGAATTTTTCTAAGTTCCGAAATCGTCAGAATTTTCTAAGTACCGAAATCGTCGGAATTTTTCTAAGTAAAGAAATCCTAAGAATTTTTCTAAGTACCAAAATCAACAGAATTTTTCTAAGTACCTAAATCGCCAGAATTTTTCTAAGTACCGAAATCGTCGGAATTTTTCTAAGTACCGAAATCGACGATTTCGGTACTTAGAAAATTTTGACGATTTCGGTACTTAGAAAAATTCTGATGATTTCGGTACTTAGAAAATTTCTGACGATTTCGGTACTTAGAAAAATTCTGTTGATTTTGGTACTTAGAAAAATTCTGACGATTTCTTTACTTAAAAAAATTCCGACGATTTCGGTACTTAGAAAAATTCCGACGATTTCGGTACTTAGAAAATTTTGACGGTTTCGGTACTTAGAAAAATTCTGATGATTTCGGTACTTAGAAAATTTTGTCGATTTCGGTACTTAGAAAAATTCTGTCGATTTCAGTACTTAGAAAAGACTCGGAAGTTTTCGGTACTTAGAAAATTTCTGACGTTTTCGGTACTTAGAAAAATTCTGTCGATTTCAGTACTTAGAAAAATTCTGTCGATTACCGATTGTCGAGTACCGAAATCATCAGAATTTTTCTAAGTACCGAAAACGACAGAAATTTTCCTAGTACCGAAAACTTCTGATTGTTTTCTAAGTACCGAGATCGTCAGAATTTTTCTAAGTACCGAAAAGGTCAGAAATTTTCTAAGTACCGAAAAGGTCAGAAATTTTCCAAGTTCCAAAATCGTCAGAATATTCTAAGTACCGAAATCGGCAGAATTTTTCTAAGTACCGAAAACGACAGAAATTTTCTAAGTACCGAAAAGGTCAGAAATTTTCTAAGTAACGAAAACGTCAGAAATTATCTAAGTACCGAAACTTCAGATTGTTTTCTAAGTACCGAAATCGTCAGAATTTTTCTAAGTACCGTAAAGGTCAGAAATTTTCCAAGTATTGAAAAGGTCAGAAATTTTCTAAGTACCGAAATCGTCAGAAATTTTCTAAGTACCGAAATCATCAGAATTTTTCTAAGTACCGAAATCGTCAAAATTTTCTAAATACCGAAATCGTCGGAATTTTTCTAAGTACCGAAATCGTCGGAATTTTTTTAAGTAAAGAAATCGTCTGAATTTTTCTAAGTAACAAAATCAACAGAATTTTTCTAAGTACCGAAATCGTCAGAATTTTCTAAGTACCGAAATCGTCGGAATTTTTCTAAGTAAAGAAATCGTCAGAATTTTTCTAAGTACCAAAATTAACAAAATTTTTCTAAGTACCGAAATCGACAGAATTTTTCTAAGTACTGAAATCGACAGAATTTTTCTAAGTACCGAAAACGTCAGAAATTTTCTAAGTACCGAAAACTTCCGAGTCTTTTCTAAGTACTGAAATCGACAGAATTTTTCTAAGTACCGAAATCGTCAAAATTTTCTAAGTACCGAAATCATCATAATTTTTCTAAGTACCGAAATCGTCAAAATTTTCTAAGTACCGAAATCGTCGGAATTTTTCTAAGTACCGAAATCGTCGGAATTTTTTTAAGTAAAGAAATCGTCAGAATTTTTCTAAGTACCAAAATCAACAGAATTTTTCTAAGTACCGAAATCGTCAGAAATTTTCTAAGTACCGAAATCATCAGAATTTTTCTGAGTACCGAAATTGTCAAAATTTTCTAAGTACCGAAATCGTCGGAATTTTCCTAAGTACCGAAATCGTCGGAATTTTTTTAAGTAAAGAAATCGACTGAATTTTTCTAAGTACCGAAATCAACAGAATTTTTCTAAGTACCGAAAACGACAGAAATTTTCCAAGTACCGAAAACTTCTGATTGTTTTCTAAGTACCGAGATCGTCAGAATTTTTCTAAGTACCGAAAAGGTCAGAAATTTTCTAAGTACCGAAAAGGTCAGAAATTTTCCAAGTTCCAAAATCGTCAGAATATTCTAAGTACCGAAATCGGCAGAATTTTTCTAAGTACCGAAAACGACAGAAATTTTCTAAGTACCAAAAAGGTCAGAAATTTTCTAAGTAACGAAAACGTCAGAAATTATCTAAGTTCCGAAACTTCAGATTGTTTTCTAAGTACCGAAATCGTCAGAATTTTTCTAAGTACCGTAAAGGTCAGAAATTTTCCAAGTATTGAAAAGGTCAGAAATTTTCTAAGTACCGAAATCGTCAGAAATTTTCTAAGTACCGAAATCATCAGAATTTTCCTGAGTACCGAAATCGTCAAAATTTTCTAAGTACCGAAATCATCAGAATTTTTCTAAGTACCGAAATCGTCAAAATTTTCTAAATACCGAAATCGTCGGAATTTTTCTAAGTACCGAAATCGTCGGAATTTTTCTAAGTAAAGAAATCGTCAGAATTTTTCTATGTACCAAAATTAACAAAATTTTTCTAAGTACCGAAATCGACAGAATTTTTCTAAGTACTGAAATCGACAGAATTTTTCTAAGTACCGAAAACGTCAGAAATTTTCTAAGTACCGAAAACTTCCGAGTCTTTTCTAAGTACTGAAATCGACAGAATTTTTCTAAGTACCGAAATCGACAAAATTTTCTAAGTACCGAAAAGATCAGAAATTTTCCAAGTACCGAAAAGGTCAGAAATTTTCTATGTAACGAAAACGTCAGAAATTATCTAAGTACCGAAAACTTCTTATTGTTTTCTAAGTACCGAAATCGTCAGAATTTTTCTAAGTACCGAAATCATTCGAATTTTTCTAAGTACCGTAAAGGTCAGAAATTTTCCAAGTACCGAAAAGGTCAGAAATTTTCCAAGTACCGAAATCGACAGAACTTTTCTAAGTACCGAAAACGTCAGATATTTTTTAAGTACCGAGAAGGTCAGAAATTTTCTAAGTACCAAAATCAACAGAATTTTTCTAAGTACCGAAATCATCAGAATTTTTCTAAGTACCGAAAACGACAGAAATTTTCTAACTACCGAAATCGTCGGAATTTTTTTAAGTAAAGAAATCGTCTGAATTTTTCTAAGTACCAAAATCAACAGAATTTTTCTAAGTACCGAAATCGTCAAAATTTTCTAAGTACCGAAATCGTCGGAATTTTTCTAAGTACTGAAATCGTCGGAATTTTTTTAAGTAAAGAAATCGACAGAATTTTTCTAAGTACCGAAATCAACAGAATTTTTCTAAGTACTGAAATCGACAGAATTTTTCTAAGTACCGAAAACGTCAGATAATTTTTAAGTACCGAAAAGGTCTGAAATATTCCAAGTACCGAAATGGTCAGAAATTTTCTAAGTACCGAAAAGGTCAGAAATTTTCCAAGTACCGAAAAGGTCAGAATTTTTCTAAGTACCGAAAACGTCAGAAATTTTCTAAGTACCGAAATCGTCAGAATTTTTCTAAGTACCGAAATCATCAGAATTTTTCTAAGTTCCGAAATCGTCAGAATTTTCTAAGTACCGAAATCGTCGGAATTTTTCTAAGTAAAGAAATCGTCAGAATTTTTCTAAGTACCAAACTTAACAAAATTTTTCTAAGTACCGAAATAGACAGAATTTTTCTAAGTACTGAAATCGACAGAATTTTTCTAAGTACCGAAAACGTCAGAAATTTTCTAAGTACCGAAAACTTCCGAGTCTTTTCTAAGTACTGAAATCGACAGAATTTTTCTAAGTACCGAAAACGTCAGAAATCTTCTAAGTACCGAAGACTTCTGAATGTTTTCTAAGTACCGAAATCGACAGAACTTTTCTAAGTACCGAAAACGTCAGATATTTTTTAAGTACCGAGAAGGTCAGAAATTTTCTAAGTACCAAAATCAACAGAATTTTTCTAAGTACCGAAATCATCAGAATTTTTCAAAGTACCGAAAACGACAGAAATTTTCTAAGTACCGAAAACTTCTGATTGTTTTCTAAGTACCGAGATCGTCAGAATTTTTCTAAGTACCGAAAAGGTCAGAAATTTTCTAAGTACCGAATAGGTCAGAAATTTTCCAAGTTCCGAAATCGTCAGAATATTCTAAGTACCGAAATCGGCAGAATTTTTCTAAGTACCGAAAACGACAGAAATTTTCTAAGTACCGAAAAGATCAGAAATTTTCCAAGTATCGAAAAGGTCAGAAATTTTCTAAGTAACGAAAACGTCAGAAATTATCTAAGTACCGAAAACTTCTGATTGTTTTCTAAGTACCGAAATCGTCAGAATTTTTCTAAGTACCGTAAAGGTCTGAAATTTTCCAAGTATTGAAAAGGTCAGAAATTTTCTAAGTACCGAAAAGGTCAGAAATTTTCCAAGTACCGAAAACGTCAGAATTTTTCTAAGTACAAAAATCAACAGAATTTTTCTAAGTACCTAAATCGACAGAATTTTTCTAAGTACCGAAATCGTCGGAATTTTTCTAAGTACCGAAATCGTCAGAATTTTTCTAAGTACCGAAATCGTCAGAATTTTTCTAAGTACCGAAATCATCAGAATTTTTCTAAGTTCCGAAATCGTCAGAATTTTCTAAGTACCGAAATCGTCGGAATTTTTCTAAGTAAAAAAATCGTCAGAATTTTTCTAAGTACCAAAATCAACAGAATTTTTCTAAGTCCCGAAATCGGCAGAATTTTTCTAAGTACCGAAAACTTCTGAATGTTTAATAAGTATCGAAATCGTAAGAATTTTTCGGTACTTATACCGAAAACGTCAGAAATTTTCTAAGTACCGAAGACTTCTGAATGTTTTCTAAGTACCGAAATCGACAGAACTTTTCTAAGTACCGAAAACGTCAGATATTTTTTAAGTACCGAGAAGGTCAGAAATTTTCTAAGTACCAAAATCAACAGAATTTTTCTAAGTACCGAATTCATCAGAATTTTTCTAAGTACCGAAAACGACAGAAATTTTCTAAGTACCGAAAACTTCTGATTGTTTTCTAAGTACCGAGATCGTCAGAATTTTTTTAAGTACCGAAAAGGTCAGAAATTTTCTAAGTACCGAAAAGGTCAGAAATTTTCCAAGTTCCGAAATCGTCAGAATATTCTAAGTACCGAAATCGGCAGAATTTTTCTAAGTACCGAAATCGTCAGAATTTTTCTAAGTACCAAAATCAACAGAATTTTTCTAAGTACCGAAATCGACAGAATTTTTCTAAGTACCGAAATCAACAGAATTTTTCTAAGTACTGAAATCGACGGAATTTTTCTAAGTACCGAAATCATTCGAATTTTTCTAAGTACCGTAAAGGTCAGAAATTTTCCAAGCACCGAAAAGGTCAGAAATTTTCCAAGTACCGAAAACGTCAGATATTTTTTAAGTACCGAAATCATCAGAATTTTTCTAAGTACCGAAATCGTCAGAATTTTTCTAAGTAACGAAATCATCAGAATTTTTCTAAGTTCCGAAATCGTCAGAATTTTCTAAGTACCGAAATCGTCGGAATTTTTCTAAGTAAAGAAATCGTAAGAATTTTTCTAAGTACCAAAATCAACAGAATTTTTCTAAGTACCTAAATCGACAGAATTTTTCTAAGTACCGAAATCATCAGAATTTTTCTAAGTTCAGAAATCGTCAGAATTTTCTAAGTACCGAAAAAGGCAGAAATTTTCTAAATACCGAGAACATCGGAAATTTTTTAAGTACCGAAAACGTCTGAAATTTTCAGAGTACCGAAAAGGTCATAAATTTTCTAAGATCCAAAATCATCAGAATTTTTCTAAGTACCGAAATCGTCGGAAATTTTCTAAGTACCGAAAACTTCTGAGTGTTTTCAAAGTACCGAAAAAGGCAGAATTTTTCAAAGTACCGAAATCGGCAGAATTTTTCTAAGTACCGAAAACGTCAGAAATTTTCTAAGTACCGAAAACTTCTGAGTCTTTTCAAAGTACCGAAAAAGGCAGAAATTTTCTAAGTACCGAAATCAACAGAATTTTTCTAAGTACAGAAATCGACAGAATTTTTCTAAGTACCAAAATCAACAGAATTTTTCTAAGTACCGAAATCGGCAGAATTTTCTAAGTACCGAAATCGGCAGAATTTTTCTAAGTACCGAAATCGTCAGAATTTTTCTATGTACCGAAATCATCAGAATTTTTCTAAGTACCGAAAACGTCAGAAATTTTCTAAGTACCGAAGACTTCTGAATGTTTTCTAAGTACCGAAATCGACAGAATATTTCTAAGTACCGAAAACGTCAGATATTTTCTAAGTACCGAAAAAGTCAGAAAATTTCTAAGTACCGAAATCGGCAGAATTTTTCTAAGTACCTATAACTTCTGAATGTTTAATAAGTATCGAAATCGTAAGAATTTTTCTAAGTACAGAAAACGTCAGAAATTTTCTAAGTACCGAAAACTACTGAGTCTTTTCAAAGTACCGAAAAAGGCAGAAATTTTCAGAGTACCGAAAAAGGCAGAAATTTTCTAAGTACCGAAAACTTCTGAATGTTTTCTAAGTACCGAAATCGACAGAATTTTTCTAAGTACCGAAAAAGGCAGAAATTTTCTAAGTACCGAAAAAGGCAGAAATTTTCTAAGTTCCGAAATCAACAGAATTTTTCTAAGTTCCGAAATCGACAGAATTTTTTTAAGTACTTAAATCAACTGAATTTTTCTAAGTTCCAAAATCAACAGAATTCTTCTAAGTACCGAAAACGTCAGAAATTTTCAAAGGACCGAAAAAGGCAGAATTTTTCTAAGTTCCGAAAACTTCTGAATGTTTAATAAGTATCGAAATCGTAAGAATTTTTCTAAGTACCGAAAACGTCAGATATTTTCTAAGTACCGAAAACTTCTGAGTCTTTTCAAAGTACCGAAAAAGGCAGAAATTTTCTAAGTACCGAAATCAACAGAATTTCTCTAAGTACAGAAATCTACAGAATTTTTCTAAGTACCAAAATCAACAGAATTTTTCTAAGTACCGAAATCGGCAGAATTTTCTAAGTACCGAAATCGGCAGAAATTTTCTAAGTACCGAAATCTTCTGAATGTTTTCTAAGTACCGAAAACGTCAGAAATTTTCTAAGTACCGAAAAGGTCAGAAATTTTCTAAGATCCGAAATCATCAGAATTTTTCTAAGTACCGAAATCGTCAGAAATTTTCTAAGTACCGAAAACTTCTGAGTCTTTTCAAAGTACCGAAAAAGGCAGAATTTTTCAAACTACCGAAATCGGCAGAATTTTCTAAGTACCGAAATCGGCAGAATTTTTCTAAGTACCGAAAACGTCAGAAATTTTCTAAGTACCGAAAACTTCTGAGTCTTTTCAAAGTACCGAAAAAGGCAGAAATTTTCTAAGTACCGAGAACATCGGAAATTTTCTAAGTACCGAAAACGTCAGATATTTTCTAAGTACCGAAAAGGTCAGAAATTTTCTAAGTACCGAAAACTTAATGTTTTCTAAGTACCGAAAACGTCAGAAATTTTCTAAGGTCCGAAAAGGTCAGAAATTTTCTAAGATCCGAAATCATCCGAATTTTTCTAAGTACCGAAATCTTTAGAATTTTCTAAGTACCGAAATCGTCAGAATTTTTCTAAGTACCGAAATCGTCAGAAATTTTCCAAGTACCGAAAACTTCTGAGTCTTTTCAAAGTACCTAAAAAGGCAGAAATTTTCTAAATACCGAAATCGACAGAATTTTTCTAAGTACTGAAATCAACAGAATTTTTCTAAGTACCGAAATCGGCAGAATTTTTCTAAGTACCGAAAACGACAGAAATTTTCTAAGTACCGAAAAGATCAGAAATTTTCCAAGTACCGAAAAGGTCAGAAATTTTCTAAGTAACGAAAACGTCAGAAATTATCTAAGTACCGAAAACTTCTGATTGTTTTCTAAGTACCGAAATCGTCAGAATTTTTCTAAGTACCGAAATCATTCGAATTTTTCTAAGTACCGTAAAGGTCAGAAATTTTCCAAGTACCGAAAAGGTCAGAAAATTTCTAAGTACCGAAATCGACAGAACTTTTCTAAGTACCGAAAACGTCAGATATTTTTTAAGTACCGAGAAGGTCAGAAATTTTCTAAGTACCAAAATCAACAGAATTTTTCTAAGTACCGAAATCATCAGAATTTTTCAAAGTACCGAAAACGACAGAAATTTTCTAAGTACCGAAAACTTCTGATTGTTTTCTAAGTACCGAGATCGTCAGAATTTTTCTAAGTACCGAAAAGGTCAGAAATTTTCTAAGTACCGAATAGGTCAGAAATTTTCCAAGTTCCGAAATCGTCAGAATATTCTAAGTACCGAAATCGGCAGAATTTTTCTAAGTACCGAAAACGACAGAAATTTTCTAAGTACCGAAAAGATCAGAAATTTTCCAAGTACCGAAAAGGTCAGAAATTTTCTAAGTAACGAAAACGTCAGAAATTATCTAAGTACCGAAAACTTCTGATTGTTTTCTAAGTACCGAAATCGTCAGAATTTTTCTAAGTACCGTAAAGGTCTGAAATTTTCCAAGTATTGAAAAGGTCAGAAATTTTCTAAGTACCGAAATCGTCAGAAATTTTCTAAGTACCGAAATCGTCGGAATTTTTTTAAGTAAAGAAATCGACAGAATTTTTCTAAGTACCGAAATCAACAGAATTTTTCTAAGTACTGAAATCGACAGAATTTTTCTAAGTACCGAAAACGTCAGATAATTTTTAAGTACCGAAAAGGTCAGAAATTTTCCAAGTACCGAAAAGGTCAGAAATTTTCCAAGTACCGAAAACGTGAGAATTTTTCTAAGTACAAAAATCAACAGAATTTTTCTAAGTACCTAAATCGACAGAATTTTTCTAAGTACCGAAATCGTCGGAATTTTTCTAAGTACCGAAATCGTCAGAATTTTTCTAAGTACCGAAATCGTCAGAATTTTTCTAAGTACCGAAATCATCAGAATTTTTCTAAGTTCCGAAATCAACAGAATTTTTCTAAGTCCCGAAATCGGCAGAATTTTTCTAAGTACCGAAAACTTCTGAATGTTTAATAAGTATCGAAATCGTAAGAATTTTTCGGTACTTATACCGAAAACGTCAGAAATTTTCTAAGTACCGAAGACTTCTGAATGTTTTCTAAGTACCGAAATCGACAGAACTTTTCTAAGTACCGAAAACGTCAGATATTTTTTAAGTACCGAGAAGGTCAGAAATTTTCTAAGTACCAAAATCAACAGAATTTTTCTAAGTACCGAATTCATCAGAATTTTTCTAAGTACCGAAAACGACAGAAATTTTCTAAGTACCGAAAACTTCTGATTGTTTTCTAAGTACCGAGATCGTCAGAATTTTTCTAAGTACCGAAAAGGTCAGAAATTTTCTAAGTACCGAAAAGGTCAGAAATTTTCCAAGTTCCGAAATCGTCAGAATATTCTAAGTACCGAAATCGGCAGAATTTTTCTAAGTACCGAAATCGTCAGAATTTTTCTAAGTACCAAAATCAACAGAATTTTTCTAAGTACCGAAATCGACAGAATTTTTCTAAGTACCGAAATCAACAGAATTTTTCTAAGTACTGAAATCGACGGAATTTTTCTAAGTACCGAAATCATTCGAATTTTTCTAAGTACCGTAAAGGTCAGAAATTTTCCAAGCACCGAAAAGGTCAGAAATTTTCCAAGTACCGAAAACGTCAGATATTTTTTAAGTACCGAAATCATCAGAATTTTTCTAAGTACCGAAATCGTCAGAATTTTTCTAAGTACCGAAATCATCAGAATTTTTCTAAGTTCCGAAATCGTCAGAATTTTCTAAGTACCGAAATCGTCGGAATTTTTCTAAGTAAAGAAATCGTAAGAATTTTTCTAAGTACCAAAATCAACAGAATTTTTCTAAGTACCTAAATCGACAGAAATTTTCTAAATACCGAGAACATCGGAAATTTTTTAAGTACCGAAAACGTCTGAAATTTTCAGAGTACCGAAAAGGTCATAAATTTTCTAAGATCCAAAATCATCAGAATTTTTCTAAGTACCGAAATCGTCGGAAATTTTCTAAGTACCGAAAACTTCTGAGTGTTTTCAAAGTACCGAAAAAGGCAGAATTTTTCAAAGTACCGAAATCGGCAGAATTTTTCTAAGTACCGAAAACGTCAGAAATTTTCTAAGTACCGAAAACTTCTGAGTCTTTTCAAAGTACCGAAAAAGGCAGAAATTTTCTAAGTACCGAAATCAACAGAATTTTTCTAAGTACAGAAATCGACAGAATTTTTCTAAGTACCAAAATCAACAGAATTTTTCTAAGTACCGAAATCGGCAGAATTTTCTAAGTACCGAAATCGTCAGAATTTTTCTATGTACCGAAATCATCAGAATTTTTCTAAGTACCGAAAACGTCAGAAATTTTCTAAGTACCGAAGACTTCTGAATGTTTTCTAAGTACCGAAATCGACAGAATATTTCTAAGTACCGAAAACGTCAGATATTTTCTAAGTACCGAAAAAGTCAGAAAATTTCTAAGTACCGAAATCGGCAGAATTTTTCTAAGTACCTATAACTTCTAAATGTTTAATAAGTATCGAAATCGTAAGAATTTTTCTAAGTACCGAAAACGTCAGAAATTTTCTAAGTACCGAAAACTACTGAGTCTTTTCAAAGTACCGAAAAAGGCAGAAATTTTCAGAGTACCGAAAAAGGCAGAAATTTTCTAAGTACCGAAAACTTCTGAATGTTTTCTAAGTACCGAAATCGACAGAATTTTTCTAAGTACCGAAAAAGGCAGAAATTTTCTAAGTACCGAAAAAGGCAGAAATTTTCTAAGT
Organism: Parasteatoda tepidariorum; assembly: GCF_982258835.1. NCBI lineage: Eukaryota > Metazoa > Arthropoda > Arachnida > Araneae > Theridiidae > Parasteatoda > Parasteatoda tepidariorum. Next base: position 130,879,834 of record NC_141756.1, on the reverse strand, counting down.
TCCGAAATCAACAGAATTTTTCTAAGTTCCGAAATCGACAGAATTTTTTTAAGTACTTAAATCAACTGAATTTTTCTAAGTTCCAAAATCAACAGAATTCTTCTAAGTACCGAAAACGTCAGAAATTTTCAAAGGACCGAAAAAGGCAGAATTTTTCTAAGTTCCGAAAACTTCTGAATGTTTAATAAGTATCGAAATCGTAAGAATTTTTCTAAGTACCGAAAACGTCAGATATTTTCTAAGTACCGAAAACTTCTGAGTCTTTTCAAAGTACCGAAAAAGGCAGAAATTTTCTAAGTACCGAAATCAACAGAATTTCTCTAAGTACAGAAATCTACAGAATTTTTCTAAGTACCAAAATCAACAGAATTTTTCTAAGTACCGAAATCGGCAGAATTTTCTAAGTACCGAAATCGGCTGAAATTTTCTAAGTACCGAAATCTTCTGAATGTTTTCTAAGTACCGAAAACGTCAGAAATTTTCTAAGTACCGAAAAGGTCAGAAATTTTCTAAGATCCGAAATCATCAGAATTTTTCTAAGTACCGAAATCGTCAGAAATTTTCTAAGTACCGAAAACTTCTGAGTCTTTTCAAAGTACCGAAAAAGGCAGAATTTTTCAAAGTACCGAAATCGGGAGAATTTTCTAAGTACCGAAATCGGCAGAATTTTTCTAAGTACCGAAAACGTCAGAAATTTTCTAAGTACCGAAAACTTCTGAGTCTTTTCAAAGTACCGAAAAAGGCAGAAATTTTCTAAGTACCGAGAACATCGGAAATTTTCTAAGTACCGAAAACGTCAGATATTTTCTAAGTACCGAAAAGGTCAGAAATTTTCTAAGTACCGAAAACTTAATGTTTTCTAAGTACCGAAAACATCAGAAATTTTCTAAGGTCCGAAAAGGTCAGAAATTTTCTAAGATCCGAAATCATCCGAATTTTTCTAAGTACCGAAATCTTTAGAATTTTCTAAGTACCGAAATCGTCAGAATTTTTCTAAGTACCGAAATCGTCAGAAATTTTCCAAGTACCGAAAACTTCTGAGTCTTTTCAAAGAACCTAAAAAGGCAGAAATTTTCTAAATACCGAAATCGACAGAATTTTTCTAAGTACTGAAATCAACAGAATTTTTCTAAGTACCGAAATCGGCAGAATTTTTCTAAGTACCGAAAACTTCTGAATGTTTAATAAGTATCGAAATCGTAAGAATTTTTCTAAGTACCGAAAACGTCAGAAATTTTCTAAGTACCGAAATCTTCTGAAATTTTCAGAGAACCGAAATCGTCAGAAATTTTCTAAGTACCTAAAACTTCTGAGTCTTTTCAATGTACCGAAAAAGGCAGAACGTCAGAAATTTACTAAGTACCGAAAACTTCCGAGTCTTTTCAAAGTACCGAAATCGACAGAATTTTTCTAAGTTCCGAAATCAACAGAATTTTTCTAAGTACTGAAATCGACAGCATTTTTCTAAGTACCGAAAACGTCAGATAATTTTTAAGTACCGAAAAGGTCTGAAATATTCCAAGTACCGAAATGGTCAGAAATTTTCTAAGTACCGAAAAGGTCAGAAATTTTCCAAGTGCCGAAAAGGTCAGAAATTTTCAAAGTACTGAAATCGTCAGAATTTTTCTAAGTACCGAAATCATTCGAATTTTTCTAAGTACCGTAAAGGTCAGAAATTTTCCAAGTACCGAAAAGGTCAGAAATTTTCCAAGTACCGAAAACGTCAGATATTTTTTAAGTACCGAAATCATCAGAAATTTTCTAAGTACCGAAGACTTCTGAATGTTTTCTAAGTGCCGAAATCGACAGAACTTTTCTAATTACCGAAAACGTCAGATATTTTTTAAGTACCGAGAAGGTCAGAAATTTTCTAAGTACCAAAATCAACAGAATTTTTCTAAGTACCGAAATCATCAGAATTTTTCTAAGTACCGAAAACGACAGAAATTTTCTAAGTACCGAAATCGTCGGAATTTTTTTAAGTAAAGAAATCGTCTGAATTTTTCTAAGTACCAAAATCAACAGAATTTTTCTAAGTACCGAAATCGTCAGAATTTTCTAAGTACCGAAATCGTCGGAATTTTTCTAAGTAAAGAAATCGTCAGAATTTTTCTAAGTACCAAAATTAACAAAATTTTTCTAAGTACCGAAATCGACAGAAATTTTCTAAGTACCGAAAACTACTGAGTCTTTTCAAAGTACCGAAAAAGGCAGAAATTTTCAGAGTACCGAAAAAGACAGAAATTTTCTAAGTACCGAAAACTTCTGAATGTTTTCTAAGTACCGAAATCGACAGAATTTTTCTAAGTACCGAAAAAGGCAGAAATTTTCTAAGTACCGAAAAAGGCAGAAATTTTCTAAGTTCCGAAATCAACAGAATTTTTCTAAGTTCCGAAATCGACAGAATTTTTTTAAGTACTTAAATCAACTGAATTTTTCTAAGTTCCAAAATCAACAGAATTCTTCTAAGTACCGAAAACGTCAGAAATTTTCAAAGGACCGAAAAAGGCAGAATTTTTCTAAGTTCCGAAAACTTCTGAATGTTTAATAAGTATCGAAATCGTAAGAATTTTTCTAAGTACCGAAAACGTCAGATATTTTCTAAGTACCGAAAACTTCTGAGTCTTTTCAAAGTACCGAAAAAGGCAGAAATTTTCTAAGTACCGAAATCAACAGAATTTCTCTAAGTACAGAAATCTACAGAATTTTTCTAAGTACCAAAATCAACAGAATTTTTCTAAGTACCGAAATCGGCAGAATTTTCTAAGTACCGAAATCGGCAGAAATTTTCTAAGTACCGAAATCTTCTGAATGTTTTCTAAGTACCGAAAACGTCAGAAATTTTCTAAGTACCGAAAAGGTCAGAAATTTTCTAAGATCCGAAATCATCAGAATTTTTCTAAGTACCGAAATCGTCAGAAATTTTCTAAGTACCGAAAACTTCTGAGTCTTTTCAAAGTACCGAAAAAGGCAGAATTTTTCAAAGTACCGAAATCGGCAGAATTTTCTAAGTACCGAAATCGGCAGAATTTTTCTAAGTACCGAAATCGTCAGAAATTTTCCAAGTACCGAAAACTTCTGAGTCTTTTCAAAGTACCTAAAAAGGCAGAAATTTTCTAAATACCGAAATCGACAGAATTTTTCTAAGTACTGAAATCAACAGAATTTTTCTAAGTACCGAAATCGGCAGAATTTTTCTAAGTACCGAAAACTTCTGAATGTTTAATAAGTATCGAAATCGTAAGAATTTTTCTAAGTACCGAAAACGTCAGAAATTTTCTAAGTACCGAAAACTTCTGAAATTTTCAGAGAACCGAAATCGTCAGAAATTTTCTAAGTACCTAAAACTTCTGAGTCTTTTCAATGTACCGAAAAAGGCAGAACGTCAGAAATTTACTAAGTACCGAAAACTTCCGAGTCTTTTCAAAGTACCGAAATCGACAGAATTTTTCTAAGTTCCGAAATCAACAGAATTTTTCTAAGTACTGAAATCGACAGCATTTTTCTAAGTACCGAAAACGTCAGATAATTTTTAAGTACCGAAAAGGTCTGAAATATTCCAAGTACCGAAATGGTCAGAAATTTTCCAAGTGCCGAAAAGGTCAGAAATTTTCAAAGTACTGAAATCGTCAGAATTTTTCTAAGTACCGAAATCATTCGAATTTTTCTAAGTACCGTAAAGGTCAGAAATTTTCCAAGTACCGAAAAGGTCAGAAATTTTCCAAGTACCGAAAACGTCAGATATTTTTTAAGTACCGAAATCATCAGAAATTTTCTAAGTACCGAAGACTTCTGAATGTTTTCTAAGTGCCGAAATCGACAGAACTTTTCTAATTACCGAAAACGTCAGATATTTTCTAAGTACCGAAAAGGTCAGAAATTTTCTAAGTACCGAAAACGACAGAAATTTTCTAAGTACCGAAAACTTCTGATTGTTTTCTAAGTACCGAGATCGTCAGAATTTTTCTAAGTACCGAAAAGGTCAGAAATTTTCTAAGTACCGAATAGGTCAGAAATTTTCCAAGTTCCGAAATCGTCAGAATATTCTAAGTACCGAAATCGGCAGAATTTTTCTAAGTACCGAAAACGACAGAAATTTTCTAAGTACCGAAAAGATCAGAAATTTTCCAAGTACCGAAAAGGTCAGAAATTTTCTAAGTAACGAAAACGTCAGAAATTATCTAAGTACCGAAAACTTCTGATTGTTTTCTAAGTACCGAAATCGTCAGAATTTTTCTAAGTACCGAAATCATTCGAATTTTTCTAAGTACCGTAAAGGTCAGAAATTTTCCAAGTACCGAAAAGGTCAGAAATTTTCCAAGTACCGAAAACGTCAGATATTTTTTAAGTACCGAAATCATCAGAAATTTTCTAAGTACCGAAGACTTCTGAATGTTTTCTAAGTGCCGAAATCGACAGAACTTTTCTAATTACCGAAAACGTCAGATATTTTCTAAGTACCGAAAAGGTCAGAAATTTTCTAAGTACCGAAAACGACAGAAATTTTCTAAGTACCGAAAACTTCTGATTGTTTTCTAAGTACCGAGATCGTCAGAATTTTTCTAAGTACCGAAAAGGTCAGAAATTTTCTAAGTACCGAATAGGTCAGAAATTTTCCAAGTTCCGAAATCGTCAGAATATTCTAAGTACCGAAATCGGCAGAATTTTTCTAAGTACCGAAAACGACAGAAATTTTCTAAGTACCGAAAAGATCAGAAATTTTCCAAGTACCGAAAAGGTCAGAAATTTTCTAAGTAACGAAAACGTCAGAAATTATCTAAGTACCGAAAACTTCTGATTGTTTTCTAAGTACCGAAATCGTCAGAATTTTTCTAAGTACCGAAATCATTCGAATTTTTCTAAGTACCGTAAAGGTCAGAAATTTTCCAAGTACCGAAAAGGTCAGAAATTTTCCAAGTACCGAAATCGACAGAACTTTTCTAAGTACCGAAAACGTCAGATATTTTTTAAGTACCGAGAAGGTCAGAAATTTTCTAAGTACCAAAATCAACAGAATTTTTCTAAGTACCGAAATCATCAGAATTTTTCTAAGTACCGAAAACGACAGAAATTTTCTAAGTACCGAAATCGTCGGAATTTTTTTAAGTAAAGAAATCGTCTGAATTTTTCTAAGTACCAAAATCAACAGAATTTTTCTAAGTACCGAAATCGTCAGAATTTTCTAAGTACCGAAATCGTCGGAATTTTTCTAAGTAAAGAAATCGTCAGAATTTTTCTAAGTACCAAAATTAACAAAATTTTTCTAAGTACCGAAATCGACAGAATTTTTCTAAGTACTGAAATCGACAGAATTTTTCTAAGTACCGAAAACGTCAGAAATTTTCTAAGTACCGAAAACTTCCGAGTCTTTTCTAAGTACTGAAATCGACAGAATTTTTCTAAGTACCGAAATCGTCAAAATTTTCTAAGTACCGAATCATCAGAATTTTTCTAAGTACCGAAATCGTCAAAATTTTCTAAGTACCGAAATCGTCGGAATTTTTCTAAGTACCGAAATCGTCGGAATTTTTTTAAGTAAAGAAATCGACAGAATTTTTCTAAGTACTGAAATCGACAGAATTTTTCTAAGTACCGAAATCAACAGAATTTTTCTAAGTACTGAAATCGACAGAATTTTTCTAAGTACCGAAAACGTCAGATAATTTTTAAGTACCGAAAAGGTCTGAAATATTCCAAGTACCGAAATGGTCAGAAATTTTCTAAGTACCGAAAAGGTCAGAAATTTTCCAAGAACCGAAAAGGTCAGAATTTTTCTAAGTACCGAAAACGTCAGAAATTTTCTAAGTACCGAAATCGTCAGAATTTTTCTAAGTACCGAAATCATCAGAAATTTTCTAAGTTCCGAAATCGTCAGAATTTTCTAAGTACCGAAATCGTCGGAATTTTTCTAAGTAAAGAAATCGTCAGAATTTTTCTAAGTACCAAACTTAACAAAATTTTTCTAAGTACCGAAATAGACAGAATTTTTCTAAGTACTGAAATCGACAGAATTTTTCGAAGTACCGAAAACGTCAAAAATTTTCTAAGTACCGAAAACTTCCGAGTCTTTTCTAAGTACTGAAATCGACAGAATTTTTCTAAGTACCGAAAACGACAGAAATTTTCTAAGTACCGAAAAGATCAGAAATTTTCCAAGTACCGAAAAGGTCAGAAATTTTCTAAGTAACGAAAACGTCAGAAATTATCTAAGTACCGAAAACTTCTGATTGTTTTCTAAGTTCCGAAATCGTCAGAATTTTTCTAAGTACCGTAAAGGTCTGAAATTTTCCAAGTATTGAAAAGGTCAGAAATTTTCTAAGTACCGAAATCGTCAAAATTTTCTAAGTACCGAAATCGTCGGAATTTTTTTAAGTACCGAAATCGTCGGAATTTTTTTAAGTAAAGAAATCGACAGAATTTTTCTAAGTACCGTAATCAACAGAATTTTTCTAAGTACTGAAATCGACAGAATTTTTCTAAGTACCGAAAACGTCAGATAATTTTTAAGAACCGAAAAGGTCTGAAATATTCCAAGTACCGAAATGGTCAGAAATTTTCTAAGTACCGAAAAGGTCAGAAATTTTCCAAGTTCCGAAAAGGTCAGAAATTTCCAAAGTACTGAAATCGTCAGAATTTTTCTAAGTACCGAAATCATTCGAATTTTTCTAAGTACCGTAAAGGTCAGAAATTTTCCAAGTACCGAAAAGGTCAGAAATTTTCCAAGTACCGAAAACGTCAGATATTTAAGTACCGAAATCATCAGAATTTTTCTAAGTACCGAAATAGTCGGAATTTTTCTAAGTAAAGAAATCGTAAGAATTTTTCTAAGTACCAAAATCAACAGAATTTTTCTAAGTACCTAAATCGCCAGAATTTTTCTAAGTACCGAAATCGTCGGAATTTTTCTAAGTACCGAAATCGACAGAACTTTTCTAAGTACCGAAAACGTCAGATATTTTTTAAGTACCGAGAAGGTCAGAAATTTTCTAAGTACCAAAATCAACAGAATTTTTCTAAGTACCGAATTCATCAGAATTTTTCTAAGTACCGAAAACGACAGAAATTTTCTAAGTACCGAAAACTTCTGATTGTTTTCTAAGTACCGAGATCGTCAGAATTTTTCTAAGTACCGAAAAGGTCAGAAATTTTCTAAGTACCGAAAAGGTCAAAATTTTCCAAGTTCCGAAATCGTCAGAATATTCTAAGTACCGAAATCGGCAGAATTTTTCTAAGTACCGAAATCGTCAGAATTTTTCTAAGTACCAAAATCAACAGAATTTTTCTAAGTACCGAAATCGACAGAATTTTTCTAAGTACCGAAATCAACAGAATTTTTCTAAGTACTGAAATCGACGGAATTTTTCTAAGTACCGAAATCATTCGAATTTTTCTAAGTACCGTAAAGGTCAGAAATATTCCAAGCACCGAAAAGGTCAGAAATTTTCCAAGTACCGAAAACGTCAGATATTTTTTAAGTACCGAAATCATCAGAATTTTTCTAAGTACCGAAATCGTCAGAATTTTTCTAAGTACCGAAATCATCAGAATTTTTCTAAGTTCCGAAATCGTCAGAATTTTCTAAGTACCGAAATCGTCGGAATTTTTCTAAGTAAAGAAATCGTAAGAATTTTTCTAAGTACCAAAATCAACAGAATTTTTCTAAGTACCTAAATCGACAGAATTTTTCTAAGTACCGAAATCATCAGAATTTTTCTAAGTTCAGAAATCGTCAGAATTTTCTAAGTACCGAAAAAGGCAGAAATTTTCTAAATACCGAGAACATCGGAAATTTTTTAAGTACCGAAAACGTCTGAAATTTTCAGAGTACCGAAAAGGTCATAAATTTTCTAAGATCCAAAATCATCAGAATTTTTCTAAGTACCGAAATCGTCGGAAATTTTCTAAGTACCGAAAACTTCTGAGTGTTTTCAAAGTACCGAAAAAGGCAGAATTTTTCAAAGTACCGAAATCGGCAGAATTTTTCTAAGTACCGAAAACGTCAGAAATTTTCTAAGTACCGAAAACTTCTGAGTCTTTTCAAAGTACCGAAAAAGGCAGAAATTTTCTAAGTACCGAAATCGTCGGAATTTTTCTAAGTACCGAAATCGACAGAATTTTTCTAAGTACCGAAATCGTCAGAATTTTTCTAAGTACCGAAATCATCAGAATTTTTCTAAGTTCCGAAATCGTCAGAATTTTCTAAGTACCGAAATCGTCGGAATTTTTCGAAGTAAAGAAATCGTCAGAATTTTTCTAAGTACCAAAATTAACAAAATTTTTCTAAGTACCGAAATAGACAGAATTTTTCTAAGTACTGAAATCGACAGAATTTTTCTAAGTACCGAAAACGTCAGAAATTTTCTAAGTACCGAAAACTTCCGAGTCTTTTCTAAGTACTGAAATCGACAGAATTTTTCTAAGTACCGAAAACGTCAGAAATTTTCTAAGTACCGAAGACTTCTGAATGTTTTCTAAGTACCGAAATCAACAGAATTTTTCTAAGTACCGAAAACGTCAGAAAGTTTCTAAGTCCCGAAATCGTCTGAATTTTTCTAAGTTCCGAAATCGTTTGAAATTTTCTAAATACCGAAAAGGTCAGAAATTTTATAAGTACCGAAATCGACAGAATTTTTCTAAGTACCGAAATCAACAGAATTTTTCTAAGTCCCGAAATCGGCAGAATTTTTCTAAGTACCGAAAACTTCTGAATGTTTAATAAGTATCGAAATCGTAAGAATTTTTCGGTACTTATACCGAAAACGTCAGAAATTTTCTAAGTACCGAAGACTTCTGAATGTTTTCTAAGTACCGAAATCGACAGAACTTTTCTAAGTTCCGAAATCGTCAGAATTTTCTAAGTACCGAAATCGTCGGAATTTTTCTAAGTAAAGAAATCGTCAGAATTTTTCTAAGTACCAAAATTAACAAAATTTTTCTAAGTACCGAAATCGACAGAATTTTTCTAAGTACTGAAATCGACAGAAATTTTCTAAGTACTGAAAAGGTCAGAAATTTTCCAAGTACCGAAAAGGTCAGAAATTTTCTAAGTAACGAAAACGTCAGAAATTATCTAAGTACCGAAAACTTCTGATTGTTTTCTAAGTACCGAAATCGTCAAAATTTTCTAAGTACCGAAATCGTCGGAATTTTTCTAAGTACCGAAATCGCCGGAATTTTTTTAAGTAAAGAAATCGTCAGAATTTTTCTAAGTACCACAATCAACAGAATTTTTCTAAGTACCGAAATCGACAGAATTTTTCTAAGTACCGAAATCGTCGGAATTTTTCTAAGTACTGAAATCGACAGAATTTTTCTAAGTACCGAAAACGTCAGATAATTTTTAAGTACCGAAAAGGTCAGAAATTTTCCAAGTACCGAAAAGGTCAGAAATTTTCCAAGTACCGAAAACGTCAGAATTTTTCTAAGTACAAAAATCAACAGAATTTTTCTAAGTACCTAAATCGACAGAATTTTTCTAAGTACCGAAATCGTCGGAATTTTTCTAAGTACCGAAATCGTCAGAATTTTTCTAAGTTCCGAAATCGTCAGAATTTTCTAAGTACCGAAATCGTCGGAATTTTTTTAAGTAAAGAAATCGTCAGAATTTTTCTAAGTACCAAAATCAACAGAATTTTTCTAAGTCCCGAAATCGGCAGAATTTTTCTAAGTACCGAAAACTTCTGAATGTTTAATAAGTATCGAAATCGTAAGAATTTTTCGGTACTTATACCGAAAACGTCAGAAATTTTCTAAGTACCGAAGACTTCTGAATGTTTTCTAAGTACCGAAATCGACAGAACTTTTCTAAGTTCCGAAATCGTCAGAATTTTCTAAGTACCGAAATCGTCGGAATTTTTCTAAGTAAAGAAATCGTCAGAATTTTTCTAAGTACCAAAATTAACAAAATTTTTCTAAGTACCGAAATCGACAGAATTTTTCTAAGTACTGAAATCGACAGAAATTTTCTAAGTACTGAAAAGGTCAGAAATTTTCCAAGTACCGAAAAGGTCAGAAATTTTCTAAGTAACGAAAACGTCAGAAATTATCTAAGTACCGAAAACTTCTGATTGTTTTCTAAGTACCGAAATCGTCAAAATTTTCTAAGTACCGAAATCGTCGGAATTTTTCTAAGTACCGAAATCGCCGGAATTTTTTTAAGTAAAGAAATCGTCAGAATTTTTCTAAGTACCACAATCAACAGAATTTTTCTAAGTACCGAAATCGACAGAATTTTTCTAAGTACCGAAATCGTCGGAATTTTTCTAAGTACTGAAATCGACAGAATTTTTCTAAGTACCGAAAACGTCAGATAATTTTTAAGTACCGAAAAGGTCAGAAATTTTCCAAGTACCGAAAAGGTCAGAAATTTTCCAAGTACCGAAAACGTCAGAATTTTTCTAAGTACAAAAATCAACAGAATTTTTCTAAGTACCTAAATCGACAGAATTTTTCTAAGTACCGAAATCGTCGGAATTTTTCTAAGTACCGAAATCGTCAGAATTTTTCTAAGTACCGAAATCGTCAGAATTTTTCTAAGTACCGAAATCATCAGAATTTTTCTAAGTTCCGAAATCGTCAGAATTTTCTAAGTACCGAAATCGTCGGAATTTTTTTAAGTAAAGAAATCGTCAGAATTTTTCTAAGTACCAAAATCAACAGAATTTTTCTAAGTCCCGAAATCGGCAGAATTTTTCTAAGTACCGAAAACTTCTGAATGTTTAATAAGTATCGAAATCGTAAGAATTTTTCGGTACTTATACCGAAAACGTCAGAAATTTTCTAAGTACCGAAGACTTCTGAATGTTTTCTAAGTACCGAAATCGACAGAACTTTTCTAAGTACCGAAAACGTCAGATATTTTTTAAGTACCGAGAAGGTCAGAAATTTTCTAAGTACCAAAATCAACAGAATTTTTCTAAGTACCGAATTCATCAGAATTTTTCTAAGTACCGAAAACGACAGAAATTTTCTAAGTACCGAAAACTTCTGATTGTTTTCTAAGTACCGAGATCGTCAGAATTTTTCTAAGTACCGAAAAGGTCAGAAATTTTCTAAGTACCGAAAAGGTCAAAATTTTCCAAGTTCCGAAATCGTCAGAATATTCTAAGTACCGAAATCGGCAGAATTTTTCTAAGTACCGAAATCGTCAGAATTTTTCTAAGTACCAAAATCAACAGAATTTTTCTAAGTACCGAAATCGACAGAATTTTTCTAAGTACCGAAATCAACAGAATTTTTCTAAGTACTGAAATCGACGGAATTTTTCTAAGTACCGAAATCATTCGAATTTTTCTAAGTACCGTAAAGGTCAGAAATATTCCAAGCACCGAAAAGGTCAGAAATTTTCCAAGTACCGAAAACGTCAGATATTTTTTAAGTACCGAAATCATCAGAATTTTTCTAAGTACCGAAATCGTCAGAATTTTTCTAAGTACCGAAATCATCAGAATTTTTCTAAGTTCCGAAATCGTCAGAATTTTCTAAGTACCGAAATCGTCGGAATTTTTCTAAGTAAAGAAATCGTAAGAATTTTTCTAAGTACCAAAATCAACAGAATTTTTCTAAGTACCTAAATCGACAGAATTTTTCTAAGTACCGAAATCATCAGAATTTTTCTAAGTTCAGAAATCGTCAGAATTTTCTAAGTACCGAAAAAGGCAGAAATTTTCTAAATACCGAGAACATCGGAAATTTTTTAAGTACCGAAAACGTCTGAAATTTTCAGAGTACCGAAAAGGTCATAAATTTTCTAAGATCCAAAATCATCAGAATTTTTCTAAGTACCGAAATCGTCGGAAATTTTCTAAGTACCGAAAACTTCTGAGTGTTTTCAAAGTACCGAAAAAGGCAGAATTTTTCAAAGTACCGAAATCGGCAGAATTTTTCTAAGTACCGAAAACGTCAGAAATTTTCTAAGTACCGAAAACTTCTGAGTCTTTTCAAAGTACCGAAAAAGGCAGAAATTTTCTAAGTACCGAAATCGTCGGAATTTTTCTAAGTACCGAAATCGACAGAATTTTTCTAAGTACCGAAATCGTCAGAATTTTTCTAAGTACCGAAATCATCAGAATTTTTCTAAGTTCCGAAATCGTCAGAATTTTCTAAGTACCGAAATCGTCGGAATTTTTCGAAGTAAAGAAATCGTCAGAATTTTTCTAAGTACCAAAATTAACAAAATTTTTCTAAGTACCGAAATAGACAGAATTTTTCTAAGTACTGAAATCGACAGAATTTTTCTAAGTACCGAAAACGTCAGAAATTTTCTAAGTACCGAAAACTTCCGAGTCTTTTCTAAGTACTGAAATCGACAGAATTTTTCTAAGTACCGAAAACGTCAGAAATTTTCTAAGTACCGAAGACTTCTGAATGTTTTCTAAGTACCGAAATCAACAGAATTTTTCTAAGTACCGAAAACGTCAGAAAGTTTCTAAGTCCCGAAATCGTCTGAATTTTTCTAAGTTCCGAAATCGTTTGAAATTTTCTAAATACCGAAAAGGTCAGAAATTTTATAAGTACCGAAATCGACAGAATTTTTCTAAGTACCGAAATCAACAGAATTTTTCTAAGTCCCGAAATCGGCAGAATTTTTCTAAGTACCGAAAACTTCTGAATGTTTAATAAGTATCGAAATCGTAAGAATTTTTCGGTACTTATACCGAAAACGTCAGAAATTTTCTAAGTACCGAAGACTTCTGAATGTTTTCTAAGTACCGAAATCGACAGAACTTTTCTAAGTTCCGAAATCGTCAGAATTTTCTAAGTACCGAAATCGTCGGAATTTTTCTAAGTAAAGAAATCGTCAGAATTTTTCTAAGTACCAAAATTAACAAAATTTTTCTAAGTACCGAAATCGACAGAATTTTTCTAAGTACTGAAATCGACAGAAATTTTCTAAGTACTGAAAAGGTCAGAAATTTTCCAAGTACCGAAAAGGTCAGAAATTTTCTAAGTAACGAAAACGTCAGAAATTATCTAAGTACCGAAAACTTCTGATTGTTTTCTAAGTACCGAAATCGTCAAAATTTTCTAAGTACCGAAATCGTCGGAATTTTTCTAAGTACCGAAATCGCCGGAATTTTTTTAAGTAAAGAAATCGTCAGAATTTTTCTAAGTACCACAATCAACAGAATTTTTCTAAGTACCGAAATCGACAGAATTTTTCTAAGTACCGAAATCGTCGGAATTTTTCTAAGTACTGAAATCGACAGAATTTTTCTAAGTACCGAAAACGTCAGATAATTTTTAAGTACCGAAAAGGTCAGAAATTTTCCAAGTACCGAAAAGGTCAGAAATTTTCCAAGTACCGAAAACGTCAGAATTTTTCTAAGTACAAAAATCAACAGAATTTTTCTAAGTACCTAAATCGACAGAATTTTTCTAAGTACCGAAATCGTCGGAATTTTTCTAAGTACCGAAATCGTCAGAATTTTTCTAAGTACCGAAATCGTCAGAATTTTTCTAAGTACCGAAATCATCAGAATTTTTCTAAGTTCCGAAATCGTCAGAATTTTCCAAGTACCGAAATCGTCGGAATTTTTCTAAGTAAAGAAATCGTCAGAATTTTTCTAAGTACCAAAATCAACAGAATTTTTCTAAGTCCCGAAATCGGCAGAATTTTTCTAAGTACCGAAAACTTCTGAATGTTTAATAAGTATCGAAATCGTAAGAATTTTTCGGTACTTATACCGAAAACGTCAGAAATTTTCTAAGTACCGAAGACTTCTGAATGTTTTCTAAGTACCGAAATCAACAGAATTTTTCTAAGTACCGAATTCATCAGAATTTTTCTAAGTACCGAAAACGACAGAAATTTTCTAAGTACCGAAAACTTCTGATTGTTTTCTAAGTACCGAGATCGTCAGAATTTTTCTAAGTACCGAAAAGGTCAGAAATTTTCTAAGTACCGAAAAGGTCAGAAATTTTCCAAGTTCCGAAATCGTCAGAATATTCTAAGTACCGAAATCGGCAGAATTTTTCTAAGTACCGAAAGCGTCAGAATTTTTCTAAGTACCAAAATCAACAGAATTTTTCTAAGTACCGAAATCGACAGAATTTTTCTAAGTACCGAAATCAACAGAATTTTTCTAAGTACTGAAATCGACGGAATTTTTCTAAGTACCGAAATCATTCGAATTTTTCTAAGTACCGTAAAGGTCAGAAATATTCCAAGCACCGAAAAGGTCAGAAATTTTCCAAGTACCGAAAACGTCAGATATTTTTTAAGTACCGAAATCATCAGAATTTTTCTAAGTACCGAAATCGTCAGAATTTTTCTAAGTACCGAAATCATCAGAATTTTTCTAAGTTCCGAAATCGTCAGAATTTTCTAAGTACCGAAATCGTCGGAATTTTTCTAAGTAAAGAAATCGTAAGAATTTTTCTAAGTACCAAAATCAACAGAATTTTTCTAAGTACCTAAATCGACAGAATTTTTCTAAGTACCGAAATCATCAGAATTTTCTAAGTACCGAAAAAGGCAGAAATTTTCTAAATACCGAGAACATCGGAAATTTTTTAAGTACCGAAAACGTCTGAAATTTTCAGAGTACCGAAAAGGTCATAAATTTTCTAAGATCCAAAATCATCAGAATTTTTCTAAGTACCGAAATCGTCGGAAATTTTCTAAGTACCGAAAACTTCTGAGTGTTTTCAAAGTACCGAAAAAGGCAGAATTTTTCAAAGTACCGAAATCGGCAGAATTTTTCTAAGTACCGAAAACGTCAGAAATTTTCTAAGTACCGAAAACTTCTGAGTCTTTTCAAAGTACCGAAAAAGGCAGAAATTTTCTAAGTACCGAAATCAACAGAATTTTTCTAAGTACAGAAATCGACAGAATTTTTCTAAGTACCAAAATCAACAGAATTTTTCTAAGTACCGAAATCGGCAGAATTTTCTAAGTACCGAAATCGGCAGAATTTTTCTAAGTACCGAAATCGTCAGAATTTTTCTATGTACCGAAATCATCAGAATTTTTCTAAGTACCGAAAACGTCAGAAATTTTCTAAGTACCGAAGACTTCTGAATGTTTTCTAAGTACCGAAATCGACAGAATATTTCTAAGTACCGAAAACGTCAGATATTTTCTAAGTACCGAAAAAGTCAGAAAATTTCTAAGTACCGAAATCGGCAGAATTTTTCTAAGTACCGAAAACGTCAGAAATTTTCTAAGTACCGAAGACTTCTGAATGTTTTCTAAGTACCGAAATCAACAGAATTTTTCTAAGTACCGAAAACGTCAGAAAGTTTCTAAGTCCCGAAATCGTCTGAATTTTTCTAAGTTCCGAAATCGTTTGAAATTTTCTAAATACCGAAAAGGTCAGAAATTTTATAAGTACCGAAATCGACAGAATTTTTCTAAGTACCGAAATCAACAGAATTTTTCTAAGTCCCGAAATCGGCAGAATTTTTCTAAGTACCGAAAACTTCTGAATGTTTAATAAGTATCGAAATCGTAAGAATTTTTCGGTACTTATACCGAAAACGTCAGAAATTTTCTAAGTACCGAAGACTTCTGAATGTTTTCTAAGTACCGAAATCGACAGAACTTTTCTAAGTTCCGAAATCGTCAGAATTTTCTAAGTACCGAAATCGTCGGAATTTTTCTAAGTAAAGAAATCGTCAGAATTTTTCTAAGTACCAAAATTAACAAAATTTTTCTAAGTACCGAAATCGACAGAATTTTTCTAAGTACTGAAATCGACAGAAATTTTCTAAGTACTGAAAAGGTCAGAAATTTTCCAAGTACCGAAAAGGTCAGAAATTTTCTAAGTAACGAAAACGTCAGAAATTATCTAAGTACCGAAAACTTCTGATTGTTTTCTAAGTACCGAAATCGTCAAAATTTTCTAAGTACCGAAATCGTCGGAATTTTTCTAAGTACCGAAATCGCCGGAATTTTTTTAAGTAAAGAAATCGTCAGAATTTTTCTAAGTACCACAATCAACAGAATTTTTCTAAGTACCGAAATCGACAGAATTTTTCTAAGTACCGAAATCGTCGGAATTTTTCTAAGTACTGAAATCGACAGAATTTTTCTAAGTACCGAAAACGTCAGATAATTTTTAAGTACCGAAAAGGTCAGAAATTTTCCAAGTACCGAAAAGGTCAGAAATTTTCCAAGTACCGAAAACGTCAGAATTTTTCTAAGTACAAAAATCAACAGAATTTTTCTAAGTACCTAAATCGACAGAATTTTTCTAAGTACCGAAATCGTCGGAATTTTTCTAAGTACCGAAATCGTCAGAATTTTTCTAAGTACCGAAATCGTCAGAATTTTTCTAAGTACCGAAATCATCAGAATTTTCTAAGTACCGAAATCGTCGGAATTTTTCTAAGTAAAGAAATCGTCAGAATTTTTCTAAGTACCAAAATCAACAGAATTTTTCTAAGTCCCGAAATCGGCAGAATTTTTCTAAGTACCGAAAACTTCTGAATGTTTAATAAGTATCGAAATCGTAAGAATTTTTCGGTACTTATACCGAAAACGTCAGAAATTTTCTAAGTACCGAAGACTTCTGAATGTTTTCTAAGTACCGATATCGACAGAACTTTTCTAAGTACCGAAAACGTCAGATATTTTTTAAGTACCGAGAAAGTCAGAAATTTTCTAAGTACCAAAATCAACAGAATTTTTCTAAGTACCGAATTCATCAGAATTTTTCTAAGTACCGAAAACGACAGAAATTTTCTAAGTACCGAAAACTTCTGATTGTTTTCTAAGTACCGAGATCGTCAGAATTTTTCTAAGTACCGAAAAGGTCAGAAATTTTCTAAGTACCGAAAAGGTCAGAAATTTTCCAAGTTCCGAAATCGTCAGAATATTCTAAGTACTGAAATCGGCAGAATTTTTCTAAGTACCGAAAGCGTCAGAATTTTTCTAAGTACCAAAATCAACAGAATTTTTCTAAGTACCGAAATCGACAGAATTTTTCTAAGTACCGAAATCAACAGAATTTTTCTAAGTACTGAAATCGACGGAATTTTTCTAAGTACCGAAATCATTCGAATTTTTCTAAGTACCGTAAAGGTCAGAAATATTCCAAGCACCGAAAAGGTCAGAAATTTTCCAAGTACCGAAAACGTCAGATATTTTTTAAGTACCGAAATCATCAGAATTTTTCTAAGTACCGAAATCGTCAGAATTTTTCTAAGTACCGAAATCATCAGAATTTTTCTAAGTTCCGAAATCGTCAGAATTTTCTAAGTACCGAAATCGTCGGAATTTTTCTAAGTAAAGAAATCGTAAGAATTTTTCTAAGTACCAAAATCAACAGAATTTTTCTAAGTACCTAAATCGACAGAATTTTTCTAAGTACCGAAATCATCAGAATTTTCTAAGTACCGAAAAAGGCAGAAATTTTCTAAATACCGAGAACATCGGAAATTTTTTAAGTACCGAAAACGTCTGAAATTTTCAGAGTACCGAAAAGGTCATAAATTTTCTAAGATCCAAAATCATCAGAATTTTTCTAAGTACCGAAATCGTCGGAAATTTTCTAAGTACCGAAAACTTCTGAGTGTTTTCAAAGTACCGAAAAAGGCAGAATTTTTCAAAGTACCGAAATCGGCAGAATTTTTCTAAGTACCGAAAACGTCAGAAATTTTCTAAGTACCGAAAACTTCTGAGTCTTTTCAAAGTACCGAAAAAGGCAGAAATTTTCTAAGTACCGAAATCAACAGAATTTTTCTAAGTACAGAAATCGACAGAATTTTTCTAAGTACCAAAATCAACAGAATTTTTCTAAGTACCGAAATCGGCAGAATTTTCTAAGTACCGAAATCGGCAGAATTTTTCTAAGTACCGAAATCGTCAGAATTTTTCTATGTACCGAAATCATCAGAATTTTTCTAAGTACCGAAAACGTCAGAAATTTTCTAAGTACCGAAGACTTCTGAATGTTTTCTAAGTACCGAAATCGACAGAATATTTCTAAGTACCGAAAACGTCAGATATTTTCTAAGTACCGAAAAAGTCAGAAAATTTCTAAGTACCGAAATCGGCAGAATTTTTCTAAGTACCTATAACTTCTGAATGTTTAATAAGTATCGAAATCGTAAGAATTTTCTAAGTACCAAAAACGTCAGAAATTTTCTAAGTACCGAAATCGTCAGAATTTTCTAAGTACCGAAATCGACAGAATTTTTCTAAGTACCGAAAAAGGCAGAAATTTTTTAAGTACTTAAATCAACTGAATTTTTCTAAGTTCCAAAATCAACAGAATTCTTCTAAGTACCGAAAACGTCAGAAATTTTCTAAGGACCGAAAAAGGCAGAATTTTTCTAAGTTCCGAAAACTTCTGAATGTTTAATAAGTATCGAAATCGTAAGAATTTTTCTAAGTACCGAAAACGTCAGATATTTTCTAAGTACCGAAAACTTCTGAGTCTTTTCAAAGTACCGAAATCGGCAGAATTTTCTAAGTACCGAAAAAGGCAGAAATTTTCTAAATACCGAGAACATCGGAAATTTTTTAAGTACCGAAAACGTCTGAAATTTTCAGAGTACCGAAAAGGTCATAAATTTTCTAAGATCCAAAATCATCAGAATTTTTCTAAGTACCGAAATCGTCGGAAATTTTCTAAGTACCGAAAACTTCTGAGTGTTTTCAAAGTACCGAAAAAGGCAGAATTTTTCAAAGTACCGAAATCGGCAGAATTTTTCTAAGTACCGAAAACGTCAGAAATTTTCTAAGTACCGAAAACTTCTGAGTCTTTTCAAAGTACCGAAAAAGGCAGAAATTTTCTAAGTACCGAAATCAACAGAATTTTTCTAAGTACCGAAATCGGCAGAATTTTCTAAGTACCGAAATCGGCAGAATTTTTCTAAGTACCGAAATCGTCAGAATTTTTCTATGTACCGAAATCATCAGAATTTTTCTAAGTACCGAAAACGTCAGAAATTTTCTAAGTACCGAAGACTTCTGAATGTTTTCTAAGTACCGAAATCGACAGAATATTTCTAAGTACCGAAAACGTCAGATATTTTCTAAGTACCGAAAAAGTCAGAAAATTTCTAAGTACCGAAATCGGCAGAATTTTTCTAAGTACCTATAACTTCTGAATGTTTAATAAGTATCGAAATCGTAAGAATTTTCTAAGTACCAAAAACGTCAGAAATTTTCTAAGTACCGAAATCGTCAGAATTTTCTAAGTACCGAAATCGACAGAATTTTTCTAAGTACCGAAAAAGGCAGAAATTTTTTAAGTACTTAAATCAACTGAATTTTTCTAAGTTCCAAAATCAACAGAATTCTTCTAAGTACCGAAAACGTCAGAAATTTTCTAAGGACCGAAAAAGGCAGAATTTTTCTAAGTTCCGAAAACTTCTGAATGTTTAATAAGTATCGAAATCGTAAGAATTTTTCTAAGTACCGAAAACGTCAGATATTTTCTAAGTACCGAAAACTTCTGAGTCTTTTCAAAGTACCGAAATCGGCAGAATTTTCTAAGTACCGAAATCGGCAGAATTTTTCTAAGTACCGAAATCGTCAGAATTTTTCTATGTACCGAAATCATCAGAATTTTTCAAAGTACCGAAAACGTCAGAAATTTTCTAAGTACCGAAAAAGGCAGAAATTTTCTAAATACCGAAATCTTCTGAATGTTTTCTAAGTACCTAAATCGACAGAATTTTTCTAAGTACCGAAATCGTCGGAATTTTTCTAAGTACCGAAATCGTCAGAATTTTTCTAAGTACCGAAATCGTCAGAATTTTTCTAAGTACCGAAATCATCAGAATTTTCTAAGTACCGAAATCGTCGGAATTTTTCTAAGTAAAGAAATCGTCAGAATTTTTCTAAGTACCAAAATCAACAGAATTTTTCTAAGTCCCGAAATCGGCAGAATTTTTCTAAGTACCGAAAACTTCTGAATGTTTAATAAGTATCGAAATCGTAAGAATTTTTCGGTACTTATACCGAAAACGTCAGAAATTTTCTAAGTACCGAAGACTTCTGAATGTTTTCTAAGTACCGAAATCGACAGAACTTTTCTAAGTACCGAAAACGTCAGATATTTTTTAAGTACCGAGAAAGTCAGAAATTTTCTAAGTACCAAAATCAACAGAATTTTTCTAAGTACCGAATTCATCAGAATTTTTCTAAGTACCGAAAACGACAGAAATTTTCTAAGTACCGAAAACTTCTGATTGTTTTCTAAGTACCGAGATCGTCAGAATTTTTCTAAGTACCGAAAAGGTCAGAAATTTTCTAAGTACCGAAAAGGTCAGAAATTTTCCAAGTTCCGAAATCGTCAGAATATTCTAAGTACCGAAATCGGCAGAATTTTTCTAAGTACCGAAAGCGTCAGAATTTTTCTAAGTACCAAAATCAACAGAATTTTTCTAAGTACCGAAATCGACAGAATTTTTCTAAGTACCGAAATCAACAGAATTTTTCTAAGTACTGAAATCGACGGAATTTTTCTAAGTACCGAAATCATTCGAATTTTTCTAAGTACCGTAAAGGTCAGAAATATTCCAAGCACCGAAAAGGTCAGAAATTTTCCAAGTACCGAAAACGTCAGATATTTTTTAAGTACCGAAATCATCAGAATTTTTCTAAGTACCGAAATCGTCAGAATTTTTCTAAGTACCGAAATCATCAGAATTTTTCTAAGTTCCGAAATCGTCAGAATTTTCTAAGTACCGAAATCGTCGGAATTTTTCTAAGTAAAGAAATCGTAAGAATTTTTCTAAGTACCAAAATCAACAGAATTTTTCTAAGTACCTAAATCGACAGAATTTTTCTAAGTACCGAAATCATCAGAATTTTCTAAGTACCGAAAAAGGCAGAAATTTTCTAAATACCGAGAACATCGGAAATTTTTTAAGTACCGAAAACGTCTGAAATTTTCAGAGTACCGAAAAGGTCATAAATTTTCTAAGATCCAAAATCATCAGAATTTTTCTAAGTACCGAAATCGTCGGAAATTTTCTAAGTACCGAAAACTTCTGAGTGTTTTCAAAGTACCGAAAAAGGCAGAATTTTTCAAAGTACCGAAATCGGCAGAATTTTTCTAAGTACCGAAAACGTCAGAAATTTTCTAAGTACCGAAAACTTCTGAGTCTTTTCAAAGTACCGAAAAAGGCAGAAATTTTCTAAGTACCGAAATCAACAGAATTTTTCTAAGTACAGAAATCGACAGAATTTTTCTAAGTACCAAAATCAACAGAATTTTTCTAAGTACCGAAATCGGCAGAATTTTCTAAGTACCGAAATCGGCAGAATTTTTCTAAGTACCGAAATCGTCAGAATTTTTCTATGTACCGAAATCATCAGAATTTTTCTAAGTACCGAAAACGTCAGAAATTTTCTAAGTACCGAAGACTTCTGAATGTTTTCTAAGTACCGAAATCGACAGAATATTTCTAAGTACCGAAAACGTCAGATATTTTCTAAGTACCGAAAAAGTCAGAAAATTTCTAAGTACCGAAATCGGCAGAATTTTTCTAAGTACCTATAACTTCTGAATGTTTAATAAGTATCGAAATCGTAAGAATTTTCTAAGTACCAAAAACGTCAGAAATTTTCTAAGTACCGAAATCGTCAGAATTTTCTAAGTACCGAAATCGACAGAATTTTTCTAAGTACCGAAAAAGGCAGAAATTTTCTAAGTACCGAAAAAGGCAGAAATTTTCTAAGTTCCGAAATCAACAGAATTTTTCTAAGTTCCGAAATCGACAGAATTTTTTTAAGTACTTAAATCAACTGAATTTTTCTAAGTTCCAAAATCAACAGAATTCTTCTAAGTACCGAAAACGTCAGAAATTTTCTAAGGACCGAAAAAGGCAGAATTTTTCTAAGTTCCGAAAACTTCTGAATGTTTAATAAGTATCGAAATCGTAAGAATTTTTCTAAGTACCGAAAACGTCAGATATTTTCTAAGTACCGAAAACTTCTGAGTCTTTTCAAAGTACCGAAATCGGCAGAATTTTCTAAGTACCGAAATCGGCAGAATTTTTCTAAGTACCGAAATCGTCAGAATTTTTCTATGTACCGAAATCATCAGAATTTTTCAAAGTACCGAAAACGTCAGAAATTTTCTAAGTACCGAAAAAGGCAGAAATTTTCTAAATACCGAAATCTTCTGAATGTTTTCTAAGTACCGAAAACGTCAGAAATTTTCTAAGTACCGAAAAGGTCAGAAATTTTCTAAGATCCGAAATCATCAGAATTTTTCTAAGTACCGAAATCGTCAGAAATTTTCTAAGTACCGAAAACTTCTGAGTCTTTTCAAAGTACCGAAAAAGGCAGAATTTTTCAAAGTACCGAAATCGGCAGAATTTTCTAAGTACCGAAATCGGCAGAATTTTTCTAAGTACCGAAAACGTCAGAAATTTTCTAAGTACCGAAAACTTCTGAGTCTTTTCAAAGTACCGAAAAAGGCAGAAATTTTCTAAGTACCGAGAACATCGGAAATTTTCTAAGTACCGAAAACGTCAGATATTTTCTAAGTACCGAAAAGGTCAGAAATTTTCTAAGTACCGAAAACTTCTGAATGTTTTCTAAGTACCGAAAACGTCAGAAATTTTCTAAGGTCCGAAAAGGTCAGAAATTTTCTAAGATCCGAAATCATCCGAATTTTTCTAAGTACCGAAATCTTTAGAATTTTCTAAGTACCGAAATCGTCAGAATTTTTCTAAGTACCGAAATCGTCAGAAATTTTCCAAGTACCGAAAACTTCTGAGTCTTTTCAAAGTACCTAAAAAGGCAGAAATTTTCTAAATACCGAAATCGACAGAATTTTTCTAAGTACTGAAATCAACAGAATTTTTCTAAGTACCGAAATCGGCAGAATTTTTCTAAGTACCGAAAACTTCTGAATGTTTAATAAGTATCGAAATCGTAAGAATTTTTCTAAGTACCGAAAACGTCAGAAATTTTCTAAGTACCGAAAACTTCTGAAATTTTCAGAGAACCGAAATCGTCAGAAATTTTCTAAGTACCTAAAACTTCTGAGTCTTTTCAATGTACCGAAAAAGGCAGAACGTCAGAAATTTACTAAGTACCGAAAACTTCCGAGTCTTTTCAAAGTACCGAAATCGACAGAATTTTTCTAAGTTCCGAAATCAACAGAATTTTTCTAAGTACCGAAATCGGCAGAATGTTTCTAAGTACCGAAAACTTCTGAATGTTTAATAAGTATCGAAATCGTAAGAATTTTTCTAAGTACCGAAAACGTCAGAAATTTTCTAAGTACCGA